>NC_044031.1:678826779-679129810 GCF_901765095.1 Microcaecilia unicolor | reverse complement strand
CGCCTGCCCATTTGACCAGAAATCCAGACAAACGGGCAGGCTGGCAAAACCTGCCCGCTTGCCCGGCCATGTCCTCAAAAAGAGGACAAGTCCGGGTAAAACTGGACATATGGTAACCCTACTGGTTCTGCAATCTTTCAGGACATTTAACCTTCCTACCCTCTGAGCCCCACCCTTCTGACTCAGGACCTGTTTTAGCAGTTTTGCCCCACCTACTTTCAGGCTGCTAAACTGCAGCCTCAGTAAGGAAGTGCTTATCGCCATACATAGAAACATGACGGCAGATAAAAGCCATATGACCCATCCACTCTGCCCATCCTGTGTAACCCCTAATTCTTCCTGTTCCTAAGCAATCCCACATTTGTATCCCATGCCTTTTAAAATTCTGGAACAGTCCTTGACTCCACAACCTCCACTGGGAGGCCATTCCACGCCTCCACCACCCTTTCTGTGAAATAGTGCTTCCTTAGGTTACTCCTAAGCCTGTTCCCTCTTAACTTTGTCATATGCCCCCTCATTCCAGAGCTCTCCTTCATTTGAAAAAGGCTCTCTTCCTATACATAAATGCCCTTGAGATATTTAAACATTTCTATCATGTCTCCTCTCTTCCAGCATATACATGTTGAGGTTCATAAGCCTGTCCCTATAATTTTTGCATTCAAGACCGCTTACTAATTTCATAGCTGCCTTCTGTACCGACGCCATCCTGTTTATATCTTTTCGTAGGTGCGGTCTCCAGAACGGCACACAATACTCCAAATGGGGCTTCACTAGAGACTTATACAATGGCACTATCACCTTCTTTTTCCTGCTGGTCATGCCTCTCTTTATGCACCCAAGCATCCTTCTGGCTTTGACCATCACTTTTTCTACCTGTTTGGAAGCTTTAAGGTCATCAGATACAATCACCCCCAAGCCCTGCTCTTCCTTCGTACACTGAAGCACTTCACCCCTACTATTCCCTCGGATTTTTGCAACCCAATTGCATGACCCTGCATTTTTTGGGATTAAACCTTAGTTAAGTACATAAGTACATAAGTAATGCCATACTGGGAAAAGACCAAGGGTCCATCGAGCCCAGCATCCTGTCCACGACAGCGGCCAATCCAGGCCAAGGGCACCTGGCAAGCTTCCCAAACGTACAAACATTCTATACATGTTATTCCTGGAATTTTGGAGTTTTCCAAGTCCGTTTAGTAGCGGTTTATGGACTTGTCCTTTAGGAAACCGCCCAACCCCTTTTTAAACTCTGCTAAGCTAACCGCCTTCACCACTTTCTCCGGCAACGAATTCCAGAGTTTAATTACACGTTGGGTGAAGAAAAATTTTCTCCGATTTATTTTAAATTTACTACACTGTAGTTTCATCGCATGCCCCCTAGTCCTAGTATTTTTGGAAAGCGTGAACAGACGCTTCACATCCACCTGTTCCACTCCACTCATTATTTTATATACCTCTATCATGTCTCCCCTCAGCCGTCTCTTCTCCAAGCTGTATAGCCCTAGCCTCCTTAGTCTTTCTTCATAGGGAAGTCGTCCCATCCCCGCTATCATTTTAGTCGCCCTTCGCTGCACCTTTTCCAATTCTACTATATCTTTCTTGAGATGCGGCGACCAGAATTGAACACAATACTCAAGGTGCGGTCGCACCATGGAGCGATACAACGGCATTATAACATCCTCACACCTGTTTTCCATACCTTTCCTGATAATACCCAACATTCTATTCGCTTTCTTAGCCGCAGCAGCACACTGAGCAGAAGGTTTCAGTGTGTTATCGACGACGACACCCAGATCCCTTTCTTGGTCCGTAACTCCTAACGTGGAACCTTGCATGACGTAGCTATAATTCGGGTTCTTTTTTCCCACATGCATCACCTTGCACTTGCTCACATTAAACATCATCTGCCATTTAGCCGCCCAGTCTCCCAGTCTCGTAAGGTCCTCTTGTAATTTTTCACAATCCTGTCGCGATTTAACGACTTTGAATAACTTTGTGTCATCAGCAAATTTAATTACCTCGCTAGTTACTCCCATCTCTAAATCATTTATAAATATATTAAAAAGCAGCGGTCCTAGCACGGACCCCTGAGGAACCCCACTAACTACCCTTCTCCATTGTGAATACTGCCCATTTAACCCCACTCTCTGTTTCCTATCCTTCAACCAGTTTTTAATCCACAATAGGACATTTCCTCCTATCCCATGACCCTCCAATTTCCTCTGTAGCCTTTCATGAGGTACCTTGTCAAATATCGGTCCATTCCTCCAGCTTCGCTAGGTCCTTCCTCATGTCATTCACACCCTCCAGGGTGTCCACCCTGTTGCAGAGTTTAGTATCATCCGCAAAGCGACAAACCTTACCAGGTAGCTCTTCTGCAATATCGCTCTCAAAGACGTTAAAAAGAGCCGGCCCTAGGACTGATCCCTGCGGTACTCTACTGACTGCATCCTTTTCTTCAGAGCAAGCTCCATTTACCACTACCCTCTGTCTCCTACCATTCAACCAATTTTTAACCCAATCAGTTACTCTAGGTCCTAAACCGAGGGTACTCAATTTATTTATCAGTCGCCTGTGCAGAACCGGTTCCGCACAGGCGACTGATAAATAAATTGATAAACTGATAAATAAATACAGACCACTTCCTTACAAACATCTTTAGCCTCCAGAAGTGACTGGATAATTTGAATCTCATGTGTATGTGGGGGTGTATTTGTATCTGTGTGTCTCTATGACAAGGAAAATAAACACAAAGGGAACACAATTTGAAAGGAGCAATCCTCTAATTATTATGTTTCATAGAATCAAAATTTCTATGCTGCATAGACTGAAACTGCTTCTCTCATAGACAGCACTGTGTCATTTGTTTTGTTTGTTTTTTTTTGGGGGGGGGGGGATTTTATTTCTCTGGAACCCCCAGTCTGATCTGGCCCACTTTGGCACTCAGTTTGTCTTTTCACTGGTATTCCCCCATGGCAAATTTGGTCCTGTTCCATTAAATTTTTTCAGACTTATTTGTTCCCAGAAAGACAGATATTCACAACCCCTTGTGTATTATTTCTTTCCAACATCCATTGGGTTGGAAAAAATAAAAAGATCTAATCCAATTCAGCATGTAGACAATTATGCTGCCATTGCCCAATAGAGACCACATCTGATTCATCTGCAAGCCCAAAGGAGCAGGAGGAAACTAGAGAGCCCAAAATATCTCCAATCTGTTTAGCTCTTTAGAATGAATCAGTGAAAATATATGACTGAGGGTTGATAGACAGTGATAAAAAAGCTCAGTTTCCTCTGCCAGTACAACTCTGTGCTCATGCAAAATGTTTCCCTGCAGTATGTCTTCAAGTGCAAGTAAAATGTAATTCAAATGGTGGGGTGAGATAAGAATATTCTTATAATTCAAAAGAGGTATGTGTTTTGGGTCTCAGGCAGTGAGGGTGGGCGATAATACTTCTGAAAATAAATTATTGTTTATTATTTGTGTATTTGATGGACATCTTGTTATATTAAATAAAATAACAAACAAGTGTGCTTTTTTTCCCCAGACTAAGCCACATGCAGTAGCAGCCTTTTGAATAATCCATAAATGGTATGAGATTTGTGTTCAAAAGAGTCTTCTAACTGAGCTGACAAGATGCAGCCAGAAGGAAATCAGAACAAGGAGAGGATTGGGGCAAATATGTACCATCAGGAGGGGGAAAGGGATGAAAAACCTAAGGGCATGGGTGGACCCCAGGCAATAAGGGTCATGGGCCCCTAACCACCTATCAAAAGTGATTAAATTAAATGGAGGCTAGGGAACAGTGGGCCCCCTACTGCTGTGGGTGTCTCAGGCACTGCCCTATTGTCCCAATGGTCAGTCCACCCCTGCCGAAGGGGGTTTCAACTGGAGGTGAGGGGAAGTGTGGCAGGGCTTTTATTCAGGGGGTACTGAGCACCATCATTTTTTTCCATTACCAGATAAAATTGCCCTATGGTCCCAAAGTACTAATGAAAGAACCTGAGCTCTGTAGACTACTCCCAACAGGACAGGACAATCACTGTTTTCAACCAATGTGTAGCCAGCACATTATAGCCCAGACCCCACAAAATGTGGGAGACATGGGCTATAGCGGCTGAACTGACTAGGCAATAAAGGTAGAAACTGTCCACCCAATATTAAAAGCAATTTAAGGGGTCAGGAGAGGCCTCTCCCCACTTAACTCCCTCATAGTCCCTCAACTGCCGACATTCAGTAGCACTTAACTGAGCTCAGTTAAGTGCTACTGAATGTCAGCAGTTGACTGAATGTCAGCAGCTCTGACTACACAACAAAAAAAGTGGGCAGGTCAGGGGTGGTACAGGGGGCAGCACTGGGGAGGAGCGGAAAGTATGTAGGTACTGGCATTATTCAGCGCCAGCACCTGCATAGCTAAGCAGGTGAATTTAGGACAACTTCAAAGGTTATCTGGAAAATAATAGACCAGTGAGCCTGACGTCGGTGCAGGGCAAAATGGTAGAGATTACATAAGTACATAAGTACATAAGTAGTGCCATACTGGGAAAGACCAAAGATCCATCTAGCCCAGCATCCTGTCACCGACAGTGGCCAATCCAGGTCAAGGGCACCTGGCACGCTCCCCAAACGTAAAAACATTCCAGACAAGTTATACCTAAAAATGCGGAATTTTTCCAAGTCCATTTAATAGCGGTCTATGGACTTGTCCTTTAGGAATCTATCTAACCCCTTTTTAAACTCCGTCAAGCTAACCGCCCGTACCACGTTCTCCAGCAACGAATTCCAGAGTCTAATTACACGTTGGGTGAAGAAAAATTTTCTCCGATTCGTTTTAAATTTACCACACTGTAGCTTCAACTCATGCCCTCTAGTCCTAGTATTTTTGGATAGCGTGAACAGTCGCTTCACATCCACCCGATCCATTCCACTCATTATTTTATACACTTCTATCATATCTCCCCTCAGCCGTCTCTTCTCCAAGCTGAAAAGCCCTAGCCTTCTCAGCCTCTCTTCATAGGAAAGTCGTACCATCCCCACTATCATTTTCGTCGCCCTTCGCTGTACCTTTTCCAATTCTACTATATCTTTTTTGAGATACGGAGACCAGTACTGAACACAATACTCCAGGTGCGGTCGCACCATGGAGCGATACAACAGCATTATAACATCCGCACACCTGGACTCCATACCCTTCCTAATAACACCCAACATTCTATTCGCTTTCCTAGCCGCAGCAGCACACTGAGCAGAATGTTTCAGCGTATCATCGACGACGACACCCAGATCCCTTTCTTGATCCGTAACTCCTAACGCGGAACCTTGCAAGACGTAGCTATAATTCGGGTTCCTCTTACCCACATGCATCACTTTGCACTTGTCAACATTGAACTTCATCTGCCACTTGCACGCCCATTCTCCCAGTCTCGCAAGGTCCTCCTGTAATCGTTCACATTCCTCCTGCGACTTGACGACCCTGAATAATTTTGTGTCATCGGCGAATTTAATTACCTCACTAGTTATTCCCATCTCTAGGTCATTTATAAATACATTAAAAAGCAACGGACCCAGCACAGACCCCTGCGGGACCCCACTAACTACCCTCCTCCACTGAGAATACTGGCCACGCAATCCTACTCTCTGCTTCCTATCTTTCAACCAGTTCTTAATCCATAATAATACCCTACCTCCGATTCCATGACTCTGCAATTTCTTCAGGAGTCTTTCGTGCGGCACTTTGTCAAACGCCTTCTGAAAATCCAGATATACAATATCAACCGGCTCCCCATTGTCCACATGTTTGCTTACCCCCTCAAAAAAATGCATTAGATTGGTGAGGCAAGACTTCCCTTCACTAAATCCGTGCTGACTTTGTCTCATCAGTCCATGTTTTTGTATATGCTCTGCAATTTTATTCTTAATAATAGCCTCCACCATCTTGCCCGGCACCGACGTCAGACTCACCAGTCTATAATTTCCCGGATCTCCTCTGGAACCCTTCTTAAAAATCGGAGTAACATTGGCTACCCTCCAGTCTTCCGGTACTACACTCGATTTTAGGGACAGATTGCATATTTCTAACAGTAGCTCCGCAAGTTCATTTTTTAGTTCTATTAATACTCTGGGATGAATACCATCAGGTCCCGGTGATTTACTACTCTTCAGCTTGCTGAACTGACCCATTACATCCTCCAAGGTTACAGAGAATTTGTTTAGTTTCTCCGACTCCCCCGCTTCAAATATTCTTTCCGGCACCGGTGTCCCCCCCAAATCCTCCTCGGTGAAGACCGAAGCAAAGAATTCATTTAATTTCTCCGCTACGGCTTTGTCCTCCTTGATCGCCCCTTTAACATCATTTTCGTCCAGCGGCCCAACCGACTCTTTGGCCGGTTTCCTGCTTTTAATGTATCTAAAAAAATTTTTACTATGTATTTTTGCTTCCAACGCTAATTTCTTCTCAAAGTCCTTTTTTGCCCTCCTTATCTCCGCTTTGCATTTGGCTTGGCATTCCTTATGATCTATCCTGTTACTTTCAGTTGGTTCTCTTCTCCACTTTCTGAAGGATTGTTTTTTGGCTCTAATGATTTCCTTTATCTTACTGTTTAGCCACGCATAAAGAACAAAATTACCAAGCATATACATAAGCATGGGGTTCCCCAGGGGTCTGTGCTGGGACCGCTAATTTTTAACATATTTATGAATGGCCAAGAGATGGGAGTAACTAGTGAGGTAATTAAATTTGCTGATGACACAAAGTTATTCAAAGTCGTTACATCACGGGAGGATTGTGAAAAATTACAAGAGGACCTTACGAGACTGGGAGACCGGGCGTCTAAATGGCAGATGACATTTAATGTGAGCAAGTGCAAAGTGATGCATGTGGGAAAAAGGAACCCGAGTTATAGCTACATCATGCAAGGTTCCACAATAGGAGTCACTGACCAGGAAAGGGATCTAGGTGTCATCATTGATGATATGTTGAAATCTTTTGCTCAGTGTGTGGCGGCAGCTAAGAAAGCAAAACGAATGTTAGTTATTATTAGGAAAGGAATGGAAAACAGAAATGA
This sequence comes from Microcaecilia unicolor, assembly GCF_901765095.1. Lineage (NCBI taxonomy): Eukaryota > Metazoa > Chordata > Amphibia > Gymnophiona > Siphonopidae > Microcaecilia > Microcaecilia unicolor. The sequence continues at coordinate 679,122,745 of NC_044031.1, read as the reverse complement.
AGACGTTATAATGCCTTTGTATCGCTCCATGGTGCGACCGTACGTCGAATATTATGTTCAATTCTGGTCGCCGCATCTCAAAAAAGATATAGTGAAATTAGAAAAGGTACAGAGAAGGGTGATGAAAATGATAAAGGGGATGGAACGACTCCCCTATGAAGAAAGACTAAAGTGGCTAGGGCTCTTCAACTTGAGAAAAGACAGCTGAGGGGAGATATATAGAGATCTATAAAATAATGAGTGGAGTGGAATGGGTACATGTGAATTGCTTGTTTACTTTTTCCAAAAATACTAGGACTAGGGGGCATGCAATGAAGCTACAAAGTAGTAAATTTAAAACGAATCGGAGAAAATATTTCCTCACTCAACTTGTAATTAAACTTTGGAATTCATTGCCAGAGAATGTAGTAAAAGTAGTTAGCTTAGTGGGGTTTAAAAAAGGTTTAGATAGCTTCCTAAAAGGAAAGTCCATAAGCCATTATTAAAATGGACTTGGGAAAAATCCACTGCTTATTTCTAGGATAAGCAGCATAAAATGTCTTATACTGTTTTGGGATCTTTCCAGATACTTGTAACCTGTTGATCGACCTTCGGTCTGTCCCAGTATGGCAATACTTATGTTCTTATGCTGTCCTAAATTCATCCATTTAGCTATACAGACCCTGGCATTGATTATTGGACCTGCATAACTCAAACATCATTCAGAGGCCCTACAATTCCCCTCCTCCCACCCTTCCAACATGCAGGATGGGCCCCCCCAGGCCTACCTGCAATCCTTGGTGGTCTAGAGGGGGAAGCAGAGGCAGGAGTGAAGTCCACTCACTCCTACCCCTAGCAGCTCCTATTTTGGAATGGCAACCACTAGGAGCAGGAGTGAGTGGGCTTTGCTCCTGCCCCCACTGCCTCCTCTATACCTTCAAGGATTACAGGTAAGCCCGGGGGAGCTATTGCAGGGGCTACTATATCAGGAGGGGTCAATGGGCTACCATGTCAGGAAGGAACTGGGAACAGAGGAGGAGGAATTGGAGGTCCTCTGAAAGGTCTTTGGGCTATGCGGGCCCCAGCCAGTATTCAGTTATGGTCCGCATAACTGTCTTATATGGGTCCAGGCTGAATATCGTCTGTAACACCTATAAGCTCCAGCGGGCAGCACTAGAATATTTAGCCCCAGATATTCAGTGCCGGTACCCACACATGGCCCAACACTGAATATCCAGGGCTAATTTGGTCGGACATGGTCAGTGTTTAAAAAACTGCTGACTGCTGCTGGCTGAATATTACCCCCAATGTTTTTAGTCTGGTTTTGTGAACTTGAATGTGCAGCATCTCTGATACACGAGGTTTTCTGCCCCTGTTGCGCTGAGGCAGGCTATTTGTTGTTTATAAATATATGTTAAGCATTGTCTGTAACAAATTCATTGCCTGTATCTTTAATTTAAGGTTGTGCTGTTGAACTACAAATCTCTATAATCTTGTAGTTCTCTGTAATAGGCTCTTCCTTAGCACATGTCCCAGATCCCTGTGTCTTATGGGGCTCTTCCTATTTTCTCACCTTGTTCTTCTGTGTATACTGAGCTGCTAGTTGCCCCCCCCCCCTCCCCCCATTGAGGCTGTCAGTCTGCATCATTCTCCACTGTGAACTGAATCTGCCTATGTTGTACTTTACTGTATGACCCCCTTCAAGCTATTAAGATTAATCAGTATAAAAGTATATCCAGCATTACTCTCCGTGTATTGTTGAATTCCTTCCAGCTTCTCTCTTGCAGGGAGAGAGAGCTGGTTGAGAACAGACTCCCAGTTTGCAAGGTAAAAACTCTTGTCCAGCACATGTGAACTGTAAGTTATTTTGCCTTACTTGATTACTACAGTAAAGAACATTTTGGTTCAAAAGTTCCAAGTCTTCTCATAGTGATGTTCTGTACTCTGGTTTACCTGCATGCCATTCAAGCCAGGCCATTGAAGGGGCAGAACAGGAGGAAATGTATTTCTGTTTCTATTTCTCTGGTAGTGTACTGCAGGCAGAGTCCAGCTTATTGGGGTTTCCAGTTGAGTTATTGTCTGCACATTTCTACTGTATTTTTATTATGTGGTCATGTTTTGCACATATGACCAAGGAGAAGCGTTTTGCTAGTATGTGCTTTCTTTGTAGGGATTTGTAGCAGCTTTGGATTGTTCTCTTTTCCCAACAAGAGGTTGCCCTAAGGATTGGTGTAATATTGGCAGTGCTGCCTTTTCAAAGACTCTGAGGCCAGTTTCAGGGGTTATGGCTGTGTGGAAGCAGGTCCTTCAGTGGTCACCCACCCTTTAAGGATAAATCTATAAGTGAGCACAGGCACTGTATTTGCAGGAATAAAAACACAATGGGTATGGGAGTGGTTGTGATTTGTTGGTTTGTTTAAGTGTTTTCAGGTTATTATTTATGTAAACTGCTATTATCTATATTTAGCTTTTCTAGTATAGCAAATTTATTAAACCACAAACCATAACCACTCCCATACCCATTGTGTTTTTATTCCTGCAAAAACAGTGCCTGTGCTCACTTATTTTTAATGGAGTTCTGGTCTTTGTGATTTGTTGGTTTGTTTAAGTGTTTTCAGGTTATTATTTATGTAAACTGCTATTATCTATATTTAGCTTTTCTAGTATAGCAAATTTATTAAACCACAAACCATAAAGACCAGAACTCCATTAAAAATAGGGTAGATCACAAAAAGCAACACAGAACATCACTTAAAACACCCCCAGCTGCAATTAAACCCACCGCAGAGGCACTTCCTGGAGCACCCCCAAACTTATCCAACCAAGCCGGACCCCCTGAATGTTTCCATAAAATATACAGTTTTCAATAGTACTTTAATTTTGCAGGAAGCCAACTAGCTTAATATAAGAAGGCAAAGCATTCCACAGTGTAGGCACAAGCCGAAAAAGGCACTCTGGCGGGTAGACATCCATTGGGCATTACAAATCAGTGTCAGTTCCAGCTGGGATCTTAACAATCTGTTCAGCACATGACGCACAAGCAGTGCTAACAAATATTCAGGTCTCTCTGTTAATAAGTCTTGTGTGCCAACCCCAAAAGATAGCTGCAAATGGGAGATCAGTGAGCAGATATGCAAATGAGAAGAAAGAGTATGGGTAGCTGTAGGCAATTGTTAGTGTGCTCAGTTAATCTAAATATTAGTCAAGTCTATATTGAGACAGAGATGGTGAGCACTTTTTTAAACACTCACCATCACCAGCTAATTTATACATGGACATTCAATGCTCCAGTCACTAGCCTTGAATACCCAACTCTGCACAGCACCCAGAAGTTATGCGAGTATGGCCAATATTCAGTGCAGTACCCATATACCTAACTGGGAAAAGTTAGGACTCCCTTTTCTGTGGCCCAACTTGCCTAGTTAAGTATACAGGCACTGGCATTGAATATCGCCAATGTCTGGAAAACTTCCGAGACTGCCCTGGCACTGCCAGACAGTGGTCAGAGCCACTATTCAACATCACTGCCCAGTTAATTGCTGCTTTATATCGGCGGTCAGACAGCTCAGCATGGTTTAAATGGTCAGGATCCTGTTCTGCCCGCTTAAACCATGCTAAATATTGACCCCTCCCCAAGTATTTAAATAAATATGAATACAAGAACAGCTGAATGAAATCTAACACAACAAGGACTCTAAGCTGATGCTGGATTTTTGCAAGGGGTGTGAAAAGAACACAGAAAATTTAGGAGCCATTTTACTAAACTGCACTAGTAAATGGGCTAGCTCTCCCTAACGTCAGGGCCGCAGAGAGACAAAGCCAGACCTGGGGCAAACACCCTCCCAGGCCCGCGCGCTGCCTCTCTCCTCTGGGCCTGCGAGCCGCCCCCCCCCCCCCCCCCTCCGGGCCCATGCTTCACTCCCTCTCCAGGCCCGTGTGCCCCCCTCCCCCCGGCCTGCTTACTTTTTTGTCTTCTCTCTGCTAGCTCCACTCTGCTGCCTCGGTCCTTCTTCCTGCCGCGTCCAAACAGGAAATACTTTACACAGGAGGTGGGATACGGCAGTAAGAAAGGCCTGTGACCGGCAGAGCAGAGTTAACGCGATAACTCTGCTCTGCGGCACACAGGAGCAGGAGAGCCATGCTAGTGCAGGCCAGGCACTGGGCCCCCCTTGGAGGCTGGGCCCTGGGGAATTTTGTCCCCCTCCCCCCCCCCCCCACCCCGGCTGCCGTGCCTAACTTAGAACTTTCCTGAGCGCCAAGCCCATTTCTAGTGTGGCCCATAAAATATTATTATTATTATTAGCATTTGTATAGCGCTACCAGACACACGCAGCGCTGAACACCTGACATAGAGAGACAGTCCCTGCTCAATAGAGCTTACAATCTAAAGGCATTCTTCTATTAACTGAATTTCTGGATATGCACTAATGTTAGCATTAGTGTGTGGCCATTTAAAAAAAATTAACATGGAAACACTAACTGCCTCCTATTTAGGCAGAGTGGTAGTTAGGTGGGGCACCAAGGGGGCAACTGCTTCCCCAAATGGACTTCTGACAGCACCGACGCCTATTTTTCAGCAGTCTGTCATACTTACGCAGTCCACTCTCCACCCCTCTTGGCGTCACAACCTGGCTACGCTTCTGCTGCTAAGGGCTCCCAGGTTAGAGATGCAATAACCAGTTAGCATGATGGTATTGTCAACGCATTGGTGCATCCACGCCCATTCTCCACCCCTGACAGGCCTCCTCCAAAAAAAATTGTTTTTAAATAAATATTGCCTGCCCAGATGGCAAAACTAACATAGAAAACCACTGCAGCTCCTTACGACTCTGGAGAAGTCAATCTTCCATTGCCCCAGTACAAAATAAGTACCTGTATATAATATGTACACCACTTTGATTGTATCCACAGAAAGGCGATGTATCAAAAAAATTTTTTTTGTTACATTTGTACCCCACACTTTCCCACTCATGGCAGGCTCAATGCAGCAGGCAATGGAGAGTTAAGTGACTTGCCCATAGTCACAAGGAGCTGCCTGTGCCAGGAATCAAACTCAGTTCCTCAGGACCAAAATCCACCACCCTAACCACTAGGCCACTCCTCCACTCATCCCAGCCCCTCTCCCTTTCCTTATCCTACATTAGGCATGCATTAGTACCTAACACAGCTTATTAAAAAGGCCCTTTAGCTAGCAAAGAAAGACAGACATGAGAAACAGACTGATACAGAGCACATGAGCATTTTGATGTTATTGTGAAGAAACCTTCCTCATTGAAGCTGTGCTAGATTGCATTTGCTGTTTTGTGAATGATCAGTAAAAGCTTTCCAGCACAATATAGTATCCAAGGCAGCAAGGTGTTACCAAAAAAAGATTGTGTTGGACAAATCTGATCAATTTCATTGACTGGTTGGCCAGATAATTAGATTAGAAGCGTTCACTATGTGGTATACTAGGATTTCAGCAAAGCTTTTGATACTATCCCGCAAGGGGGCTCATTAATAAATTGAGAAGCCTGGGGGTAGGTGCCAAGGTGGTGGACTGGATTAGACTCTTGTTGAATGATAGACAGCAGAGGGAAGTGGTAAATGGAATTCATTCTGAGGAAAGAAAGATTAGTGGAGTGCTTCAGGGGACTGGTTCTGCAACTGGTTCTGTTCAATATCTTTGTGAGAGATACTGCAGAAGGTTTAGAAGAAGTTTGCCTTTTTGAGATGACACTAAAATCTGCATAAAAGTGGACAAGGGAGAAAAAAAGTAATATACCAAAGTTTGAGGAGTAGTCGAGAGCTTGACGCGTGTGTTTGGGGTGCAGAAACACAATGAGAGTGAGTTACTGGTGAAAGGGTGAAAGCAGTGGTGTTCCTAGCCTATTTGCCACCTGGAGCTGGTCACCACTGCGCTTCCCCCCCCAGCGCATCACACACACACACCCCTGGTGCATCACCCATCCCCCCGAAGTGCATCACCAGATCTTTCCTCCCAGCAAGGGGGTGCACAGAGCAGGTGCACGGCTGTCGACTCTACCAGTCCCCTGCCCCAGAACAGGAAGTAATGTTAAGTGGAGTGAACGAAGGAGTGGGCTAGTGGTTAGAGCACCGGTCTTGCAATCCAGAGGTGGCCTGTTCAAATCCCACTGCTGCTCCTTGTGATCTTGGGCAAGTCACTTAACCCTCCATTGCCTCAGGTACAAACTTAGATTGTGAGCCCTCCAGGGACAGAGAAATATCCAGTGTACCAGAATGTAACTCACTTTGAGCTACTACTGAAAAAGGTGTGAGCAAAATCTAAATAAATAAATAGAGGGGGCAGGGGACTGGCAGAGCCGACAGCCGTGCACCTGCTCCACGCACCCCCTTTCTGCCTGCATCTGGGGCAGAGTTCCCCCACTGCCCTGCCCTTGGTACGCTACTGGGTGAAAGTGACTAATGATCTCAAATGTAGTAAAACAGGTGATGGCTACAGCAAAAGGGATACTAGATGCATAAAGAGCAACATAGCCAATAGAAAATAACAGGCAATAATTCCTCCGTACTGGCTGTTGGTGAGACCTCATCCAAAATATTGTGTCCTCCAGTTCTGGTAGCCATGTTACAAAAAGAATATAGAAAAGGTGGAAGCAGTCCAGAGAAAGTCTACAGAAACAGTGTATGATGAGATGAGAGCAATGATCTATATCCTAGAGGAAAGAAGAGACAGCAGAGGTATGATAGAAACATTTAAATACCTTAAAGGCAGAAATACTACCTAAGCAGCAATACAACAGAAGGGCAGCAAGAAGGGAGCAAATGGAACCAAACACCAGTTATTGCTATATAAACCCATCATAGCCAGTTGTAGGAAAAGCAGAAATCTCCATATAGCTTGGACTGATTATAAAAAAAAAAACCACAACAACCATAACCATGTACTGGGTGACTTGTGAGCCAACGCTCAGAACCTAATGCCGGAGCTAGAAACGATTAGCACAGGATTAATGCCGAAGATTAGCACAAATTGTATTTAAATGTACTCAACAATGAAAATGAGGTCATATGCTATTCCCTCCCAAAGCGCAGAGAACAGCACACAAACAAACCCTGCCCTTACCGCTGGAAAACTAACGCCAGCTCAAAGCTGGCATTGGGGTGTTTGAAGAGAAGATTTCTAAATTTCTTTTAGCTTAAACTCTGCCAGTTATCAATTATGTCAGAAAAGGAAGGAAGCCCATGCAAGCCTCTGGGCATGAAAAACAAATGTGAGTGGGTTCGAGCAAACCCAAAAGTGAAAGCAAACATTGGTAGCTGTTTTCTTCACTTAAATATAAGCCTTTCAAGTAAAAAAAAAATTGAAAAGCTTATATTTAAAGGCGCAGAATGGCGTCAATGTGTGCTTTACTTCCTGACTTGCCTGAGTACACGCACAAGAGCTGTCCTTACCATAAAACTCTTCTGTGCATTCCACCCCCTTACTTTTGGTCTCACAGCACGCATACCATTTGCATACCATTAAGATTGAGCATTTGGGAGCTAAGTTTTGGTGCTGTTCCCGTGGTATGGGTCGGACGATGCTCCCTATAATGCAGCAGTTCTGAGCATCAGCCTGTTGATCTCTTATTCACCTAGTGTGAAGGTGACAGACCTCATGCATCATTTAGATAACATTTTAGACAATGCTGGGGAGGAGCTGGCTTTTTTGGTACATGTGGGAACCAGTGACACAAGAAAGTGTGTGAGGGAGGTTCTCGAACCCAAACTGAGGCTCTTAGGTAGAAAGTTGAACCTCCAGGGTAGAATTCTCAGACATTCTCCCTGTTTTACACTCAGGACCCAAGCGTCTCAAAGTGTAGATGAAGCAATGGTGCAGGAATAGGGATTTAGATTTGTTAGGAACTGAGCAACATTCTGAGGAAAGGGGAGTCTCTTCCAAAAAGATGGGCTCTACTTTAACCGGGATCGAATCAGGCACTAACATTTAAAAAGGAAATAGAGCAGCTTTTAAACTAGAACCCAGGGGAAAGCCAACAGTCATTCAGCAGCACGTGGATTGGGGTAAAGTATCTTTGAAGGATACTACCAAACAGGGAAATTAGGGCAAAAGTAAGCATTCTGTATTTAAGAAGAAAGAAAACAGAGATTAAATATTCCAAATTAGCCCTGTCAACTGCTAAGCAGGTTATAGATAGAAACAAAAAACATACTTTGACATTTTTGGATACAAATGATAGAAGCCTAAAAAATACGATGAGTATGTTAGAGTATTTAGCGCTATATTAAGAGGTAGATATAATAGGCATCTCGGAGACCTGATGAAAGGAAGATAACTAATGGAACACTGATACCAGGGAACAAATTATATCATAATGATAGGGTGGATCAGATTGGAGAAAGGATTTTGCTATATGTTACAGAGGGCATTGAGTCAAACGGAATAAAAATTCTGCAGGAAACAGATTGCAACATGGAATCTTTTTAATAGAAATTCTCTGTGTGAAGGAAAAAGAGAATAGTGGTGGGAGTATACTACTGTCTGTCTTGAACTGTGGAATTTAAAAGCCATGAACTTTGAGCTTACCATTACATTATGTAAAGAACATGGGGAACAAATGTGCCACTTCTAAACAGCAGATGCAAAACTTAGGCACAAAGAAAAACTATATAGGCTGTCAGTGGCAGGAGCAAGGTTTGAACACAGTCCCTCTCAGCTGTCATCCTACAAAGTGCAGCAACACTTTGTAGGAGTGGAGGAGTGGCCTAGTGGTTGGGGTGGTGGTAACGGAATTCAAACATATGTGGGATATACATAAAGGAATCCTGTGCAGAAGGAATGGATCCTTAGGAGCTTAGCCGAAATTGGATGGCGGAGCCGGTGGGGGGAAGAGGGGTTGGTGGTTGGGAGGCGAAGATAGTGGTGGGCAGACTTATAAGGTCTGTGCCAGAGCCGGTGGTGGGAGGCGGGGCTGGTGGTTGGGAGGAGGGGATAGTGCTGGGCAGACTTATAGGGTCTGTGCCCTGAAAAAGACAGGTACAAATCAAGGTAAGGTATACACATATGAGTTTATCTTGTTGGGCAGACTGGATGGACCGTGCAGGTCTTTTTCTGCCGTCATCTACTATGTTACTATGTTACTTTGGTCCTGGGGAACTGAGGAACTGAGTTCAATTCCCACTTCAGGCACAGGCAGCTCCTTGTGACTCTGGGCAAGTCACTTAACCCTCCATTGCCCCATGTAAGCTGCATTGAGCCTGCCATGAGTGGGAAAGCACGGGGTACAAATGTAACAAACAAACAAAAAAACACTAGTCCTGCCTTTGTAGAAAAACACCTAAAATGTGCTCTGAAAGAGGCTGGCGGCTGTGCTTGGGAGATGGCTATCCACTAAACATGACCTGTTTTTTCTTTCTCTCAGGGATGCCGAGTTACCCAATTCTAGGCTGGAGATTTTTTTTGGCTGGTCCTGGTTTTGAACTTACACTCCAAAACAATGTGGAATTTGTAATGCCTGATCCTGCATGTTGGAAAACAGTGCTGCAAATCCCATAACGTACCAAGATAGGGTGGTCAGAAATCCAGGACTGTCCTCAAATCTCTAAGCTGGAACTGGGTAACTTGGCATCTCTGCTCTCTTCTACTCTAGATGCTTCAAGATTCTCAAGGACATAAAAGCCCTGAAGGCCAGATTCCAGGCCATTCGTAGGACTCAACCTGACCTTCTGCAGTGCATCCGGCAGCAAGACTGAAGCAGATATGCAGCAGGTATAGTGGTATCAGAACAACCAAGTGGTTGTCTCTCATATCCACAGAAATGACATAGGCAGGTGGCACCTCATACACAAACCTATTTTGCAGGAACGGAGTGTGCTAACATAGTAGATGACGGCAGAGAAAGACCTGTATGGTCCATCCAGTCTGCCCAACAAGATAAACTCATATGTGCTACTTTATGTGTATACCTGACCTTGATTTGTAACTGCCATTTTCAGAGCACAGACTGTAGAAGTCTGCCCAGCATTAGCCCCGCCTCCCACCGCCGGCTCTGCCACCCAATCTCCGCTAAGCTTCTGAGGATCCATTCCTTCTGAACAGGATTCTTTTATGTTTATCCCATGCATTTTTGAATTCCGTTACCGTTTTCATCTCCACCACCTCCCATGGGAGGGCATTCCAAGTGTCCACCGCTCTCTCCGTGAAAAAATACTTCCTGACATTTTTCTTCAGTCTGCCCCCCTTCAATCTCATTTCATGTCCTCTAGTTCTACCGCCTTCCCAGCTCCGGAAAAGGTTCATTTGTAGATTAATATCTTTCAAATATTTGAACATCTGTAGCATATCACCTCTGTTTCTCCTTTCCTCCAGGGTATACACGTTCAGGTCAGCAAGTCTCTCCTCATACGTCTTTTAATGCAAATCCCATACCATTTTTGTAGCTTTTCTTTGCACTGCTTCAATTTTTTTTACATCCTTAGCAAGATACGGCCTCCAAAACTGAACACAATACCTCAGGTGGGGCCTCACCAACGACTTATACAGGGGCATCAATACCTCCTTTCTTCTGCTGGTCACACCTCTCTCTATACAGCCTAGCAACCTTCTAGCTATTGCCACTGCCTTGTCAAACTGTTTCGTCGCCTTCAGATCCTCAGATACTATCACTCCAAGATCCCTCTCCCCATCTGTACCTATCAGACTCTCACCGCCTAACACATACGTCTCCCGTGGATTTCTATTCCCTAAGTGCATCACTTTGCATTTCTTCGCATTGAATTTTAATTGCCAAACTTTAGACCATTCTTCTAGCTCCTGCAGATCCTTTTTCATGTTTTCCACTCCGTCCCGGGTGTCCACTCTGTTACAAATCTTAGTATTGTCCGCAAAAGGCAAACTTTACCTTCTAACCCTTCGGCAATGTCACACAAATATGTTGAACAGAATTGGGCCCCAGCACCGATCCTGAACCTGATACTTTGTACACTGGTTCCCCACATGGACAAATTGATCAATCTTTAAGTTGCCACTTACTACTGACATTGCAATGATACCAGACTAACCAGGCTCGCCTTTGTTAGGTGTCATATATGTTTGTTAGTGATACTACAAAGACTAATACAGGAGCACAATATAAGAACATAAGGTTCAGACAATTTCCTAAAAGAAAAGTTCATAAGCCATTATTAAGATGTACTTAGGAAAATCCACTGCTTATGTCTAAGATAAGCAACATAAAATATGTTTTACTCTTGTGGGATCTTGCCAGATACTTGGACCTGGATTGACCACTGTTGGAAACAGGATACTAGGCTTGATGGACCTTTGGCCTGCCCCAGTATGGCAATGATTATGTACTTATATCCTACTGAGTCAAACCAAAGGTTTATCTAGCTCAGTATCCTGTTTCCAATAGTACCTGGCAGAATCTCAAAAAGTAGCATGATTTCAAACTATCAATCCCAGGGATAAACAATTTTTGCCATAGATGAGTCTTACTGCTGTGTTTTGTGCGATTTGTAACTTCTTTAAGGTTTGTTCCTTGCATCCTGCGTAGATTCCATTACAATAGTCTGCATGTATGAGGACCATGGTTTGGACAAGGTAGTGGAAAACTTCTTGTGGAAAGTAGCTTTTTATACATTTGAGTTTCCACATCGTCTGAACCATTTTCTTTGTAGTATTTTTGATCTGTTTGTTGAAGGATAGTTCACAATCACAATCGATGATGATTCCGAGGATTTTCAGGTCATCTGCTATGGGGAAAGTCGTTCCCAGTACATTGATAGATGTAATGTGATCTTTATTGTGTGGTGATGCGAGTATCATGCGGCAGGTTTTTTCTCGTTTAGTTTCAGTTTGAAAGATCCTGCCTAAACACAGACACAGACACACACATACACAGAGTGGAGTATCAGACAGTAAGGCACACCACAGGGGAGGAAAACAATACAGATGGATGTTAAGGGGGGGACATGACATGAGAAAAAGGAAAAACAGGAAAGAAAGTTTTAGTCCCACCCTCACAAGGGGCAAGCGGTAGCACCTATACCTTTGAGACATAAGAAGTCACATAACCGTGAGGTACTACAGGAAAGAAAGAGGATAAACAGATCACCTAAGCTCACAGGGACTGCTACTCATCCTCATACAAATGAACACTTATATATAAAACCAAACTCTAAGAGACAGGAATGATTGAAATTCCATCACAGAATCCTCTTCGTTCAAAGAAAAAAAAAACTTAAACAATCTGATCATGTCAGAAAAATCTTTTTATAGAAACTTTTATTGGTATGTTCCTTCATGCCTCTAGGGTGTTTAAATAAAGTTTGTTTTTTTGAGATGCTGTCAGTTTGGCTGTCAATCTTCATTTATGGCAGGAAATCCTTTCTCTTTAAAAGACTGACAGACCCATTACAGATGTTTTACCCGCTGAGGTTTCTATAGATTCAGTAAGACTATGATTGAATACTTTTTGCTGTTTCAAAGTAATTTTGTGTCTCTGGGAGCAGATTTAAATGTTTTGTATTGTCAGAGGGTTACTAATTTTGTTATTTAAGTTTTTTCCTTTTTTTATAATTGTCATAGGATCTTCACACTGAGTTTTCTTCTATACTCATAATTCTTGGTATTCGTTAGGGTTACTGATCTATGAAAATTAGTTTTTCCTGCTGGGTGGAGCCTATTTTATAAAGGAGGTTAGACACCTACTTTTCTTTATAGAATTCCAGTGTACCAGTTCAAATACTTATGTATAATTTAGGTGTGACAACTTATGCCAGTCATAGAGATGATGTAAATCCTGGAGATACATGTATAACTATAGGCTATGTAAATTCATAAACCACTAAGAAGCCCTGTTACTAAAGGCAATCCAGAATTACCTCAGGTGCTGGTGGTAGTTCCACCCTCAGCACACGGCAGTTCCGGAGCTAGTGGAAATATTTGAAAAATATTTTCGCAGGGGGTTGCAGCTAGGTTACCATGGGAGCCCCTACCACTACTTCAATGGGTGGTTGTAAGTGCTCCCTCCAAAATAGCAGCGTAGCAATTGTGAACTTATCGCATGAGTATGAGGGAAAGTGGGAAATGGACCAATGACTTCAGAGACTGGGTCAGCTGGATCATATACGGAAAATGTTTTATTACAGACTCGGTAATAAAACATTTCCATTTCCCACTTTCCTTCATACTCTATTGATTGTACGGGATTCTGTTGTCCATCCACCTAGGTGGATTTTCCAAACTTATCGCATGGCCATTTCTTTTTGGGGGCTTTTTACCGACTGCAGTAAAAGGGGTCCTGGCGCATGGCAAAAACATCCACCGCCATGCTAGTGCAGGGCCCCTTTTACTTCAGCTTGATAAAAAGGCCCCTAAAAGAGGAGTGAAGTCAAAACCATAAATATTCACTTCACTGAAATTGTGTTCAGTATCTTTTACCAGCAAAGACTAATGAGTAATATTCATCTAAAAGGAAGGAAAAGGCCTCTGACCGATATTGTGGAAAGGCTGTCTGGTAAGGTTTGTCTCTTTGCAGATGATACCAAACTCTGCAACAGGGTGGACACCCTAGAGGGTGTGAATGACATGAGGAAGGACCTAGTAGCAAAGCTGGAGGAATGGACCGATATTTGCCAACTAAGGTTTAATCCCAAAAAATGCAGGGTCATGCACTTGGGTCGCAAGAATCCGAGGGAACGGTACAGTATAGGCGGTGAAGTGCTTCAGTGTACGATGGAAGAGCGGTACTTGGGGGTGATTATGTCTGATGACCTTAAAGCTTCCAAACAGGTAGAAAAAGCGACAGCCAAAGCCAGAAGGATGCTTGAGTGCGTAAAGAAAGGCATGACCAGCAGGAAAAAGGAGGTGATAATGCCATTGTATAAGTCTCTGGTGAGGCCCCATTTGGAATACTGCGTGCAGTTCTGGACACTGCACCTACGGAAAGATATAAACAGGATGGAGTTGGTACAGAGGGTGGCTATGAAATTAGTAAGCGGTCTTGAACACAAAAAATATAGGGACAGGCTTATGAATCTCAACATGTATACGCTGGAAGAGAGAAGGGAGAGAGGAGGCATGAAAGAGACATTTAAATATCTCAAGGGCATTTATGTACAGGAAAAGAGCCTTTTTCAACTGAAGGAGAGCTCTGGAATAAGGGGATATATGATGACGTTAAGAGGGAATAGGCTTAGGAGTAATCTAAGGAAGTACTGTTTCACAGAAAGGGTGGTGGAAGTGTGGAATGGCCTCTCAGTGGAGGTTGTGGAGTCGAGGACTGTTTCAGAATTTTAAAAGGCATAGGATAAGCATGTGGAATCGCTTAGGAAAAGGAAGAGTTAGGGGTTACAGAGGATGGGCAGACTGGATGGGTCATATGGCCTTTATCTGCCATCATGTTTCTATGTTTCTACAACTGTTCAAGTACATATTTTGCAAATCCTGCTCTCATCAATCATTGGCTATAAAAACTTTCCAATTTTTATACATAAACTTTCACAAAAATATTTTTTCCTTCTTCAAATTTTAAAATTTTAAACATCCAGCTAGTTAGCTTAAATAACTGCAGAGGTCTCCCCAACATTGGCCAGCATTTCACAGTGCCAAACTGCTGCTTTAGAGGGTAAAAGTGAGCCCAGTTTTGGAGAAGGTCTTTTACCCCCTGAAGCAGCAGTTTGGCACTGCAAAATGGTGGTCAACACCAGGGAGACTTTTGCAGTCATTTAAGCTAAGTGGCTAGATGTTTAAAATTTCAAGAAATAAAAAATATTTTTTGTGAATGTTTATGTATATAAATGGGAAGTTTTATTATGCCAATGATTGATGAGAGCAGGATTTACAAAATGTGAACCGCTGCACAGTTCTGAGGCTTTTCCTTCCTAGTAGATGAAAATTACTGACTAGTTTTTCCTGGTGAAAGATACTGAACACCATTTCAGTGAAGTGGATATTTATGGTGTACAAGTGTAGGTCATGCATGTAAGTGCACACCCCTCTCATGCTCTGCTCAGACTTCGCCCATGTGCACCACTACACACTATGCAAGATATACACCTATTTTCAGAAAAGTACTTAAGCAGATTTTGGGCATTTACTTACATATGTGCATACATATTTGTGTATATGCCAGTTATTATAATCATATACGCAGGTATTTGGGGCTTAAATTTAGCATTTTATATATAGATGACCCCCCCCCCCCCCCCTTAAAAGGTAATTCTATAACTGAGCATGTGCAGTTAAGCATGCCTTGCCTTGTAAGTGCACAATGTGCTATTCTATCATTGTATGCATAAATACCATAGCATGTAGCTGCAAAGTGGTACTTGTAGTCAAAGCATGGGAGGAGAATGGGTGGTGTTGCCACCAGTGGCGTACCTAGCTTGGGTGAAGCACCTCCCCTCCTCCAAGTGTGTCACCCCCCTCCAAGCAAGAGAGTGCACTGAGCAGTTGCATGGCTGTTGGTCTCCTGCTCCAGAACAGGAAGTTGACCAGCACAGCCAACAGCTGCATGACCGCTCAGTGCATCCCCTTACTGCGTACACCTGGAGTCGACTGCACCCACTGCCCAGTCCTTGGTACACAACTGGTTGACACTTAAGAAGGGGGGGTTATGGACTTGCTATACCCCCCTTTCTGTGGTACAATCAAAACAGTTTATATATTCTGTGCAGGTACTTTCTCTATTCCTACTTGGCTCACAATCTAGACTTTTTTTTTATAGCTGGAACAATGGAGGGTTAAGTGGCTTGCCTAGGGTCACAAGGAGCTGTAGGAGAAATTGAATCTATTTCTACTACTACTACTACTCAACATTTCTAAAGCGCTACCAGACTTACGCAGCGCTGTACAGTCAAACATGAAGAGAAGACAGTCCCTGCTCAAAAGAGCTTACAATCTAAAGGACATAACAACAGAGACAATCAAATTAGGACAGCATAGTACATCTGATTACACAATAGTTCATAGGGACAGACTAATAGATCTAAACAGCTAAAGACAATTAAGATATGCAAATGCTTAATACAGACAGATTGGTAGTGGTATTGAATAAAGGAGTAATGGTTAGGTTAAGTGCCAAAAGCAGAGTCGAAAAGATGGGCTTTGAGCAAGGATTTGAAGATGGGTTTCTCAGGCCACTGCACTTACCATTAGTCTACTCCTCCGCTATAACTTGTGTGTGTTGCAAGCCACACTTAGCTCTGCCCATTTATGGTTGCCATTGACCTGGTATAAAGTGGCATGCCTACATTGTTATTCTATAAAAGAATATGGGCACCCAGATGCTATTTTAGAATAGGCACTCCCTGTGCATCATTGGGGCACCTACAAGGGGGTGCCCAGTTGTAGAATTGCCCCCTTAGTGACCCCTGGATCACAGATACCTTAAATGGTTGACATTGTAACAATTGTTTGAGAGTCTCTATACAGGTATTCACAAAGACATTCCATTTTTATGATCCTGTCTGTGTTTATGGGACTCATCATGTAAGTGTCATCTGCTTGTAATGATTCTTTTCAGCATTTGTGATTTATTTTTCTGGTCCACTATTTCCTGCATCTGGTGGCAGGAAAATCTGAAGCAACGTTGATGTGCTTTAATGTCAAAATAGCTTGAAATTCTTAAGGTCAGACAGGTATTGCACTTTTTCCCTTCTCTGTTTTGTACCACTGCAGAAAGACCTTGCTTAGATTTTGCCACTTTGCTGAACTCAATGAATGCTTTCGAATCTAATTGGATATAACAGCCAAGCATAGTGATGTGTGTATTGTTGTCCTACAATTATACTCCTCAGGTGTGCTGTGAGGCATGCGACTGAAGACCAAGTTGGCTTTAACCTCCTAGAAAGTGCAATTAGACGACAACCATTCATTCTCGAACAGGCCATCTCTAGCTATTAAAAGTGGCTCGCCGTTATTGAACATGGTTTCTTATGGTGAATCCTATCTAGCTGTTGAAAGATTTGCAGGAAAAATAACAGTACCCAATGCAACATTTCTGGGAATTCAACTAAATATTGCCATTTTAGATTTAGCTTCCAGCTTTTTGTTGATGTTTGGGTACAGTAGGCATTTCTCAGTCCTCAGAGGGTTTAGGGTCTCATTTTCTAACCTGCACTCATGTTTTAACATGTGTTATGTGCTAAGTTAGCAAATAGGCCCATTGAGAATAATGGGGCCTGTGTTAAATAATGGGCATTAACAAAAGCTACTTGTTGAGGCTGTAAATTTGACCATATCTCACAGACTTTGAAGGAATTGCATTGGTTGCCAGTGTTCTGGCAAAATTGATTCAAAGTATTTGTGCTTTGTGTAACGATGCTCCTCTTCCTTTGGCCTCGTCTTTGCGATTTTATTGACCAATCCAGTTTATGTTCCACTGATAAACTGTTATTAGATGTTCCATCATTCAAGCATGTTGGACTAGAAGCTAACCATTTAGCAATGCTTCAGATTGGGGGTGCATCAATTTGAAATATGCTACCAACTCAGGCTTTTTTGGATTAGCAGTGGGTGGCTGTGCATAATATGAAAATTAATTGTACTGGTAATTTTATGTTTGCAGGATAATAATTGTACTATCTTTTGTTTTGCTTTTTATTATGTATGTTTTTAATATGTACACCAACAAGTACAACTGGATAGAACAGCTTATAAATGTTTTAAATAAATAAATAAGCTTGGGTGAAGCACACATGTAAATTATAGAATTCCATAATTTACTTTCATTCTGCATGCACCTAGATATGGGCATTTAAACCAGCTGTAGGACTATTGTAATTGGTCATGCGTAGATGTATCTGGCATTCTCTGCCACTTGCACTAATAATCTGTAAAGAAAAATAGGTGACTGCATTTCTTTATTGAATAGGCTTAAAATAGGAGCCATTACTAGTACCTACAGTAGGAACCCTGTTATTGAATTTCCCCCTAACCTTGTAGTGTCTTTGAAAATCAGCAGCTTGGGGAGTTATATGCTTACCAGCTGCCTGTAAACATATAAGGGTAGATATAAGGGCCAGAAACGGCTCCTGGTTGGTTAAATCAGGGCCTCTGAGAGGGGGAGCGAGGAGACACTCCACCGCAGGGCAGGCAAAGTGTCCTGTTGATAACGCTACTCCTTTGTTGCTGCATTGACTCCCATAGCGGATCCAGTTTCTCCGCCTTGGTGGTTGCTTCCTGTCTTCAATTTTCTGGGCCTCAGTGGCCCGGAAGCTTTCTGTCTGCTACAATTTCCTGTCCCGCATAGGTGGGACACTGCAACAGAAAGAGAATTTCCAGGGCCGCCACTGATGCTGCCAGCGACCCTGAAATTTGAAGAAGGGCAGTGGTACATGGAGTCAGAACAGGTGACGTTAAAAAGCTGAAGCCAATTAGGTAAGTCTACTTTTCCCACTCCTCCACACAGTTGTCGGTCATCCCCGTTCACACAAAACAAAGCAAGCAAACCTATGAGCCGCGCTGTCCATGTTGTTGTTCTTTATTATTGGTAACATTTTTATTTGATCTCGCTCATTTTTTCAAACATGCCAACATTACAGCATGTGGATGTACTCAGGGGAAGTACTGAGTAATTAATTCTAAATTGTAAATCATTGTGTCATTTGGAGAGGCTGGTTATAGGGACTCTCTGTATTCATGCAGAGATGTTTTCACCTAGTATAGGGCCACCAAAACAGATATCGTATTATGGGAATCAGGTGCTTAAAAATCAGACTTACTATTTATAACTACAATTTAAAAAAAATACAAATCATTAATAAGGTTGAGACCTGGGAGCATTTAGTGTCTTCTTTTCCTATGCCTACATCAAAAGAAAAAGATGGCATATGGGAACTTGCTCCTTTTTGTTTTGTGGAATGCAGTGGTTATTATAAAAATGCACTTGCCTTTTTTATTACTGCTTTTTCACAGAGAGGTATTGAATAATGAGGTAGGGGCTTCCTTCATGCGTAAGTTCTGCCCAGAGTCAATCTGAATGTACCAACATTGTCCAGTTCAGCACACTGTTAGCCACCAAGTTCATACAAAGTTATGTTCAGTGGAAAATAAATCTATTGGCTCAAGCTGCCTGCTATGTGAATATTCCATTATTATTGCTACCAAGTATTACATATTAAGGGCATTTACATTAAACTAGGTTGGAATTCATTTATCCAGTCCTTACATGCACATGGTCATCCTTTTTAAACCCAAAGGTGAATTCTAAGGGTGATTGAACCATTAGGTATAAACTGTGTTTATTCTGAATTAATTAATAGAAATATGCTAGTTTTTGGAATTGCACATCTCTAATGTTTTCCATTTTAGTTGACTTCTTGAGGTTTCTAGTTCAGATCTTTTGCCTTCATATCGATCTCTGGTTCCTTGTGATATATTTGTTGTGTCGTGTGGTTTTCATGTATGACATAAGTACAAAAGTATTGCCATACTGGGAAAGACCAAAGGTCCATCAAGCCCAGCATCCTGTTTCCAACAGTGACCAATCGAGGTCACAAATACCTGGCAAGATCCCAAAAAAATACAAAACATTTTATACTGATTATCCCAGAAATAGTGGATTTTCCCCAAGTCCATTTAATAATGGTCTATGGACTTTTCCTTTAGGAACCCATCCAAAC
Organism: Microcaecilia unicolor; assembly: GCF_901765095.1. Classification (NCBI taxonomy): domain Eukaryota; kingdom Metazoa; phylum Chordata; class Amphibia; order Gymnophiona; family Siphonopidae; genus Microcaecilia; species Microcaecilia unicolor. Next base: position 679,103,173 of record NC_044031.1, on the reverse strand, counting down.
CTTTTTTGAACTCCACTAAGCTAACCGCCTTTACCACATTCTCTGGCAACGAATTCCAGAGTTTAATTACACGTTGAGTGAAGAAACATTTTCTCTGATTTGTTTTACATTTACTACATTGTAGCTTCATCGCATGTCCCCTAGTCCTAGTATTTTTGGAAAGCGTAAACAGACGCTTCACATCTACCCGTTCAACTCCACTCATTATTTTATAGACCTCTATCATATCTCCCCTCAGCCGCATTTTCTCCAAGCTGAAGAGCCCTAGCCACTTTAGCCTTTCCTCATAGGGAAGTCATCCCATCCCCTTTATCATTTCGTCACCCTTCGCTGCACCTTTTCTAATTCTACTATATCTTTTTTGAGATGCGACAACCAGAATTGAACACAATATTCGAGGTGCGGTCACACCATGGAGCGATACAAAGGCATTATAACATCCTCACTTTTGTTTTCCATTCCTTTCCTAATAACACGCTCCACTAAGAATCAGGTCTAGAATTTTTCCTTCTCTCGTCGACTCCTGTACCAGCTGCTCCATAAAGCTTTCATCAAGGAATTTTACCTCCCTAGCGTGCCCCGATGTTACATTTACCCATTATTATTGTGTTGCCCAGTTTGTTTGCGTCCCTAATTTCCTTTAACATTTCAGCATCCGTCTGTTCATCCTGGCTAAGCGGACGGTAGTACACTCCTATCACTATCCTTTTCCCCTTTACACATGGAATTTCAATCCACAGTGATTCCAAGAAGTGGTTTGTTTCCTGCAGAATTTTCAATCTATTTGATTCAAGGCTCTCGTTAATATACAATGCTACCCCTCCACCAATTCGATCCACCCTATCACTATGATATAATTTGTACCCCGGTAAGACAGTGTCTCATTGGTTATCCTCCTTCCACCAGGTCTCAGAGATGCCTATTATATCTAATTTTTCATTTAGTGCAATATATTCTAACTCTCTCATCTTATTTCTTAGGCTCCTGGCATTCGCATATAGACATTTCAAAGTATGTTTGTTGTTCCTATTTATATGATGCTTAGTACTTGACAGTATTAATTTGCAATCTTTTGTCTGATTTTTATTTTTATTTAAGGACACCTGATCTACTACGGTCTCTTTTGCAACCTCACTATCAGGATACCCTATCTTCCCTGTTTTGTGATATCTTTGAAAGATACCTTATCCCGAACCATGCGCTTTTGAGCAACTGTCGGCCTTCCCCCTGTTTCTAGTTTAAAAGCTGCTCTATCTCCTTTTTAAATGCCAATGCCAGCAGCCTGGTCCCACCCTGATTAAGGTGGAGCCCATCCTTTCAGAATACGCTCCCCCTTCCCCAGAATGTTGCCCAGTTCCTAACAAATCTAAAACCCTCCTCCCTGCACCATCGTCTCATCCACGCATTGAGACTCCAGAGCTCTGCCTGTCTCTTGGGCCCTGTGCGTGGAACGGGTAGCATTTCAGAAAATAGTGTGGTATTCTGCATAGAGATCTTGTTTGTTTTGCTTTATTTCATTAGGTAGTGTATTGGTGTTTTAGGGCCCAGTGTAATATTTACACTGCTGCCTTTCCACACATGAGGTTGTAGCTCTTCGTGTCCTGGCAGTTAGTGCTATTATGGTATGGTAATGCTCTGAGTGTGTCAAAGCCCAGGTTGGTATATACTGTTAAAGATGTCATAACAAGGTGTGGTTTGGATTTTAAACGTGCAGGGGACAGTGCTTTGATGGTGTAGTAATGTCTCAGGAATAAGGAATGTTGTGCAAGCTAAAGTTCGTGTTATCTATGAATGCAATCTAGGACTATTTCTTTTTTGGTCATGGCAGGTGGAGGGAGAATATTGGGTTGTGTTCAGCACCCCCAATCATTTTGAAAAGCTGGCTTCTATGGGTGGAGGAATAAAGTTAAGAGAACAACTGCTGTGAAATCATATGTCCAAATGCAGCATCAGTGCAGCAAGTCAGATCTAGACAGTAATGTTACTCAAAAGTATGTGGTGTAGTCCACGTGGCTGCCTTGCAGATGTCCGGCAACGAGACTTCTTTGAGGAATGCTGTAGGTGTAGCCATTGCACAAACAGAATGTGCACCAATTTTAGAAGGCACAGGCTGATTTTGTTGACGATAGCAGAAAGATATACAGTGTGCGATTCAGGTGGATAAAGTCTGCTTTGAGACTGAGGTACCGAGAGACTTGGGGTGAAACAACAGGAAAAGTTGGACGAGAGAATACACCAGGACGATAGAATACACCAGGAACTAGCAGAGTCAGGCTGAAGCTACAGACTCCCACCACAAACCGAGGGAGAGTGGCTGAAGGCTTCAGACTCCAAACACAGAGCAAGAGAGTAGAAGGACAAGCAGTCCACAGACACAGAGTAGCAGGGCAGAGCCCCCCACGGAAGGACTAGCAGTCCATAGACACAAACAGAAGGGCAGAGCCCCCCACGGAAGCACTAGCAGTCCACAGACACAAACAGAAGGGCAGAGCCCCCCACGGAAGCACTAGCAGTCCACAGACACAAACAGAAGGGCAGAGCCCACACAGAAGGACTAGCAGTCCACAGACACAAAGAGAAGCTGGGCCAGAACCCAGAGAAAGGCTAATCAGTAGTGCAGCAGAACACTAACTAACCTGACCTGGCCTAAAGGCATAACACCATGCAAAGGCCCTGAATGCTAGCACAGCACTTCCTTATGAAGGCCCTCACTGATGATGTCACCTGCGCAGGACAGGAGCAGGAAACACACTCACACCAAGGGGAGGCTGGGAACACATAGGAAGTGAACACACAGGAAAGACAAGCAGGAGCCATCTTGGAAGCTGGCACAGAGTAGGCGGCAGTCATCTTAGATGCTGGCTCCCCAGAGAGGCATAGCCCACACAGGTGAGGTCTAGTGAAGTAATCAGCACACAGCATAGGAGCCAACTTTTCAAAATTATTGGGGGTGCTAAGCCCAGTGGAAATAACACTTCCTTGGCCACATACAAGGAATGTTCTCAATATTGGGGGTGCTCAAGCACCCACAGCACCCACAGAGTCAGCTCCTATGGCACACAGAGCCAGAGACAAAACTAACACAGAGACAGACAGAAGCCAGCACAGAGGCTGACCCCCAGAAACAAGGTAAGGCTGAGGGTGGTCACGGCCACAGACGTGACAGTATGAAAGTGTAGATGAGTCCCCAGGGAAATTGGGGTTGACTGAAACAGTTTGAGTAGCCAAAGATACCATGGTTGTCAAGGCTAATTCGGTGCTATCTGAATTAGTGCTGCTGCATCCTGAAGACCTTTTCAAATAGGTCTGGTTATGAGAAGGATCGAAGGAAAGGCATAAAAAAAGGCCTTGTTTCCAAAGGAACTGGAAAGGATCCCTAAGAAGACTGAATTTGGACGGGAGTCTGGAGCAGAATTTCTGATATTTGTAATTGTGATATGAAGCAAAAAGGTCAACAATTGGGGTTCCCCACTGCTGGAATATGAGCTGTACTATTGGAAGAACCAGAGACCACTCATAAGGGAAAAGAAAATGACTCAACCTGTCTGCCAAGGCACTGGAAGGGCCTGGAAGATAAGTGGCTTGGAGAGTTGCTTTATGTTGCAGAAGAAGTGCCACATATGGGATGCTTCAAGACAGAGATGGAAGGAACCCTTGCCCCCCTGTTTGTTCAAATAGAACATATGGCCTGATTGTCTATCTGTAGTAAAATTATATGTCCATTGAGTAGGAAAACAAACATCTGAATTGCATAAAAAAAAAACTTCCCTGAGCTCCAGCAGGTTGATATGCAGAGCTGCTTCTGACTGAGTCCAGTGACCTTGAGTTTGATAGTGCTGAAAATGAGCTCCCCAACCTTGGGGGGGGAAGCATCAGTTGTCAACATGAGAGTGGTGACTGGAAGGTGGAAGGGAGCACCTTGTATCAAATTTGGGGATTTGAGCAACCTTTAAAGATCTTGTTTGATCTGCACTGTTCAGCAAATCTTGTGAGAGAGCTTGTGGTTGCACTGATACCATTATTGTTTTAATGCCCACTGAATTGGGCACATTCTGAGGCGAGCTGTAGATCATTACAGTGGATGTGGACATGTGTCCTAGAAATCTTCGGAAGGTTCTGGCAGTATAAGTAGGTGAGTGATGAAGCTTTTGTGTGAGACTCTGAAGGCCTTGAATACACTCCTGAGGAAAAAAAACCCAAGCTTCCACAGTATCCAGGATTGCTCCTATAAATAGAATGGATTGTGTTGGGATTAGTTTGGATTTTTGGTGGTTGACAATGAAACCTAGCTGAGTTAGGAGAAATAGAGTTGATTGGAGAGCTTGAGAAATTTCTGTTCTGATGTGATCTCAGACTAGCCAGTCATCCATGTGTGGAAAGGCTAGAATTATTCATTTCCTGAGATGAGCAGCTACTACTGCTAGAGTTTTGGTAAAAACCCTGAGTGCCACGGCTAGGCCAAATAGAAGTACCTTGTACTGGTAGTGAAAATTGTTGTGATGGAAATGGAAGTACTTGTAGCGAGGTGGATAGATTGAGATATGAGCATAGGTGTCCTTGAGATCCAGTGCCACCAGCAAGCTGGCATGTGGCAGAAGAGGAAAAATGATTTGAAGAAAATATATGCAGAATTTTTCTTGTTTGAGAAAGAGATTCAGGTATCATAGATCAAGGATAGGATGAAGGCCACCTGCTTTTCTGGGGATCAGGAAATAATGGGAGTAAAATCCGCTGAAGTGCTGAGAGAAGGGAATTGGTTCAATGGAGGCTGATTCCAGAAGAATTTGAGTCTCCTGCTGGAGTAGTGGTGACTGTCTTGAAATGAAGTGGTTGAATGCTGGAGGAAAATGTGGAGGAATAGCCCGGAAATTCAGTTTGTAACCATAGCGGATTATATCTAGAACCCACTGGTCTGTAGTGATGTTGTGCCACCCTGGAAGGAAATGAGCAAGACAACCCCCTAAAGGGAAAGGATCAAAAGTTAGGAATGGGTTTGGGCAAGTTAGTAGTTGAAGATGGTTGAGCCTTTCTTTAATAAGGTCTGGGACATTGATAAGTCATCTGATGCTGCTGTCTTGATGGAATTTGTCTAGAGTATGGCTGATAACACCTGCAGTATGAAGGCTGATACTGATAAGACTTGCATGAAGAAGAGTGAGTCCATCTCTGAAAGGAAGGGTTGGAATCTAAGGGAAGATTAGATAACTCTTTAAAGGTGGATCTGTCATCTTTAACCTGTGATACTGCGTCCTTCACTTTATTCCCAAACAAATTATCTCCTAGACATGGGGCATCTGCCAATCTGTCATTTAAATCATCTCATAGTCCTGAAGCTCTTAACCAGGCTACATGTCTTGCTGCAATGGAAACTGCTCCTATCCGAGCAGTGGTATCATAGAGATAAGTGTTTGCGATTAAATGAAAGGTGATTTCCTCTGGAGATGATTAAAAAATCAAAGAACTGCTGCACTAAGGGAGAAGTGACAGCTTCCAAGGTAGAATAAAGTTTAGAGTGCTGATAGTGTAAGTGTAGTATCTGCAACTGGTATGCAGCAATCTGTGATGCAAGCATTGCTCTTGCAAATACCTTATGTCCTACTGCGTCTACTGTTTTAGGTCCTTCCCAGGAGGGAACTGGGATTAGATATCAAGGATTTAGATTTATTGATTACTGTCTCAAAGACCACAGAATGATGGGGAAGTTGAGTCTTTCCAAGTGCAGGCTGCACTTTATATATAACATCCAAACATTTTGAGGTTGGCTGTTGAGTATAAGGGTTCTGCCAAATTTTAGCTTGGAGTCCTTGTAGAATGGAATGAATAGGAACCGCAATTGGCTCTGAAGGGGATTCAGTGGATTTTAAGATACTTGGAAAGTCTTTTTTCATTTGTCACACCTGCTTGTGCTCCTAATGCCAAATCTTTTAAATTTTTTGGGATAAATTTATTATAACTAATGTCTTCAGGAGCATCAGGTTTAGCCGAATCAATGGGTGCATCTTCAGGTGAAGTGGTAGGTTGAGTCGATGAAGGAAGATCAGTCATAGGGGTGTGATCTTCGTAAGAAGAATAAACTTCTAAAGGATGAGATGGAGATGAGGCATTGTTGGGAAGAAATCGATGGATTCACTGGCCTCATAGAAGAGGCTGGCGACGGAGTTTGAGAAGGTGGCAGAGGAACTGTGGTATGAAAAAGCTGAAAAAAGCATGGCTGAGGTGACTGTTGCTGTAGTATCTGTTGAAAAAACTGCAAGAGCATCGAGGCAGAATCTTGTGGCAGCACAGTCTGAGACCAGATATGAGCGTCCGGCAGATTAGAACGAGGGACCACTTGTGCGGAAACAGTCACTGCTGGTACTGAGTCTGACTGACTCTGGGGAGAGGTTAAATGTTTGGTTTTCCTCATCTTTTTCACCTTCTTTGGAGGTGGCTGAGGCAGAATGTCAGTTGTACTGAGTGAGATGAAGGCGTTGAGTCTCTGGAGCGCTTAGATGAACCTGAGACTGCCTTGATTGACTTTTGCTTAAAGGTTGTAGTCACCACCATTTTCAGGGAGTCCTGGGACTGCTTTACAGTCAGTGCCACTGTAGAAGGCACTGCTGTTACTGGTAAGGAGGAGAGACAACTGTGAGTAGCAGCGGTGGTGCCGGGACCCTGAGGTACTAACTGCGAGCTCTTTGGGTCTGTCTGCATTAAAGCGACATGATAACAAGATCCTGCCGGTACCTTAGAAAGGCCCTTTGGGTGGCACTAAGCTGGTCCATATTGAAAAGTAATGATTTGAACAGCTTTTTCCTGTGAGAAGAGAGTACATCCATAGTATATTGCGGAAAAGGAAAAACTGAAGGAAGAGGTACAAGCACAGAATGGGATTACATACTTGCTCCTGATTGGTCAACAAAAATCCAATCAAATTTAACCTAAGAGAGTGCGTCCGGAAGGCAGCCCATGGAGGAGGCTACCAGTGTGCCTGCATTATCCTGCCCCTTGGAGAAAGAACCTGAATTAATGGACCATCGGGTCAAAAATGACAGTATTTTAAATGAGAAGGCATTTGAATGAATGGAACCTGATAGAAAGCAGTAGTATGACACTGAGAAGCCAGAATAACTTCCACAGGAAGATGTGTTACAGAATGCTCTAATATATACTGTTAAATACCTATATGGAATAACTTGGTCTTTTTCTCACCCTAAGTGTGATGGAACAGTAAAAGAGGGACCTTCCAGGTTTCAAGCATCAAAGTTCCTTCTATGGTTTAGATGTGGTATGGCGTCTTTTAACTTAGTCCTTTCTTGTTTGCTGGGACCCTCAGGTGAGCAAGTGATGTTTCACTGCACTTTATTTGTTCATAGAAAGTCTTTCAATATGACAACATTCACACACACAATCTCTTGCTCTCACTATATCATTACCCTCACTCATTCATGCAATTGTTTTCTCTTCTCTCTGTCTCTCCCCCTCTTGAACCCCCACCCTGTTTGTGATCTCCCCCTCTCGCATAGTTTCTTGCTTTCTTCCCTCACCACCTGTACACAACTCTGTTGCTTTCTTCTCTGCTCCACTCTCAGTTCTTGAGGTCCACACGTAAAACTTCCTGTTCACAGCTTATACTATCAGTGTTGCTTGCTCCTGCTCCTGTTCCTGCTCATGCTCCTGCCTTTCAAGCTGGAGTTTGGGAAGGCTTAGCTACTCCAACTGCTGACCTCTTCCTCCTATTTTAATTCATTATGATGAGCATTAGAAAATGAGGACTGGTTTAAATTAGTTTTTTGACATATTAGGATACCAAGAAGTCAGTTTTCCCTTTACACAAATTCTTAGGGCAAAAGGTTAAGACAGAAATAGAGGTAAAATGAGAGAATAATTATAGAAGAAGGAAAAGTAGAAGGAATTCCTCTATGGGAAAGATTTAAATTGTCCTTTAGTAATCAGATTTTATTGAAGGAACAGGCAGTCTAGCTCAGGATTGGGGGGGGGGGGGGGGGAGCTTGTTCCACAGTAATTGGCTCTTTAGCATCGCTTCGTTGCCAGTTATCCCGACTATCCTAATTAACAGATAATTAGTAATTTAATTACTAAACCTGAGCTCTCTAGAAATAGTTGGCATCTTTGGGGGTGGGGGAAGAAATCACACATGCAGAGCCATTGATCCATCAAAATGTCATCTTTTACTTGTTATGGGAGGGAATTGGCTTGTTGATCGCTCTTCCTCTCACTCATTTGTTAGTTTCTCTGGCTTGGCAGCTGCAGGGAATTGTGGGTATGACCAGTTACCCTAACATTGACATCACAGTTTAGGTCCCAGCCATATGTCACAGATATGATAAAATCTAGGGCTCCCAGTGAAATATAGCGATCACAGCAGACAGGATACCTGGAGCCCCATATTAAATTGTCATCTCTGTTGTTCTTAGTATGACCTTGAAGATGTTTATAGCAATGGAGACTGATTCCTCCATTCACTCAAATAAGTTCCGTAAAACAAGAACATTGTTACTTTGTGAATTATCTTTTAATATCTCATACATACTAATGAGAGCATATGAATAATAAATATTATTATTATTATTATTATCATCATCATCCTGTACTCAGATTTAAATTGTCAGCTCTCTGGGGAAGGAGGCAAACAATCCCATATACGGTAATGCAGTGCGCACAGAAAGCGTTATATAAGTACTAAATTTTGTTATTGTGGACACTAAAATCTGAATTTACTGGTTCTTACAACATAATTACTCCCAGGAAACTAAAGCAGCCGTTCATGTCCTAGATTTCAGCACAGGTAGCCCACAAAAGACTCTGCCTGCACTAAACTTTTTAAGTCATATGAAATCTAGTCAGAGCATACAAATTACCCATTCCAGGAAGGAGACTTTTTGGCCAGGCCTGATTTTGAACTTATGTCCCAAAGAAGTGTGGTATGTACTGTATAATCCCTGATTCTATCCGTTGAGATCAGAGATGCCTGTCCCATAATACATCAGGATAAGGTTGTCAGAAATTCAGAACCGACCTAAAATCTCCCTCCTGGAACTGGGTGGCTCAGCAGCTATATCTAGTGAAGGGGTGGGCAACAATGGTCCTTGAAGGCCACAACCCAGTCGGATTTTCCACAATGAATATGCATGACATTGATATACATGTACTGCTTCCATTGCATGCGAACAGATCTTATGCATATTCATTGTGGAAATCTTGAAAACCAACTAGGCTGTGGCCAGCCTGGTGTATGCAATTTTTTTTTCATGTGAACAAGTTATCAAAACCAACAATTTTTAAGCACCAGTATTAGCAATGCATTTCTGTATATAGCACAAAAAGAAATTTGTGAGCAACCACGTAAAATCTGTGAGCGACGCTTCTAAAATGTATGAGAAATCGCACATGCGCTCAGCTTAGAGGGAACATTGGGTCTGGCCTTTGAGGACTGTGGATGCTCGCCCCAGGTCTAGTGTAAGGAGATTGAGTAGCAATCATATGTTCTACAGCAGAGCTTTAGAGCTGCAAGTTACTCAGTTCCAGGAGGAAGACTTTTTGGTCAGTCCCAGTTTAAACCTACACATCCAAAGCAATGTGGTATCTGTAGTCCCTGACTCTACCCATTGAAATCAACACTGCAATTCCCATAATGAGTCAGTATCAGGTTGTGGGAAATGCAAGACTGGCCTAAAATCTCCAGGATAACTTCCTAAACCTGTCCTGGGGACCCCATAACCAAATAGATTTTCAGCCTTTCTTCAAGCCGTGCGAAAGCAAGAACAACCATTCAGGTTGTGGATGTCATGTAACTGCTATTTTTATTGATTCTTCAGGCACAGATTTCAGTTTTATTTTCTTGCTGTTCCAGCAACTGTAGTTGGAAGCGAAAGGGAAGTGCTAGGGGGAGGGGGGAGTCTCAGCAGTCTCTTTCTTGCTGTATGCACTTTCATTTCTCAAATATAATACAAAGCAAAGTAGCAAACATCTCTCCTGGTAACTGGCAGAAGTAGCGCCAACTGAACACAGGTCCCTCAACATGCACTGCTGATTTCAGTGATTCAGAGCTTTCTGAAGCAGGTTTTGAAGATGAACCTATGAAAGTCAGGAAGGAAAGGGTTTGATTTATCTATTCACAGACTCATCTGTATACAATTGTAGGTGACCTATGGTGTTTCCTGTGGAATACAGCTCAACCCCGTTATAAGGAATCACATGGCGGTATAATCCACTTTTCTGCCTTCAGCTTATACAGTGCCTGATATCAATTTTGCATGCGCGTCATAATTGCAGTACTATAGAATAACAATTCTGTATATAAATCATGTTTCAATCTTTTATTGATGCACAGTACAATTGTCTAAAATTTTAAATGAAAAGGGGAAACATAATGCACTCTGTATTTATTCAACCAATGAGGACAAATTAGAGTCTCAAACCATCACCTTGTCCATACAATAAAGTATTTATGACAAATGAACTATGTGTCATCTAAGCGTACATTAACAAACAAACTTTAGAGTCTACTTAAAAGTGGTTCATTTTTTGTTTAAAAAATATTGATGGTTGATTGTTTCATTGCATCTCTTTGCTTCTTTTTAATGATTTCAATCAAGCGTTTCAAAACTGAAAATGAATCTACCTTTTCTGTTTCAAGAAATTGAAGTCCTGTTTGCAAACCTGCAAGCACCTCTCTGATCTTAAGTGGAGGCTCAGGTTCCTGTTCCTAACCCTCATTGTCTTTGGTTGCAACCAAATCATGATTTTTGCCAGTAACGTTTTTGATTATTTCCAGTCATGTGCTCATATATAGGACAGCTATTATCCCCATCAATCCAAAATTCTATAGTGGCCCCACTCTTTTTCTGCATTGGCCACAGCACCGGCGCAACCTGGTAGGCGCAGTAAGCATGGTGGGGGGGGCGCCAACCTCTGGAAGGCGCCACAAGCCATGCTTACCGCCGCCAGCTGCTCACAGTTCCAGCCCCCTGCTGTAGCCCTCAGTCTCCATCTGCCCACCCTCAGCTCCCCTACAGCCCTCTTTTTGTTCCTGCTGCCCTGCATTTAAATCTGTTTTATTTTACCTCAAAGTCAAAGCGGCAATGGCAGCAGCAGTGAAAGAAGCAGGCTCGCCTCAAGCCATCCCTTCCCTCTCAGTGTCCCGCCTTTCTCTAATGTAATTTCCTGTTTACCCAGCCACCAGACTCACTCAGGACCTCCCTGTCTGTCCTTCCTCCAGAGGTGCACTTCCACAAGCTGCTGTTTCTGGTACTGAACAGGCTCTTTCCTGTTGTGCTCCTGGGGGGAGGGTTAACCCTTTCTACCCACCCAGAGCGCTCCTCACAGTTACTGCTTTTATTAGCAGCAACTAGCTATTGGACCATATTGGACATAGGCTATTGGACCTGATCAGGAATACCCCCTCTGTCCTGGCAAGGGTGAAGGTAACCAAAGACCATGTGCTCACGAATCCTATCACTTTTATAACTTTCCAACTCCAGCCCAACTATGACACCTATGGAGGGGCATAATGGAACAGAAACGCCTATCTCCATGGGCGTTAATCTCCGAGAACGGGTCCGTGAAGGGGCGGACCAAACTGTATTTACGAAAAAAATAGACGCCCATGTTTTATTCGCCAATGTGTGAGCTGGGCGTTTTTGCTTTTCAGCGATAACGGAGAATGAAAGCGCCCAGCTCAAAAACGAATAACTCCAAGGCATTTGTTCGTGGGAGGGGCCAGGATTCGTAGTGCACTGTTCCCCCTCACATGCCAGGACACCAACCGGGCACCCTAGGGGGCACTTTTACAAAAACAAAAAAACAGGTAAAAGAGCTCCCAGGTGCATAGCACCCTTCCATTGTGTGTTGAGCCCCCCAAATCCCCCTCAAAACCCACTGCCCACAAGTCTACACCATTACTATAGCCCTAAGGGGTGAAGGGGGGCACCTACATGTGGGTACAGTGGGTTTGGGGGGGTTGGACGACTAATAAGCATTAAGCAGCACAATTGTAACAGGTAGGGGGGATGGGCCTGGGTCCACCTGCCTGACGTCCACTGCACCCCCTAACAACTGCTCCAGGGACCTGCATACTGCTGCCTGGGAGGAGGGTATGACATTTGAGGGTGAAAATAAAAAGTTGTGAAACATCATTTTTTTGTGGTGGGAGGGGGTTAGTGACCACTGGGGGAGTCAGGGGAGGTCATCCCCGATTCCTTCTGGGGGTAATCTGGTCATTTAGGGCACTTTTTGGGGCCTTATTCGTGAAAAAACAGGGTCCAGGAAAAGTGCCCTAAATTCTAGCTACAAACGCATCCATTATCGGCGAAGGGCGCCCATCTCTGTTCGGGTGATAACCACGCCCCAGTTCCGCCTTCGACACGCCTTCGACACGCCCCCGTCCACTTTGTCCGCATCCGCGACGGAGTGCAGTTGAAAGCGACCCAAATTCGGCTTTTGATTATACCGCGTTATTCGTTTTTGTGAGATAAACACCCATCTCCCGATTTAGGTCGGAACTTGGGCGTTTTTCTCGTTCGATTATAAGCTGGATTGTCACTTATTCTCAGCTAATCCTCCAGCTGGGCTGGGCTCTTCACCCTCCCACTCATGCTGTTCTCCCTCTCCCCAGTGACTCTGGAGAGTTCTACACCAGCTCTAGTAAACCTCTGTGGAAATTCTCAACTCTGTTGAGAGTTAAAGAATTTATATCAATGTCTATCTAACAAAGTGGAAGGCCAAGATACAAAAATTGAGACTTTGTCTACGGATATGGTTTCTCTATGAAAATCAGTGAATTTGGTAATGAAAGATAGTTATGTTTCTTTGAAAAAATTGGAATTTCTGGAGAACCAATTAAGGAAAAATAATTTGAGAATGATAAACTTTCCTAAAACACCTTATATATCTGCTACTGAATTGCTCAAAAAATATTTCTCTGATATTTTGCAAATACCAGCTGATAACCACCCTGTGGTGTCTAAAGCGATCTACGTTTCTTGTAAATCCTCTTTATCAGAGAAAAGAGATGTGAACTTAACTGACATTTTGGAGAATTCAGAAATTACAGATAGAGCTACCCTTTTAGTGACTTTTGCCTTTGATTTAGATAGGAATAATGTTTTGAAATTGTATTTTCGACACATGGCTGATAGTTTTTTGGGTTCAAAGATAAAAATATTTCCTGACATTTCAAGGGAGTCACAGACTAGGAGGCGTGAGTTCTTGGCTTTTAAGCCAAGAGTAATTGCCCTGGGTGGGTCCTTCCTGGTGCGATTCCCTTGTAAATGTTTTATTGCTTTGGATTCAAATAATTACCTGTTTGTTGAACCTAAGAAACTACAAGAGTTTGTGGAGTTGAAAGAACAGATGAAGAATCCTCTTCAGCAGCTTCCTTTAGTTATCACTATACCGGCTGCAATTACCGTTTGACCTTCCTCTCTCAGAAAATATGAATTGTAAGATTAAGTATTCTAAGTTTTTCTTGATTTCCTTGGGAGTGTTTTCCTGATTTTGGATCTCTCAGTTGTGGTCAATTATTTAAAATTTAATGAGAGGAGATTTTCTTATTTCTTTTGTATTGAAATTTCTTGTTTTTCTTTATACATTTATATGATAAATGTGAATGTAATTTTGTAAAATGATAAATAAATAAAATTAAAAAAAAGTGTTGTCTTTTGAAAATATATTTTGTTTTTCGCATTTTTCACTTAATATGTAGGGTTTTTAAAAAAAAATATTTATTAAAATTGAATTTATTTTTAGAAGGTTTTGTGAGCCTGTGAAGTGACTATCCTCCATGTCAGTGTTTAACAATCATTGCCAGGGAGTCTGGGGCTTTTTTCTTTTCTTGATAAAAAGTGTTTTGAGACTTTGTTTCATGCATCATTGCAAGTAATGCTTTGTTTGATTCTTATATTCTTAACATCAGACTTCCCTTCCACCCACTGATCCAGAATCATTACTTTTGCAGCATCCCCTTGTTCACCTGGCAGGAAGGATGTAAGAGCCCTTCTGCCAGGTCAGCTGCTGACTACTGAATGGTGCCACCCACCCATGTTTGAGCACACCTGCAGTCCTGAAGCACAAGTGATTGGTTCCATTGTACAGCCAGCAGATGAACTAACAGGAGGGATATTGTCTCCCTTGCTAGAGAACAGGGAGACCCTCTAGAAATGTGAATGTTAGTACTGATGCCAAAAGAGAGGTGAATGAAATGGGGTCTGAGGGAATTCTGGGTAGTCACTTTGGGGATGAGATGGGGGGAAATTTCCTGAATTCCTTTTCATTACAGATTGGGTGTGGGTTCCTAGAGGGTTTGAGGAAAACTATATAATAATAGGATACTGGGTCTGGTGGGATGACTGAAACTTGTATTCACGTTTTACAAAAAAGATAAAACCTACTGTCTCCTCAGTAAGAGATATGAAACTGTCCTCCACTAGGGAATAAACTTTAAACTTTGTTAGAGGCAGCTCCATGGATCTGTAGTAACTTACCTGAAGATATTAGAGTTAATTCTTCCTATCTGGTGTTCAATAAAATGATGAAATCCTGGCTCTCTAAGAAACTATTAGGTCAATTATAAAATTATTTTTGGTCTTTCCGTGTCTACTGAAAGAATAGTAGTGTTTAGCCATGTTTTTTTTCCAATTTCACATAATCTATTCATTTTTAATTTTTGGTTATTAATAGTAATTAAATTCTTGAATTATATTTAGATTTATTGAAAGAATGTATGTTGTGATTTGTTTGATATTTTATTTGTAGATTTTAACCCAACTGTACACCCTCTGATCTTAGCATTGACTAAGAAGCAGTTTATAAATATTTATATTGAATAAAATTTGTGTAGTTGACCTGTCTAACCAGTGTCTGAAAGTCTTCCCTACAGTGGCTATTGAATAAGAACTAATGGTGAAGGCAATAATGAATTATAAGACTGTGAAAGGTACCGAAGGATTCTGCCAGCCTCAAAACCCATAAAACCGTCTCTTCTGACACCAGAATTCTCAAGATGCTATTAGCAGTCTTAATGTTATATTGGCCCATGTTTATTTATAGCTACTATATGTGGTAAACAGATCAACTTGTTCACAAAAGTTCACTGTATTAATATCAGTGTGCATGTTTTATTTTCCAAAGTAACACAAGGGTAAAAGGGACTTTTAGCTTTATTGGATCTGATATAGAAAAATAGCCTAATTCTTTGAGCAGTGGGTTGTAATCCAGGGTAGCTGGGATTCAAATTCTATTGATACTCCTTGTGATCTTGGACAAGTCATTTAGGGACCCTTTTACTAAGCCACGCTAAAAAGTGGCTGGCGCTGTTGTCAGCTTGTGGTTTTCCCGTGCGCTGCAGCCACTTTTAGCGTGGTGGTATAATGGCTGCCTTTCTATATATTTCTTCAATGGCCACAGGCTAATTTTCCAATTAGTTTGTGGCCATTATCATAGGAACAGACACCTATTTTGTAGGCACTAAATTATAGAACTCTTTCCCAATTAGCTTGAGAGAGATCCAGAGACTGGAATTGTTTAAAAAGGAATTGAAAACTTTTTTTTTGTCAGGCTTTTAGTGGGGCCTAGTATGGTACTATGAAAACCAGCAGAGAATAACTTATTAAAACTGCAGAGATAATTACTTATTTTTAGGAATTTTTATACATTTTTACTATTTTAAAAGTTTGTTGATATATTCATTTTAATTATTATGTGGGTAACAACTGTGATCCACCGAGAATCAAACGGAATTTCTGGAGATGGGAAGGCAATAGAACTAGAGGACATGAATTGAGGTTGAAGGGGGGGGCAGACTCAGGAAGTATTTTGTCACAGAAAGGGTGGTGGATACATGGAATACCCTCCCGCGGGAGGTGATGGAGATGAAAACGATAATAGAATTCAAACATGCATGTGATAAACACAAAGGAATCCTGTTTAGAAGGAATGGATCCACAGAATCTTAGCAGAGATTAGGTGGCAACACTGGTAATTGGGAAGCAAAACCAGTGTTAGGCAGACTTCTGTGGTCTATGCCCTGATCGTGACTGAATAGATATAAATGGGTTGGAGTGTAAATTTAAAGGGGCTTTGACGTTAGATTTGGAACTTTTAGTACAAGAACAGTGCTAGGCAGACTTCCATGGTCTGTGCCCTGAGAATGGCAAGGACAAATCAAACTCGGGTATACATATAAAGTATCACATACCATGTAAAATGAGTTTATCTTGTTGGGCAGACTGGATGGACCGTACAGGTCTTTATCTGCCATCATTTACTATGTTACTATGTTTTAAATAAAATTTAAAAAAAATACCTTGTGCTTCAGGCAGTGCCCAGTGGTGTTTTTGTCTCACCGTAGTACTATTTAGGGGCAGGCATAGCCAGATATAAAAGACAGCAGGCACAGTACTAGAGCACTCAGTGGAACTATAAATGGACAGAGACACAGATAGTGTGCTTGTTCTTACTCTTATCTTGAATATAAACACATTAATCATACCCTTTTCAGGAGGAAGGAAACATGCAGGTGAGAGATGGAGAGAAGGAAAACTATGGCTGTACCAGCTGGAACTACTAGCACTACTAGTCTCCCAACCAGATGTAAGTATATGTAATCAGATAGGTTGAAAGAAGGTTGGACCTGGCAGTACAAGAGGACCTTACGAGATTGGGAGACTGGGCATCTAAATGGCAGAAGACGTTTAATGTGATAAAGTGCACAGTGATGCATGTGGGAAAGAGGAACCTGAATTATAGCTACGTGTGATGCAAGGTTCCACATTAGGAGTCACTGACCGGGAAAGGAATCTAGGCGTTATCATTGATGATGAAACCCTCTGCTCAGTATGCGGCAGCGGCTAAGAAAGCAAATAGAATGTTAGGTATTATTAGGAAAGGAATGGAAAACAAAAATGAGGACGTTATAATGCCTTTGTATCGCTCCATTGTGTGACCGTATCTTGATTATTGTGTTCAATTCTGGTCACCGCATCTCAAAAAAGATATAGTGGAATTAGAAAAGGTACAGACAAGGCTACGAAAATGATAAAGGAGATGGGATGACTTCCCTTTTAGGAAAGGCTAAAGCAGCTAGGGCTCTTCAGCTTGGAGAAAAAATGGCTGAGGGGAGATATGCTAAAGGTCTATTAAATAATGAGTGGAGTGGAACGAGTAGATGTGAATCGCTTGTTTACGCTTTCCAAAAATACTAAGACTAGGGGACACACAATGAAGCTAGAAAGTGGTAAATGTAAAACAAATCAGAGAAAATATTTCTTCACTCAACATGTAATTAAACTGTGGAATTCATTGCCAGCGAATGTAGTAAAAGTGGTTAGCTTAGCAGTATTTAAAAAAAGGTTTGGATGGCTTCCTAAAGGAAAAGTCCATAGACCATTATTAAAATGGACTTGGGGAAAATCCACTGCTTATTTCTAGAATAAGCAGCATAAAATGTATTGTACTGTTTTGGGGATCTTGCCAGGTACTTGTGACCTGGATTGGCCACTATTGGAAACATGATGCTGGGCTTGATGGACCTTCGGTCTGTCCCAGTATGGCAATACTTATGTACTTAATGTACTTAGTAGCAGAGAGGTATAAGAACAGCAGCAGCCAAAGGCAGAATAACTCTCTCTTTTCTTAGATCTCTAGTCTGTGTTAGAAAAAATCTTTGAAACAGATGATGGTGATATGGAAGATTAAGAAATGGAAAGTTCCTGTGATATCTCATCTGTGCTAGCTAAGTTGATTATTATCAGACTGGTGTCTGATGAAAAAGAAAATCCTACTACTGCAGATGCAAATGGAAGCCATAGTATTGTTCATACTACTACTAGCACGCAAGTATCTTGCATAAGACTAGCCATACTGGCTCAGACTGATTGTCCATCTAGCCTAGTATCTTGTTTCCTACAGTGGCCAATCCAGGTCACAAGTAGCTTGCAGAATCCCCAAAAGTTTCAAGGCTCCTTGATATCAACCCCTGGCATAACCAGTGGCTTTTCCTATGTCTATTGTAATAGCAGATTATGGGCTTTTCCTCCCCAGAACTTGTCCAAACGTTTTTAAACCCAGGTACGCTAACTCCTGTTCCCACATCCTCTGGCAATGAGTTCCAGAGCTTAAGTATTACTGAGTAAAGAAAATATTTTCTCTTATTCATTTTAAAAGTATTACCATGTAACTTCATGGAGTGTCCCCTAGTCTTTGAACTTTTTAAAAGAGTAAACACTCAATTTTCATTTACCTATTCTACTGCACTCAGGATTTTGTAGACCTTGATCATATCCCCCTTCAGCCATCTCTTCTCCAAGTTGACCCACTAACCACAAGTGCCCCAGAGACATCAATGGATTTCATAGAAGTGGCCAAGTATACATCAATTAGGAAAAACAGCAGATATTTGGAGGCACATTTGTGGTAGAGAGATTCAACACTTCGCACAGTGTCTGCACTTTAAAAAAAACATGTGAGCTGGGGAAAAATAATTGGCCATCTTTCTAATACTTCTATGAAGTGCCACTTACAAACACAACACAGGGATGTGGTGCTTTCAGGAAAGACTGGAAGCCCTTCAAGCAGTGGCGTAGCCAGAAGTCAATTTTTGGGTGGGCCAACAGGTTGGATGGGTGGGCACTAGACAGTGGTGTGCTGGTAAATGTTTAACAACAGGCTCTCTCCCCGGTCCACCTCTGCACCCCCCCCCCCCCCCCCCCCCATCCACCTGTGCACCTCCCCTCAAAATTGCAGAGCTGGCTATAGCCGGGGAGAGAGCCTGGGGGGGGGGGGGGGGCAATACATTACTGTCTCCAGGAAAAAAAAATTAAATGATTCCAGGTTCCAATTTAATTCATGTTTAATGTGGGATAAAATGCCATAAATAAGTAAATAAATATAAACTTTTAATGTTGAGCACCTGATTCTCAAAGTGGACATATTCCAAACACTATAATGAAAATAAAATGATTTTTTTCTACCTTTGTTGTCTGGTGACTGTTTTTCTGATCATGCTGGCCCAGTATCCGATTCTGCTGCTATCTGTCCTCTTAACTCCGTTTCCAGGGCTTCCTTTCCATTTCTTTCCTTTCCTCCTTTCTTCTTCATTTCTGGTCCTCAGCTTCTGCCTATTTTCTTCATCCATGTGCAGTTTTTCTCCTCTCTTCCTTTTCCCTCATCTCATCTCCTTCCTCATTCTTCCATCCCCTCCATCCATGTCCAGCATTTCTTCTCTCTCCCTTCCCTCTCTTCCATCCATGTCCAGCAACCCTCCTCTCCCCTTCCCTCCATCCAGCAACCCTCCTCTCCCCTTCTTCCACCATATCCAGCAACCCTCCTCTCCCCTTCCCTCCATCCAGCAACCCTCCTCTCCCCTTCTTCCACCATGTCCAGCAACCCTCCTCTCCCCTTCCCTCCATCCAGCAACCCTCCTCTCCCCTTCTTCCACCATATCCAGCAACCCTCCTCTCCCCTTCCCTCCATCCAGCAACCCTCCTCTCCCCTTCTTCCACCATGTCCAGCAACCCTCCTCTCCCCTTCATCCAGCAACCCTCCTCTCCCCTGCCCTCTCCTCTCCCCTTCTTCCACCATGTCCAGCAACCCTCCTCTCTCCTTCCCTTCATCCAGCAACCCTTCTCTCCCCTTCTTCCACCATGTCCAGCAACCCTCCTCTCCCGTCTGCCCTGTTTCCTTCCTGCCCCCCCCCCCCCCGCCGTACCTTTAAATATTACAGTTTTGCTGGAGTCGCGGGCAGCCGGCATTGAAGACATCGGCAGGCTTACGCCGGTTCCAGCAGCCTTCCCTTCCCTCGTTGCAAGTCGGATGATGGCTCCGCCCTCTTCTGACGTATTTCCTGTATCTACGAGGGCGGAGCCATCATCCGACTTGCAACGAGGGAAGGGAAGGCTGCTGGAACCGGCGTAAGCCTGCCGATGTCTTCAATGCCGGCTGCCCACGACTCCAGCATAACTGTAATATTTAAAGGTACGGCGGGCGGCGGGGGGCGGCAGATGCGGGATCGGAGCTCAGCCTGCTCCCTCCACTCCGCTGCCTCCACTGCTGGGTGGGCCTGAACCAAAACTGGGTGGGCCCACCCGTGGCTACGCCCCTGCCTTCAAGTCAGAGTAATGAAGCAGTAGTAGCAGGAAAGGAACAGCAAAAAAGGGGAGAGTTTAGTAGCAGTGACTGTTGTTAACCTGCTTCCCCAGCCCCTTCTGGAAGTTACAGCACAGGCCCTACCTTGAACACAGAGGCATGCTACAATGGAGGAAATGGGATTGTGTTCTACAGCACTGTCCTGTGCCAAGAGACACATCCAAAGTAGTTACACGGTACATAAATGAAATCCTTGCTTTGTACAACCAGCCCTTACATGTAGTAGAGAATTTGGGTTTAAGCAGCTGCTCCATCTGTTAGCCCAAATTACAAAGAGTCCAGCAGGGGAACATTTAATATTCCTATTCTGTGCACTGGGTGGGCATCAGTGGCAGCATCCTGGCACTGGATGAGCACCGGTGGCAGCAGGCAGGGGTACTAGGCACCAGCAGCAGGAAAAGCATGGCAGACACACAGTTTCATGAACTTTTTCCATAAATGCATGCCTTATTGAAAAAGAGTTCACCCCTTTCAGAAAAGTACGCACTCATTCACAAGAGTGTGCACCCTTGACAACATTACTCCCATGTGAGGGAGTCTTTAGTTAATTATCACTCCTCTTTAACAACACTCTTTCACAGCCACAGAGACAGGGAGGAGCAGGCTACAGAGTAGGGAGGAGATGGCTCTGCAGGAGCAGAGCAGGGAGGGCATGGTCAAAGCAAGCAAAAATACTCTCAGCACAGCTCAGTCAAGCCCAGATGATCAAAAGCAAACGCCGGCGCTAGTGACTGTTAGCGCCATACTAGCACCGGTGTTTGCTACCGCCCCATGATTAGAGCCCTCGAGCGCGTGAAACAACGCGCTCGAGGGATGTTTGCACAAGTAGCATGCAAATGCATGCTAAACAGGGCATTAGGTATTCTTCCCCAATGATCAGCGGCCAGAATGTCAAAATTTGGGTCGCTGGCCGCGGCAAACCCTACGCCAGCTCCGAGCTGGCGCTAGGGTTTGCCGATCATTGGGGAGGAATGGTGAGCCCTGTCCAGCATGCAGTTGCATGCTGGCAGGCCCCCGTTCCCCCCCAAATCAAACCTGTCACCTGCCAACAGGGGGCTGGAGGTCCGCCGGACCTCCAGTCCCCCCCCCCCCCCCAGGTTCAGGGAGGCCTGGAGATCCAGGCCTCCCTGAACCTGGGGGGGGGTGGGATCATAGGGGGGACCGGAGGTCCGCCGGACCTCCAGCCCCCATTGCTCGGGGCAGGGGTAGACAGGGCCTGGGGGTCCCATGGACTTCCAGCCCTGTTGATCATGAGGGTTTGACAGGTTTGGGCTTTTGACAGCTCGACCTGTCCAACAAGTGCGGGAGGATTGTGCTGAGCGCATGCTCGGCACAATTCGCCTCCCCATGATCAGAGATAATTGCGCTGCTTAAATTTGCATGCATTATCTCTGATCATTGGTGCGGTAAAGCCCCGTGCTGTTCCAGCGCTATTTTTAGAGCGCTGTTTGGAACAGCGTGGGGCTTTTGATCATGAGGGTGTCAGGGAGGTGAGAGGAGAAGCCCTCCAGCATATGCCTCCACCCAGAAACTCCACTCAGGTAGGTTAAGTCTATCCTTGAACCTGCTGAAACTATAACTTTGGAACTCAGAGTCAAGCCTGGCCCAATTGTGCTGAATACTGAAAAACAGAACTTTAACCCTGATTTCTCATCACCTGTGAAAGGAACAGGTCACCCCATTTTCCCAGCACATTACAAAAATTGTTTTACTTCACGTTTAAACCTCTATGTAGCTGTTTTTATCAAGGATCCAGGCCCCACTCTTGTTCATGCTGCTCGCCCCAAAACATAAATGAAGGTGGATGAAACAAAGCAAATAATTCTGCAATTGGCAAGGGAAAGAAAACAAAATGAAAATATTTTGACTGCTCATCCCTAGTGAATACCCTGACTTTGGTTGAACTGTGAAAACCTTCTTGTTTTAATGTAAATTAGAAGGTAAATTGACATGACCATTATTGAGGAGGGAATCTTTGGATCTATTGGCTGTGTGAATTAAAGGGAGAGTGAATTGGGGAGGAGATCTTTCTTGGATGTATAGTATTTTTTAATATATTTATTATTGATTGGTGTATTGCTCGTGTGAATGATTCAGCAATGTTATGTTACTGTTTTTACCGTGTAATTCTGAGCTGCTCTGAACTGGCTTAATAGCCAGGATGTGTCAATTTGTGACAGAGTATTTAGCCCTGCAGAGTTTAATATGTCAGCTGGTTGCTGTAAAGTCTTGGACACTGTCTCAAACCAGATGGATTAGTGAAAGAGCCTCAGTTAAGCCATTTGGAAGGTGGGAAGCTTGTAACCAGCCACCAGACCCTAGAGAGACAGTAACTCTCCAAACATGGAGCCAGATTAGTGTCTGCAAAGGGAGGGCACTGGGGCTTATGTTCATGCCACTGGCATCCGTGGCACCCTAGAGATGAACCAAAGGGAGATCTAGTGCTCTCCAGGAAAGCTTATTTAGGCTACTTAATTAGTCAGTGGAGATTCTACCATAGGTTACACATTCAGATTATTGCTGCCAAAATACGCAGAAAAGCTGATTGCTACGTCTTTGAAATCCAGAAGCAAAACTGCACCAGATGCTACAGCCTATCTTCACAGTCTAAATACAAGAGATTTTTGACAAGTCAGTGCTCCTACACTGGCAAAGCACTTTTTTCAAAATATACATTAGCAGTAGGGGGCATATCTGGAAAAATTTCATTTTAAAAGGGGGGGGGGGTTCATTTTGTTTTGGGTTTTCAAACTTTTCTTTTGTTTTAGTTAGGGTGTGCAATATTTTATAATAGCATACATTGAAGCAAGAACCGCCCCTGCCGAAATTAGAACGAACCCACTACCCCTACCCCACCCCAGGGTTTAGGAACCATCTCCCTCAGGTCCCCCCTCACCCCCTGCCTTAATCCATCCATGGGGATTCAGAGAGAGAAGAAACTCCACAGTCACTCCTGCCCTACCAGTGCTGAAGATATTTTTGTTTCTGCAGTGTTATGGCGAAGGATTTTGAGATAGGATGACTTAGGAGTCCTTTTACAACAGTGTGCTACTGATTTTAGGATGCGCTAAACACTTGTGACATCCATAGAAATATATGGGTGGCTCTAACATTTAACGGGTGCTAACAATGCTGCTGCGCCTTTGTAAAAGGACCCCTTATTGACTTCAAATAATGTAGGATATACAACCTTTTGAGAAGCTATGCATACTTGACTATGAAATAAGTATTAAGTGAAAGGAATATGCAGTTGTTCACTTAAGCTTATGTATGTTTGTTTAATGTGTTTGTTACACTGAATTATGCATGTATTGATTGTGAGCTGCCAAGGATTTTTAGATTCTGTGGGATATACGTTTTAAAATAAGTAAATATTTATTGCTTGAGCTGTTGGGGCTGCGACACCAGCAGTAAGATCTGGAGGAGAAATTTTCTTCACTTCTGGACTCACCAAAGGTTTCAGATATGAGCACCACTACCTCCTGAATGTCCGCAGCTTCAATCCAGCTTTAATTTCTATTGTTTTGCCCCAATAGTTTATATTGACACATGGAGTGGAATTTTAGGAAGGATGTCCAAGACTGTACGTCAGAAATGGAGGTCCGTGTCTCGCATTTGAGAACAAGATCTACTGACATACAGCCTGTTCTAAAATACAATAAAATAGACATCCAAGCTCTGGCTACATCCAGCATGAACCTCCATTTTACAAACTGAAATGTCCAAACTATGAACAGAATCACAAATCCCAAAACTGCTCTGGTATCCAACACATGTGGAGGGGCATAATTGAATGCGAACGCCCATCTCCATGGGCGTCTATGTCCGAGAACGGGTACGTAAAGTGGCGGGACAGACTGTATTTTCGAAAAAAATGGCCGCCAATCTTTTTTTCAATAATACGGTTTGTGCCCGGCAAATGCATCAGATATGTGTGGATTTGAGCTGGGCGGTTTCGTTTTTCAGCGATAATGGAAACCGAAGGCGCCCAGCTCAAAAACGAACAAATGCAAGGCATTGGGTCATGGGAGGGGCCAGGATTCATAGTGCACTGGTCCCCCTCACATGCCAGGACACCAACCGGGCACCCTAGGGGGCACTTGTAAAAAGTAAAAAAAAGTTAAATACCTCCCAAGTCCATAGCACCCTTCCCTTGGGTGCTGAGCCCCCCAAATCCCCCAAAACCCACTGCCCACAACTCTACACCATTACCATAGCACTTATGGCTGAAGGGGGAGCACCTAGATGTGGGTACAGTGGGTTTTGCGGGGTTTTGGAGGGCTCAACATTAACCACCACAAGTGTAACAGGTAGGGGGGGGGGTGGGCCTGGGTCCACCTGCCTGAAGTCCACTGCACCCACTAATAACTGCTCCAGGGACCTGTATACTGCTGTGATGGAGCTGGGTATGGCATTTGAGGCTGGCATACAGGCTGGGAAAAAAAGTTGTTAGCGTTGGGTTTGTTTTGGTGGGAGGGGGTTAATGACCACTGAGGGAGTCAGGGGTGGTCATCCCCGATTCCCTCCAGTGGTCATCTGGTCATTTAGGGCACTTTTTTGGGACATGTTCATGAAAAAGGGTAAAAAAAAAGTGACCTAAATTTGCGCTAAAAACAGCCATTTTTTTTTATTATCGGCCAAAGGCGCCCATCTCTGCTCGGCCGATAAACACGCCCCAGTCCCACCTTCACCACGCCTCTGACATGTCCCCGTCAACTTTGTTCGTTCCCGCGACGGAGTGCAGTTGCAGGCACCTAAAATCGGCTTTCGATTATACCGATTTGGGCGTCTTCGCGAGATAGGCGCCCATCTCCCGATTTGGGTCAAAATATGGGCGCCCATCACTTTCGAAAATAAGGCTGATAATATCCACAAACCAAGGGAATCAATGTCAATCACTTAACTTATACAATAATGTGCATATACAGTGTAATCACTTAAAATTGAAATTAAACACTTAAAACCCTCAGAAATATAACTAATCCATGCAGCAGAGGGTTGACAAGTTTTTTCATTCATCGGGTCCTTCACACTGCAAAGCAAAGCCCTTAACCAACGTTCCCTTTACAAAAAAGCAGTGTGGAAGAGCAAACTTGAATGAATACACACTGTGAAAAAGCACTAATATAGCATAAATCAATGTAGCAATAATATTTTTTCACATATAGAATATTAAAATGCAGCAATAGTCCTTCAAAATTAGTTCACTACAAATCCAAATTAAAAAATTTGAAACATGTACTTATGTTCATACTGGCGGGCAAGAGACACTCCCATCCAGCAGCTCCACAATCACAGCGCTGTTGCTACATTGATTTATGCTATATTAGTGCTTTTTCACAGTGTGTATTCATTCAAGTTTGCTCTTCCACACTGCTTTTTGTAAAGGGAACATTGGTTAAAAGCTTTTGTTTGCAGTGTGAAGGACCAGATGAGTGAAATAAACTTGTCCACCCTCTTTAGCTACCAGATTTCTGGTAAGCTGCATGGGTGAGTTATATTTCTGAGGGTCTTAATTATTTAATGTCAATTTTAAATGATTACACTGTGTATGCACATCGTTGTATAAGTTATGTGATTGACTTTTTCCCTTGGTTTGTGGATATTACAAACTATGAACAGGGCAAAACAAGGAACATGCATGTGGCAGGAGAGGAACATCCGTGTTATAAAATGGCCACAAAGACAGCCATGTGAACGAGTAGCCTAATGGTTAGTGCAGCCAGCTGATAACTGGGGCAGAGATCCAAAGATTGCTGGTTTAAATTTCACTTTAGCATTTTTTAAAATTGTGAGCCCTCCAGTAATAGCAAAATGTCTACTGTGACCAGTGCTTTTTTTGTAGAAAAAAAGGTGCCGGTACTCATTATGGGCGGGGTCACCACATATGGCTCCACCCCTATGTTAGCCACACCCACATTAACCACACCCCCTATACCAGCCATGGCGCATATAAACAGACATCATTGAAAATATTACAGTACTATAGGAGAAAAAAATAACGTGATTTGCTAAGTAGTAGTAGTAGTATACCCAGTGCAAAATAAGACAGCCAATGTAAATTCTCAAATTGGCCATATTACAAACACTAAAATGAAAATAAAATGATTTTTTTTCTACCTTTGTTGTCTGGTGACTGTTTTTCTTTCCATATTGGTCCCAGTCTGTGATTCTCCTTTCCTTTGTTTTCGCTTAACTCTTCTGTGCCATTTGTCATTTTTGTCTCCTTTTTCTTTGCTTTCTTCAATATTTTTCAGGCTCTCTGTCCAGATTTAATTCATTCTTACTATCCATTCTTTAATTTCCTTCATCTACCTGTGGCTTTTCATCTTTTCCTCACCCTTGTTCTCCCCATGCCCCTTCCTCTTATTCTCCAGTCTTTCTCTATTCCCCTTTTCCATCCAGCAGCTCTGCTTTCTCTCCCCATCCTTCCAGTGTCTCCCCTATTTCTTTCTGCATTCTTCCATCCAGCGTCTTCCCTCTTTCTTTCTTTCTGCATTCTTCCATCTAGCGTCTTCCCTCTTTCTCTCCCTATCCTTCCGTTTTCCCTCTCTCTCCCCATCCTTCCATCTGTTTTTCCCTCTCTCTCTCTCCCCATCCTTCCATCTGTTTTCCCTCTCTTTCCTCATCCTTCCATCTGTTTTTCCCTCTCTCCCCAATCCTTCCATCTGTGTTTTTCCCTCTCTCTCCCCATCCTTCCATCTGTTTTTTCCCCTCTCCCCAATCCTTCCATCTGTTTTTCCCTCTTTCTCTCACTCCCCAATCCTTCCCTCTGTTGTTTTCCCTCTTTCTCTCTCTCCCCAGTCCTTCCCTTTGTTGTTTTCCCTCTTTCTCTCTCTCCCCAATCCTTCCATCTGTTTTTCTCCTCTCTCCCCAATCCTTCCATCTGTTTTTCCCTCTCTCTCCCCATCCTTCCATCTGTTTTTCCCTCTGTTTTTCTCCTCTCTCCCCAATCCTTCCATCTGTTTTTCCCTCTCTCTCCCCATCCTTCCATCTGTTTTCCCTCTCTCTCCCCAATCCTTCCCTCTGTTGTTTTCCCTCTCTCTCTCTTTCTCTCTCTCCCCCAATCCTTCCCTCTGTTGTTTTCCCTCTCTCTTTCTCTCTCTCCCCAATCCTTCCCTCTGTTGTTTTCCCTCTCTCTCTCTCCCCAATCCTTCCCTCTTTCTCCCCAATGCTTCCCTCTGTTGTTTTCCCTCTTTCTCTTTCTCCCCAATGCTTCCCTCTGTTGTTTTCCCTCTTTCTCTCTCTCCCCATCCTTCCATCTGTTTTTCCCTCTCTCTCCCCATCCTTCCATCTGTTTTTCCCTCTGTTTTCTCCTCTCTCCCCAATCCTTCCATCTGTTTTTCCCTCTCTCTCCCCAATCCTTCCCTCTGTTGTTTTCCCTCTCTCTCTTTCTCTCTCTCCCCCAATCCTTCCCTCTGTTGTTTCCCTCTCTCTTTCTCTCTCTCCCCAATCCTTCCCTCTGTTGTTTTCCCTCTCTCTCTCTCCCCAATCCTTCCCTCTTTCTCCCCAATGCTTCCCTCTGTTGTTTTCCCTCTTTCCCCCCAATGCTTCCCTCTGTTGTTTTCCCTCTTTCTCTCTCTCCCCATCCTTCCATCTGTTTTTCCCTCTCTCTCCCCATCCTTCCATCTGTTTTCCCCTCTCTCCCCAATCCTTCCCTCTGTTGGTTTCCCTCTTTCTCTCTCTCCCCAATCCTTCCCTGTTGGTTTCCCTCTCCCTGCCAAGTTTCCCGCGAACGGCGCGAAGTCGCGACGCACGCGGCACCAGCCCCCATTTCCGGCCGCTGCTGCTTCTCCTGTTGAGCAGCAGCGGCCGCTACACAAAGAAAAAGAAGATTTTAAAAAAAAACTTCAAACCTGGCTGAAACGCAGCACCCTGGCACTGTAGACAGCCATTAGGCATTGGCTGTTGCCCCGCAGCCGCTCCTCCTCTTGCCTCTACGTCACTGCCCCTGGAGGAAGACCCCGGAGGAGCGCAGTGACGTAAGGCAAGAGGAGGAGCGGCTGCGGGGCAACAGCCAATGCCTAATGGCTGTCTACAGTGCCAGGGTGCTGCGTTTCAGCCAGGTTTGAAGTTTTTTTTAAATCTTTTTCTTTGTGTAGCGGCCGCTGCTGCTCAACAGGAGAAGCAGCAGCGGCCGGAAATGGGGGCTGGCACTGCGTCCGTCACGGGGCGGGGGGAGCAAAAAAAAAAAGGTGCCGGTACGCCGTACCGTTGCGTACCGGCACAAAAAAAGCACTGACTGTGACATTCCTTACTCCATTCAGTGAAGAAATTCTCAGTTGGAGCACCTTTCTGTAACTTAGACATGCCAAGTACCAGGTCTAAATACAGACATCCATCTTTTTGAACATGGACGTCCCTTCCACTTCTGCAATTGGAGCTGGATGTCCATTTCTGGCCCCTCCTTAGTCATGCCCAAAATACACCCAGATCACTCCCCCATGCGATATGAATGTACAGCAGTTTTAGAAGTCCAGATTCTACTTTTATAAAATTGGTATTTAGACGTCCATGCAATATGGATGTCTAAATGCTGGTTTTTAGACATCCAAAACATGAATACAGCTTCTAAAATATGCACCATGGGCACTTATATGTCTTTATAAAATAGGCTAGAAATAGGCACCTGCATGATCTTCACACATAGGTGACCTGTAAAATTACCTTCTGTAACAGGATGCCTAAAATTAGGCATCTGAAGGACACACGGTAGGAGCTTATTCTGTAAACAAAGGTTGGTGCCTACTTTCCTTTACAGAATACTAGCATAATTGGGTATATATGCATGTAGCATTTAGGTGCAAGCTCTTATTGCAACCATAAGTGTGAGTACTTAAGTATAGCAGATACCTGCATAACTTTCAGTTTTCTGTAAGTGGTGCAAATAACTGGGAACCCCGCCTATCTTCACCCATACTTTGGCTCAGTATATATTTGCACGAGAGGCATACCCAATCAAAGCAAATGTTTACAGAATAACACATGCATAAATGTTAACATAGAATTTATAGAATTACCCTAAAGGAGGCAATTCTATATCAGGGTGCCAACATTTAAGTACCATATTTCCATGGGCAGTCATTCTTAAATTTAGGCCACCTGTTATAGAATAAGGAAGTAGATATATACAGGGGAACTCTATAAATGGTGTTTAACATTTCACATTCAATATGTGTGTGCAATATCATTGAGTAATGAACCTATTAGTTCCAATAATTAAGAACATAAAAAATGCCATACTGAGTCAGATCAGTGGGCCATCTAGTCCAGTATCCTGTTTCCAACAGTGGCCAATCCAGGTCAGAAGTACCTGGCAGAAACCCAAATAGTAGCAACATTCCATGTGTAAACATCTGCTGCCTCAGGCCTGTACTGATGACTATACCATTTACCATTGATTGTAGTCTTCTTCAGCCACTTACCTGAAGCCATCAAACAATCCCAAGTAACAGAGTACATTAAACTAAGTACATTATCTTAGTTCAAAACAAAGAGAATGAAGAAAAACTAAAAGGATTTTGACACTCAGTAACTAGACAGATTGTATATATAAGTTACTTCTTCATAATAAACCCAATTTGGGGTATAGAAAATGTGGTGTTCAAGTTAACAAAATTGGTTCTTTTGTTGCATAAACATATATTCCAACAATTCTTCATGTAGAACAGTTTAACCAGCAGTTTAAATCTCTTTTAACAGGTACAGTAAGGATGCTCTGGAACAACACTGAAACAATCAGATAAACATTAACCAAATTATCTTACTTTCCTTCTTTTACTCTATAGCTTTAACTTTCTATTGTAGTGTATATCTTAAGAATTGATTCTTTGTTATCTATTTTATGTTTTTCAGGTGCAGACACCCAGATGCAGTCTCTAGAAAAGGTAAGTTTGGCTAAACTCAGTGACTTCTCAATATCCTTTCCTTTGCTGTATGTGGAGGAGCAGACTTATCTTTACTTTGGTCTCTCTTTGTGCTTTTTTTCTTCACCTTGCTTGACACTTGGAGCTCAGGTTCTTTTCTTCCACATTTAGAACCTACTGCCCAGGGGCGTAGCCAGACACCCAATTTTGGGTGGGCCTTGGTCTAAGATGGGTGGGCAGAAGAACTCTGCCTTGTCCCACAAGTGATTTGGTCTCGCCCTCTCTTGACTGCATGCCATATGGTCTATCAAACGTTCCCCCCCCCCCCTCTCCTGCATACCTTTTAAATAGCAGATTTTCACCGGCAGCGAGCAGCAACTAATACACATTGCTCATGTTGACCCCAAAGCCTTCCCTCTGATGCATCTTCCTGTTTCCGCATAAGCGGGAATACATCAGAGGGAAGGCTGTGGGGCCAGAGTAAGCAGTATGTATCAGTTGCGTCTCACTGTAGGTGAAGATCTGCTATTTACAAGGTATGCAGGAGGGACAGTTGTTGGGAGTTTTCAGCTGGTGGGGCTTGGGGATCCTTGCCAGTCACATCATAGGTGTGCTGCTACTGGGTGGGCCTGAGCCCAAAGTGGGTGGGCCTGGGCCCACCCAAGCCCACCCTTGGCTTCGCCACTGCTACTGCCTCACACTTTAAAACAAATCAATACAAAAATACTTTCTTCCTGTCTAACAACAGAAATAGCCCTATCTGGTGCATAGGGATTACTGGAGCTTTCTAGCTGAGAAAATAAATGTTAATTTTGCAACCCTAAATAATTATCCTATACTTTTCACTGCATACCCTAATTAAAAGAGGGTACTCTTCTTTGAGCACTGCAGTCACACTGCCCACAGGCACTCGGTCTCTCCAAAAGGCACTCGGTCTCTCCCACACTGTCACGCTAGGAAACCTTACCCAACATACAAGCTGTTTTACTTCAGGTCCAACAAGCCTTGTGGGCTAATCCACTTAAGTAAACCTGTTTCACATGGTCACACAATTGATTTCTCACTATCAGTTCTAATTACAAAACTTTCAAACAGCACACAGGTAATAAGAAATCAGTTTTCAAATTTTTCTAAAACCAGCCCCACACCTTTCACTTCCAATTCACTCTACCTTTGCTCAGTACTTAAGCATTTGGAAAAAAAAACTAACTTTCAAACACTTTTTGTCTCTTTCTATCACATAGTCAGAGCTCTGTCACACATGTCCTCACTCTTTGGTCTTCAGCCCCTCTCCCCACTGCCAGGCAAACTAAGGGAAATGGTGACTCTGATTGCATCAGCAGCCTCCACTAGCCAAACAGGTCTCAGATCACAGAATGTTTTGAAGCATGGACCCTAACTGAACTTTCCACAATCTCCATTTTGAAAGAGAAATTCTCCATAGAGAATAATAGATAAGTTGAATTTTTAGATAAAAATACCACAAAAATGACTATGAAATTTGTTGAAAATGTCCTATAACCCTTAGTGCTGTCAAACCTCACATACTCTGCTTTTTTCATACATTTAAACACAGATTTAAAGACATTCACACATTTTTGTCATAAATTACTCTCAAAACCCCCATAAAACCAGAGACGTTCACTCTTATAAAATTCTACATTGCCCTATATACACCCCCAAGCATAGGCGCCCGGTATAAGAGGCTTGGAGAGGCTAAGCCTCCCCTGCTGTGCTCTGAGGGGTTTAAATTGTCGATTTACCTCCATCCTCATAGCAGGAGCTGCAGTGAAAGCCCTCTAGCCTTGTGTAACCAGTTGTAGAAATTGGTTTATGGTTTAATTTGTTCACTTTACTGCTGGGAGAGAAGGGGGTGTTGGCTGGAGGTGTCCTGGGTTGCCAGGGAGATATTTAACGAGGATGACTTCCTGACCTGCACTGAGGACAGATAGCAGCAGAATCGGATACTGGGCCAGCATGATCAGAAAAAGTCACCAGACAACAAAGGTAGAAAAGATAATTTTATTTTCATTATAGTGTTTGGAATATGTCTACTTTGAGAATCAGGTGCTCAACATTAAAATTTTATATTTATTTACTTATTTATGGCATTTTATCCCACAATAAACATGAATTAGGGTGTTTTGTGGCTCTACATGAGAATTGTGATGATATGATCCCTTGTTTCATATTGTTGACGGTCTGCATTTTCCATATGGGTGGTATATTGGTGTATTAGATTCTGCCCAGTGTAATATTTATGGTACAGTAAGGTTCTGAGTGTGTTTTTGCACAAAGTTGTGCATAGTGTTTTGCAGTTGAGCGATATGCTTAGAATATGCTTTGAGCAACCACTTTATTCTTTGACATATGACACATATCTAATATCTAAATTTAATAAAAGGTATTAATTGTGACTTTTATTTTTATTTATTTATTTTTTCTGTGTGTTATCAGATAATTATGGACTTAAGCTCCACCCCTGGCCCCACCCCTAACCCCGCCCCTTTAGCCTCCCCAAACAGTTGGGCCACTGACCGCCTATGCCCCCAAGTGATGCCTGCTAAAAAAAAACAAATTTAAAACTCAAAACTGGCCCAACCAAAACCTTCACATTTTGCAAAAATTTTGAAAGCACTAGCCCACCTAAAGAGGTTCTCAGGAAACCATAACTACCACCAGATTCCTCCAAAAATTAACCCCTTAAAATGCCAGCCCAATGGAACAAAACAAAAACATATTTTAAAACCAAATTAAATAAAATCTTGGGCCACCAGACCCCTTACCTGGTCCCCCACAGGGTCAGGACATGACCTCCACCTCCAATCTGGGTCCAGGAGGACCCTCTGCAGTAACAGGAAAACATTGTGATTTACCACAGTGCGTCGCTGGGGTGCTTCTCAAAGTTAGGGCCCGGCTTCAATTTGGGCCTAATTCCAGCTTGACAGAGCTACCACGCATGTGTGAAAAATCGCACATGCTCAGAGCTCTCCTGCACAGGCCATTTTCTTACTCATGCCCGGCCAGGAAACGGCACAACTCGGCTGAGCAGCAGTGCAATAAGCTGCGGACAGCACAGCTCCTGGCCAGAGGCCCCATAAATGTCTCCAGACTTCAAATGGACCTCTACACTGGCCAACAGGGAGCCCGGAGACCCCCAAAACCACAGGTCAATAATATATAAAATTTAACCCACAGGGTTACACATGTTACCAATCCCAGGGCAAGCAATGGCTTCCTCCATGTCTATCTCAATAACAGACTATGGACTTTTCCTCCAGGAACTTCTTCAAACCTTTTTTAAACCCAGATGTGCTAACTGCTGTTACCACATCATCCAGCAATGAGTTCCAGAGCTTAACTATTCTGTGAGTGAAAATATATTTCCTCCTATTTGTTTTAAAAGTATTTCCATGTAATTTTGTTGAGTGTCCCCTGGTCATTGAGTGCTAACAATCAATTATTAGCATTAATTGGATTTACGTGCACATCTTGCTAAGCACTATTCTATAAAGATACGTGTACAAATCCTTTAGCATGCAACTGAAAATGGGGTGTGGCCATGGCAGGGGCATGGGCATGGGTGGGTCAGGGGCATTCACTAAAGTTGCACACACTATTATAGAATTTGGTGTTCAGTTGGTGTAAATCCTCATGCCTAAAAGTTTGGTATTGATCCTGGAGAGGTGTGCTATTCTATAAATGGCACCAAACTCGGCACATTGTTTATAGAATAGCACTCAGTGCACATTTTCTTTCAGCGCCCAAATTTGGACACCGGTTACTGAATTTAGTCCAGGAGTGTGATAGCTGTGTTAGTCCACTCTTAAGATTATCAATAGAAATCAAACAAAATAAAACATGGAAAAGAAAATAAGATGATACCTTTTTTATTGGACATAACTTAATACATTTCTTGATTAGATTTCGAAGGTTGCCCTTCTTCGTCAGATCGGAAATAAGCAAATGTGCTAGCTGACAGTGTATATAAGTGAAAACATTCAAGCGTTACTATGACAGTCTGACAGGGTGGGAGGATGGGGGTGGGTAGGAGGTATGCATGGGGACATCAAAGCATATCATTGATATTCTAACAGGATGGGTGTGGATAGGTGAGGGGTGGGATGATCAACAGAGACATACAGCTTTATGGTTTATAATGGGCTAGGAACCCCAGATCCTTGTTAAGTCCTTTCTGTTGGGTGTTAAAATATTCAATCATTCTGACTTCAAAGGTCTTACGTTCTTGTATGGTTTTAAAGTTACCTTTCAGGATTCTCACTGTGAAGTCACTGGTACAGTGTCCTGGTCCTGTAAAATGTGATTTTCGAAACCAAAGATGTCCATGTCAAAAATCACCAAATGCAAGCCATTTGGTCATGGAAGGAGCCAGCATTTGAAGTGCACTGGTCCCCCTGACATGCCAGGAAACCAACCGGGCACCCTAGGGGGCACTGAAGTGGACTTCATAAATTGCTCCCAGGAATATAGCTCCCTTATCTTGTGTGCTGAGCCCCTAACCCCCCCCCCAAAAAAAAACCCACTATGCCCAACTGTACACCACTTACGAGTGAAGGGGGGCACCTAGATGTGGATACAGTGGGTTTGTGGTGGGTTTTGGAGGGCTCGCTGTTTCCTCCACAAACGTAACAGGTAGGGGAGGGATGCGGCTGGGTCCACCTGTCTGAAGTGCACTGTAGTACCCACTAAAACTGCTCCAGGGACCTGCATACTGCTGTCATGGACCTGAGTATGACATCTGAGGCTGGCACAAAATATTCTTAAAGATGTTTTTTGAGGGTGGGAGGGGGTTGGTGACCACTTAGGGAGTAAGGGGAGGTGATCCCCGATTCCCTCCGATAGTCATCTGGTCATTTCGGGCACCTTTTTGTGCCTTATTCGTAAGAAAAACAGGTCCAGGTGAAAACGTCCAAGTGCTCATCAGGGACGTCCTTGTTTTTTTCAATTATAGGTCAAGGATGTCCAAGTGTTAGGCATGCCCAAGTCCCGCCTTTGCTACGCCTCTGACACACCCCTTTGAACTTTGGACGTCCTTGCGATGGAGTGCAGTTGGGGACGTCCTAAATCGGGTTTCGATTATACCGATTTGGACGTCCCTGGGAGAAGGACGTCCATCTTCCAATTTATGTCGAAAGATGGACGTCCTTCTCTTTCGAAAATGAGCCCAAAAGTAACCTATTCCAGAAATTTCATTGGCTCCCTATTGAGAAATGGATCATCTTCAAGTTACTCACACTGTCATTCAAAGCCCACAAATTAGGTCTTCCAGATTACCTAGCATCACTAACCATTTATTCCCCGGCTCATCTTCTATGGTTGATTAATGATTATCACCTTGTTCTCCCAAGCCCAAAAGCTGCTTAGTTAGAATTTACTAGACATCATACCTTTTTCTTTACTGCTCCTTTTTATTGGAATTGTCTTCTGCTATCCATTTGTGCCGAATTGTCCTTTAAACATTTCAAGACTGCTATAAAAACCTGTCTCTTTAATCAAACCTTTAGTGTTCTCTGATTCACTATAGGAAAAATCAAATTCAGTCTCATGACTTTTCTTCCTCTGCCCTCCTTCCCTCCCTTCTCATTACCCCTCTCCTTTTCCCTTTTGCCTTCTATGACCCTTCCTTTTCGCTGTTCTATAGCTTGTGCCTTTCTTCTTGCATGTATACGATTTATTCCTTTCCTATCTATATTGTAGTTCCTTTCTGCTTATTTATGTACCCTTTGATTTGTAAACCACTCAGGTTTGCAAGTTAAGTTGAGCAGTATAGTAAGTTTTAATAAACTATAATTAGTACTCTGAGAGTCAAGAGGGCTTCTGAGGTCTAAGTCAAGAGACTGAAGTCTTCCAATGATCATGTTCAGCTTGGAGAATAGATGGCTGAGGGGAGATATGATAAAGGTCTAAAAAATAATGAGTGTAGTGGAATGGGTAGACGTCAATCATTTGTTTACTCTTCCCAAAAATACTAGGACTAGAGGGCATGCAATGAAACTACAAAGTAGTAAATTTAATACAAATCAGAGAAAATGTTTCTTCACTTAACATGTAATTAAACGACTTCCGGTGAAGGCATGGAGCGGTGAAGACGCAAGACAGCACTGCTCCAAGGCGTCCTCACAAATCAGCGCTAGTAGAAGCGATTACCCACCCAAATTCGAAGCAAAATCAAACGGAGGATAGGAAGGGTTACCTGGCGATTTGCGGTGATTGGAAAGAATCGGATGGCAACGAAATCGGGACGAAAAGACCCCAGAGATAAGTCCCGCGCCATAGACAACAAAATGGCGGACAGGGCATCGCCGGCATCGCCGTCACCTAGTTCAATGTGGGCCGCAGAGATCACTGAGGAAGTGAAAGCGGCGGTTGAACAAATGGTGGGAACAAAACTACAGCTCATACTGGATAAGCTAGAAGGGCTAACAGAGAAACACACACAGCTTTTTAATGAGCTTCAAGTAGTACAGCAAAGAATCGGGTAAGCGGAGGAAGATATTAAAATGGTGTCGGAAGAGCAACCTAGATTGCAGAAACGTCTAGCAGAGGTGGAAACGAAACTTGACGATCTCGAAAATCGATCAAGAAGAAATAACTTACGCCTCGTGGGGCTACCTGAGACTTTGACAGAACGGAATCTATGTGTGTTTTTGGAAAAATGGCTGCCAGAAACACTGGAGAATGTGGAGTTAGCGAAAGCTATGCGGGTGGAAAGAGCGCATAGACTCGGACAGAGAAGGGAGGACACGGGAAGATCCAGAGTGGTGATTTTAAAGATTCTAAACTATGCCCACAAAATGATGATTTTACAGGAGCTACGGACAGGCAAACAGCTTGAGTACAAAGGAAAGAAAATCTTGTGCTTCCAGGATTATTCTACGGCAGTGTCCACAGCTCGAAAAGGATTTGCACCACTGTGTACTAAACTCTTTGGGCACAAATACAAATTCAGTTTGCTTTACCCTGCCAAGTTAAAGCTGTTGGAAAATGGGCGCGCAGTATTTTTTGAGAAAGTGGACGAAGCAACCGCATATGTGGACCGCTTGCTTGCTACAGATCGTGAAGGCTGAGCTGGACAGGAGACCTGCTGAAGTGAAATGACCTATATTGAGCACTGTAAGTCATAGTCTTGATTGAGTTGCAGGAGTTATGTCATGAACTAAGTTATAAAAGTTAAAAGTTTGTAATTAATAGCAGAGTTTACCTGACAAAGAGATGGGAGTGGACGGAGAGTAACTGACCGCGGAGTCAGGACTTGGAGAACTGAGATCAGCTGTTGTTGTTTGGTTACTGAGCCAGGTCATTGGAGGAGATCAAGATACTTGGCAGGGAAACATACCAAGAAACAGCATCAAAGAGGAGAGAGCTGGGCATACAGAATGAGACCGCTGACTGATTGGATATAAATGAAAGACTATACCTAGCACTTAGAAGGCAGATGAGAGAAGAGATGCATGAAAAACATTGATGGGTAATAAAATTGATAAGTTATAGAGGCGCCAGAGCCTTCAGGCAACAGGAAGTTATGCCTAGTGGCATGAAGGGACGGAAAGGGGGGGGGGGAATAAGGGAGGGCTGAAGAGGAGGGGAGGGAGGGAGGGTGGGGAGGGAGGGAGAGGTTTTGGATGAATGTGATCACACAAAATGGGTAGGGTATGCAGAATCCTGGGTAGTTAAACTAATGCGGGCACTAATGGCACCTTGGGCCGGGGGGGCAGAGCTGGGACACCCTCTCGGTCATAATAGAGCGCATGACAACAACTGGTGGAATATAAGAGCTGAGAGAGGAGTGACATGACAACATTACAGGTAGTGACATGGAACATGGGGGGTATACACTCACCGGTTAAGCGACAAAAGATATTGAAAACATTGAATGATAAAAAAGTGTCAATCGCATTTTTGCAGGAGACACACCTGACTAGAGAGGAACATGCAAAACTGAAAACATGGTGGGTGGGAGAAGTCTATGATGCCCCAGCGGTGGGAAAAAAGGGAGGTGTAGCAATTTTAATAAGGAAAACTATTAATGTGGAGGTCAAGAAGATGGTGGCAGATGCGGGAGGGAAGTATGTCCTGGCACATGTGATAGTGGAACACCAACCACTGCTGCTCTGTAATGTTTATGCTCCAAATACTTATGATAGGCAATTTTACTCACAAATCACACGGAAAATACATGCATTGGGAGATTTACCGATGGTAATGGGGGGAGATATGAATGAAGTAATGGATCCAGAGTGGGATAGATCTAAACCCACGGGGAAGGAATTGGCAAGAAAGGAAAGAGGTATAGTTAAGATATGTGACGCTTTGGAATTGGTGGATGTGTGGAGGACACTACATCCAGTAGACAAGGATTTCACCCATCTTTCTAGAGCCCATCAAACATTGTCTAGAATTGACTATATATTGATTTCGAGAGACTTAGTGACAAAGGTGGAGGAGGTTCAAATTGGCCCTATAATGATCTCGGATCATGCTCGGGTGAGGATGCAACTGCGGATAGGTGTGGGAAGGCCACAATTTGGAGCCTGGAGATTTCCAGCTCATTTATACCGAGATGCCCAGTTTCTGCCTTTCCTGCTGGAGAAGTGGAAAGAGTATAGTATGAATAATGCCCAACATAGGGAAGACCCAGTCCTCTTCTGGGAGGCGGCAAAGGTGGTCCTCAGGGGGGACATCATATCATATCTGGCATACAAAAAAAGGGTTAGAGATAGAGAGGTGATTAGATTAGAGAAGCAAGTGGTGGCATTGCAGAAGAAATATGGGCAACAGCATGACTTAATTATTCGAAGACAGTTGTTAGAAACCCAACAGACTTTAAATGAAATATTACAGGAAAAAACCCAGAAATCGGCCATCTATTATAAATATCAGCTTTATCGATTCACCAATAAGAGTGGGAGGTTTTTGGCTAGGTTAGCGCACAAACGGCTTAGTGCTAAGAAAATACTTACCATGGAGAGTAGCACGGCCGGGAGGGTGAATAAGGATGAAGGTATAGTGGACATACTGCAAGAGTTCTTTGGAAACCTGTATAAGCAGCAGGAAGACCTGGTGAGACCTAGTGAGGCCTACTTACATAGTATAAACTTACCTCGGATTTCGGCGGAGGAGGCGGAAGTATTAAATGCGCCAATAGCAGAGGAGGAGGTAGAGTTGGTAATAAAATGGAGTAAGTTAGGTAAGGCGCCAGGGCCTGATGGTCTTAGGAATGAATTTTATAAAATTTTAAATACAGAGATAAGTCCATTGCTAGCCATGGTCTTTAATATAGCCATACAACAAGGACAGATGGCGAAGTATCTTAATAGAGCCCAAATCAGTGTATTGCCGAAGCCGGGTAAACCAGCTCATAAGCCGGACTCCTATAGACCTATTTCCCTGCTGAATGTTGAGTTAAAATATGTAGCTAAGATCTTGGCCAACAGGTTAGCGAGATTTTTGCCAGAATTGGTAGCAGACTCACAAGTGGGATTTGTCCGGGGGAGGGTGATCGCTAAGAATATGCGCCGGATATGGGTGGCCTTAGAGAAGATAAGACTTGAACAGATCCCAGCATTGTTAATAAGTTTTGACGCGGAAAAGGCATTTGATCGGGTGGACTGGACCTATTTGTTTGAGGTGTTGACAGCCTATGGTATAGAGGGGTTTTTCGCTCGGGCAATTCGGACCCTATATGCGAGCCCTATGGCTCAGATATATGCAAATGGGCTCCAGTCTGCATGGTTCCCGATACGGAGGGGCACGAGACAGGGCTGCCCACTGTCACCACTTCTTTTTGTCCTGGCACTGGATCCTCTCCTCCGGGAAATTCATAACAACACAGATATTGGAGGGGTAAGGGTCGGGAACTTCACTTTTAAGACAGCTGCGTTTGCAGATGACTTATTAGTTCTTCTTACAGATCCAGAGCGATCATTTCCCCACCTTATGGAAAGTTTAGAGGAATATGGGAACTTTTCTGGGTTTCGGTTAAACCTTTTGAAATCCGAGGCTTTGGCTAGCACAGAAACACTTAAGCAAAGATGGGGGGGCAGGTTCCCCTTAAAATGGGCACAAGGAGCCTTTCGATATTTGGGAATCCAGCTTCCCATGGACAATAGGAAGATCCAAGATATAAATGTCACTCAGTTATTGAGGGAAATGAGGGAGCAACTGGTGAGGTGGGAGGTATTGCCAGTGTCTCTTATGGGTCGAATACAGCTGTTTCGCATGATAATCTTCCCCCGATGGCTTTATGTACTGCAAACCTTATCATTGAGGCTGACCAAAAGAGACATAGTGGCATTGAGGAGAATGGTGGTTAAGTTCTGTTGGGCAGGGAAGAAACCAAAAATGAAAAGGCAATACCTGCTTGGGAATTGGAGAAAGGGGGGGCTGGGGTTACCAGACATACGTGAATATAACCAGGCCTGTCTCCTAAGACACTTGCGAGACTGGATCTTAGGTACGACTACATATACAGATGTGGAGTTGGAGCGGGCATATTTCTCTCCTTGGCATGTAAATTATTTATTGCATACTAAGAGAAAAGGACAAATACCGGACAGAATTAGAGGCTGTATATTGTTGGAGCCGCTATGGCATCTATGGAGGGAACTACTAGCTATGTGGGAACAGGACCCGACCTGTAGCATATTGTTACCATTGGATGGTAATGGAGATTTTACACCAGGAAGGGATAATGCAGTATTCTGTAAATTAAGGGAACAAGGAGTAGAACTGTTAGAAAGCTTCATCCAAGAGGATGGTTCTTTGCTCTCCAGGGCTGCATTTCAGCAACAATGTTCAGGGGGGGCAGCTGAGATATTGGCTTATCACCAACTAAAACATTATGTGCATAGTCATCCAAAAGAGAGTTTGGCCCCTGGGTTTGGAAGGAAGATTCGAGCCTTTTTAGAGGGGGATGCATTGGGTCAGGTATCGGTGTCCTGGTTCCGTAGGGAGCTAGAGAAAGGTCAGCGGGAGAGGCAGGTAACTGAGGTAGCAGAAAGATGGAGTGTGGAAGCACGGCATCAGATCTCCGAGCGTCACATACAACAATCAGTGGCAGGAACACCAAGGATAGTTCATAATGCGGAGTTGCAGGAATGTCATTTTAGACTACTACATAGAGCCTATTTCTCTCCGAGACGGGCGTTTCATGCAAAAGTCACACAATCTGATATCTGCTTAAAATGCAAGCAGGGAAAGGCAACTATAGCACACTGCATTTGGCAATGTAGATTCATCAAAAACTTTTGGGGGAGACTAGGCACATTTATGGGAGAGGCGCTGGGCTCTCGGATAGTCCTAACTTTCGAGAGAATGTTGCTGAGTATACCCGGTCATTGGAATATAGGTACACAAGGAGAACGTTTACTCCTGAGTAAGGCATGCATGGTGGGGAAAAAGTGCGTCCTTAATCATTGGATAATGGACATACCTCCCTCTTACTGGTATTGGAGGAATAAGTTTCACCAGTTGATGCTATGGGAAGCACGAGGAGCTAGACTAACCCCTAAAAGACAAATGTGTTTTTTGCGTATCTGGGGGAAATACCTAAATATGATATCACCCCGAGCGCGCAGCCATGTGCTAAATAAACTACCCTGGGAGACTGGCAACAGGCAGGAGGGGGGGGGGGGAGGGACGGGTAGGATAGGGTAAGGAGGGGGAGGGGATTTAAGGAATAGAAGGGAAGAGTACGGGGGGGAAGGGAGGGGGAAGTGACCCATATACATTATATCTGTGGAGTTATTGACCAATTCAGGTTAAGATATAGTGTTCTTATTATGTAATGTTTAAAGTGGGGAATGCATTACTTGGGAGGGAGATGGAGGGGGGAAAAATGTAAAACAGTTTGGATCTGGAACAATATTATGTTGTTTATAAGCAGCATGTTTGGATATCCCACATTTTGTAAGGTTGATGTATTGGAAAGTTTAACATGCTGGTTTATCAATAAAAATTGTTGAAACATAAGAAATCCTAATAAAAAAAAAAAAAACATGTAATTAAACTCTGGAATTCGTTGCCAGAGAGTGTGGTAAAGGTGGTTAGCTTAGAGGGGTTTAAAAAGGGTCTGGACAGCTTCCTAAAGGAAAAGTCCATAGACCATTATTAAATTGGCTTGGGGAAAATCCACTGCTTATTTCTGGGATAAGCAATATAAAATATATTGAACTTTTTTGGGATCTATCCAGGTATTTGTGACCTGGATTGGCCACTGTTGGAAACAGGATGCTGGGCTTGATGGACCTTTGGTCTGTCCCAGTGTGACAATACTTATGTACTTATGTAGCATTCTAGGTTCACCAGATAACCTCTCATCCCATTGAAACCTTGAGGAATGTTCTACCCTCACTGCTGTATGTGTGCGTTTACAATCCAGAAACAAAAGAAGGAGGTCCAGGCCTCATGGATATGCAACTGCAAAACAAAAGAGTGAGGCAACAAAGAACAGGGATTCCCACGGCGTTGTGAAAATCCTTTTATTCTTTCTTCATATCCAATTGCCTAATGTAGAAGAGACTCGACATGGCTGTGTTTCAGCAAATGTGTCGCGTCAGGAGTCATAATGCCTGTACATTCAGTGATTCAATACATAAACTGTATATATATCAGAATTGGAGTAAAGCAACAGCGCTTGTCGGTGCCAGACGCTGCCAACTTTTTTTATGTTGGCACCAGCAAGTGCTTGATGCTTTACTCCTATTCCGGTATATATAGAGATTATGTATGGAATCACTAAATGTACAGGTATTACAATTCCTGACACAGGCACATATGCCGAAACATGGCCATGTTGAGTCTCTTCTACATTAGGTATTGGATTAGAGGAAAGAATAAAAGGTTTTGCACAACACCGTGGGGATCCTTGTTCTTTGCTACCTTACTTTCTTGCTGTGCATGTTTACAATCAGCTTGTATGGTACTGACAGTCTATAGGTAATGTAAGATACTAATGGGCTCATTTTCGAAAGAGGACGTCCATCTTTCGACATAAATCGGAAGATGGACGTCCTTCTCCCAGGGTCATCCAAATCGGTATAATGGAAACCCAGTTTTGGACGTCTCCAACTGCAGTCCGTCGTAAGGATGTCCAAAGTTCAAGGGGGAATGTCGGAGGCATAGTGAAGGTGGGACTTGGTTGTGACTAACACTTGGATGTCTTTGACCCATAATTGAAAAAACAAGGATGTCCCTGACGAACACTTGGACGTTTTCACCCAGACCTGTTTTTCTTAAGGCACAAAAAGGTGCCCGAAATGACCACATGACCACAGGAGAAAATCGGGGATGACCTCCTGTTACTCCCCCAGTGGTCACTAATCCCCTCCCACCCAGGGCCGCTGAGAGTGGTGGACAGGGGGGACAAAAGTCCCAGGGGCCCGGCGCCGCCGTCTGGCCTGCCCTCCGTCACTCCCAGAACTAACCTTAAGCCTCCTTTCATTTCGCAGCAAGCAGCAGCAGGTCAGGCCACTCCTTCCTTCCATGTCCCGCCCTCGCCTGACATAACGTCCGGGAGGGCGGGGCACGGAAGGAAGGAGGAGAGGTCTGCCCTGCCGCTGCTTGCTG
Source organism: Microcaecilia unicolor (assembly GCF_901765095.1). Taxonomy (NCBI): domain Eukaryota; kingdom Metazoa; phylum Chordata; class Amphibia; order Gymnophiona; family Siphonopidae; genus Microcaecilia; species Microcaecilia unicolor. The sequence continues at coordinate 679,059,578 of NC_044031.1, read as the reverse complement.
CGAAGTGAAAGGAGGCTTAAGGTTAGTTCCGAGGGCCCAGCCCGATAGCGAGTGGAGGGGGGACCGGCGACCTCGGGTGGGTGGGCGGCGGGGGGGGCCCGGCGATCTCGGGTGGGCGGCGACCTCGGGTGGGGGGGCCCGGGGGTGGCCTTGTCCCGAGCCCGGCTCCAGCTCTCGGCGGCCCTGCTCCCACCCTCAAAAAACATCTTTAAAAATATTTTGTGCAAGCCTCTATGCCAGCCTCAGATGTCATACTCAGGTCCAATTTAGCAGTATGCAGGTCCCAGGAGCAGTTTTAGTGGGTACTGCAGTGCACTTCAGACAGGCAGACCCAGGTCCATGAACCCCTACCTGTTACATTTGTGGAGGAAACAGCAAGCCCTCCAAAACCCACCACAACAGTGACGTACCTAGTGTATTTGACACCCAGGGCCGATCATTTTTAACACCCCCCTCCTCTATATGAAAAAATTATTTTTAAATACAACCAAAATACAGAAGAACACATAGGAAAAGGCAGCATCTTAAACATTGCAGTGAGCACTAGAACATCAATACACCAATTGTAAAACTACACAAGACATTAGTAAAAATGATCCTGCCAACAAAAAACCATGTCTTTTTCACATAGAAAACAGATACATCCTTACCAAGTATAGAATAAGTAACCACAAACTTAAAACAGAAATATGTAGACAAACATTAAACTGAACCCCCAATAAGTCAGATTCTGCATACAGTGCAGCACCACAGAAACAGTGATGCATGTGCCCAGTATTGTGCAATATGAAGATAGCACATGTAAATGTGAAAAAAAACTGACAAATACCAATCACCACTTTACAAAGTAACAAACAGAAATAAAACAACAAAATGGAAAAATAACATGATACCATTTTATTGGACTAATACATTTTTCAATTAGCTTTCAGAGGCTAAAACCTCCTTCCTCAGGTCAGTACAGTATACTGTTGTTATGTTATCCTGTCCTGACCTGACGATGGTTTTTGGTCTCTGAAAGTTAGTCAAAAATGTATTAAAGTAGTCTAATAGAAAGATCACCTTATTTTCATTTTCTATTTATCACCACAACTGTAATACTACTTTATCCTAAAGCAAAAAATAAAATATAATAATAAATCTTTTTTCTACCTTTGTTGTCTCTGGTTTCTGCTTTCCTTATCTTCTCTTCACTCTCTCCCTTCCATCCAGAATCTGCTCCCTCCCTCTCTCTTTCCCTTCCACCCAGTGCCTGCCCTCTTTCTCTCTCCCTTCCATCCAGCGTCTGCCCTCTTTCTCTCTCCCTTCCATCCAGCGTTTGCCTGCTTTCTCTCTCCCTTCCATCCAGCGTTTGCCTGCTTTCTCTGCCCCTTCCATCCACTGTTGCCCTTTCTTCTATCCTGTGTCTGCCATCTCCCCCTTTCCACATGGTGTCTGCCTGCTTTCTCTGCCCCTTCCATCCACTGCCTGCCCTTTCTTTTCCTTCCATCCAGCCTGTGCCCCCTCTCTCCTTTTTACATGATACACTCCAGCATCTCCCCCTTTCTCCATCTTTATCTCTCTTCTCCCCATCCCCATCCATCTTCTGCTTTCCAGCATCTCCTGTATATTTTACTTTTCTCCTTCCCCTATGGTCTGGTATGACTTTCCCTCCTCTTTCCACCCTTCTTTCCCCTTCCCCTTCCCCTGAGGTCTGGGATTGCTCTCTGCCTCTCCACCCCCTCTTCCCCTTCGGTCTGGAATTGCTTTTCCTCCTCTCTCCACCCTCCTTTTCCCTTTCCCTGAGGTCTGGCATTGCTCTCCCTCTTCTCTCCACCCCTTCTTCCCCTTCGGACTGACATCACCAGGTGATCTTTCTCCTCTCTCCACTCCCCCTTATCCTTTCCCTGCGGTCAGGCTGACATCGCTCTTCCACCTTGGCTCTCTCCACCCCTACCCCGCTCTGCAGACCTCCAAGCTTTCCAGGCCCATCGGCAGCATCAGCAATGTAAAAGCTGCCTTTAGCCTGCCCCAGAAGCTTTCTCTGTACAGCTTCCTGCGTAGGCAGGATGTTGTACACAGAGGGCTTACGGGGCTGGCCAAAGGCAGCGCTCGTATCGCTGATGCACGCTCCCGGAGGTCTGGAAGTTAAAAGGCCTGCAGAGTGGGGGTGGGGGAGGGGTGGAGTGAGGAGGGAGAGCGATACTTTGCACTAGTTGGAAGGGGGGGACGCGGCAATGGAACCTTCATTGCAGCAGGCAGCAGCACCAGCACTGCATGAATCGGGAGGGAGGGAAGATACCCATGGTAGCCGCAGCACCCCCCTCATGTCCACTGCAGTGTCCCCTAGGTTGCCCGGTTGTGTCCTGGCATGTCAGGGGGACCAGTGCACCACAAATGCTGGCTCCTCCCACGCCCAAATGGCTTGCATTAGGACGTTTTTGACATGGACATCTTTGATTTCAAAAATCGCCGAAAGTCAGAAACAACCATGTCTAGGGACGTCCAAATTTAAGGATGTGGACGTCTCTGATGGTATTTTCAAAACGAAAGATGGATGTCCATCTTGTTTCGAAAATACGGGTTTCCTCGCCCCTGGATTTCACCATTTTGCAAGGACGCCCAAATTGCAACTTGGACGTCCCTTTTGAAAATGCCCCTCCACATTTCCTGCTTAGTCCTGCAACCTTTACTCTGATAGATTAATATTGCCTGTGACCTCTTCTCTCCAGTCTCTTTGAGACTTGCTTTTCCCATAATTCAGCATAATTCAGCAACCTTTGCCCTTATTGTCTATTCTAGAGCCCCTAGCACCTTGGGTAGTCCTCTACATCCCTCCACCTTGAGAGAAAATCTCCATCTTGGCTGTAGCTTGGCAAGTTAAGGTCTTTTCTCCCTCCTTTCACTCTTGCAAATTCATCACCTTTTTTTACTGGTTTGATATTCATAAACTGCAGCATTCATCTCCATTCATTTCCCATAGATGTCATTCAAGCATTTTATCACCCATCTGTCAGTGGCTGTTGTTATACTGAGACAATTAATTCAGACGGACTCTGCCCTACTCTGATTTCAATTATCTTCATGCAGTAAGTCTCTATTTATCTGTGTTAAATTGTTGGAGACTGAGTTTGAGTCTTCTCTATGAATGATGGACTGGATTAGCCATCTGTATAATACTGCAGAGGGAAAACATGATATGAGGACAGAAAAGGGGACATTGTATCAACAGGGTTCCTAATAATCATGTAGCTGTAAAATAAAAAGCAAACAAAAAGAACCAAGAGCCTCCAAAATAGGGACAGATCTTTAATTCATGGCCCCCGACACAGGCCGTGTTTCAGTGCACAGTGCCTGCATCAGGGGTTGTTTGAACAAACTGATACCAAACACAACGAACCTGATTCAAGGGTAATTGCTATAGTGACAACCAATAGCGTTGTGCCTTCTAGCACTCCAGGTCACCGTACTCTTAGAAAATGGCAACCTGGAATGTTAGAAGGTTGTCACTATAGCGATTACTCTTGAATTGAAACATGATCTGGTCAGGTCCATGAATTAAAGATCTGTCCCTATTTTGGAGGGTCTTGATGCTTTTTGCTTGCTTTGTGCTTTGACCCTCTCTGAGACTAGTTGCTGTGCTGTAAAATATTTATATATTTTAAGTCAGTTATTATATGCCAGCTGTATATGTCCTCTAACTGCCTCGACACTCTCTGAATAGTACAGGCAGTCCATCAGCAGGACTTGGGTGGAGCTGGAGGTTATTCAGTTAGCATCAATATTTGGTCAGCTTTCCAGTTAGTGTTCTCAACATTAACACTAAGGGGTTGATATACAGAGCAATTTAGCTAGGCCTGGTTAAATTGCCTGTGCAGGACTATCTGGGAATATTCAGCAGCACTTAATAGGATAGTACCACTGAATATCCCCTCTAACCACCTAAGCCAAAACCGGTTACGTTGTGAGCAGTCCAGGAGCAGAGTTGGGGCAGAGTCGGCCTTGTGTGGTTAAGTGCCAATATTCAGGTAAACAGGCAAATCGGGTCACATAAAACACAGTCCTATCTTTGTCTGGTTTCACTTATCTAGTTAAGGGCTGAATATTCACTCAACTAGATAACTACCGGCCAACCTTTCAAATCCAGATTTTCAATACCAATGCTCAGACATGGGCTGGCATTGAATATCCAGGCATAAAGCTGCCACCAGCTAAAAAAATCACTAACCACCTGCTGAATGTTCACTGAGTAACTACTTTGAGGTTTAAAAATCCCTCCACTCTCACTGAAGAAATATTGGTCCTGCTAATTCATTGGTAAGGCTAAATGCACTAGTTTAAAAGTGATGGCATTGGAAGTACAGGGTCAGGGCAGCCCTACCATTGAACAACTGTATTTTTCACACATGGGCCCCGGTTTTAAGTCCTGTTTTTCAGCCCCTACTAACATATGCAAATGAGGCCCTACAATGAGTCTCTGCCCTACTTCCTTCCACATCCCCCTCAGGCAAAGCTTTAGTTTAATTAGATATTATTTATATATCAACACTATCTGACTAAACAAAATCCAGACATTGCTACTCCTGAGGAGGGCTGTCCTAAAGTTAACTGTATGTCTTTATTTGGTTAACTTTAGTTGGTTAACGAGTGGAGGAGTGGCCTAGTGGTTAGGGTGGTGGACTTTTGTCCTGGGGAACTGAGGAACTGAGTTCAATTCCCACTTCAGGCACAGGCAGCTCCTTGTGCCTCTGGGCAAGTCACTTAACCCTCCATTGCCCCAGGTACAAATAAGTACCTGTATACAATATGTAAGCCACATTGAGCCTGCCATGAGTGGGAAAGCGCGGGGTACAAATGTAACAAATAAAAAATAAATAAGTGCTGATGAATATCTGAGATACAGTTAATCAGATGTGTATACACTTAGACTTACAAAATTACATAGAGGTAGGGTTACCATATGGATCCAGAAAAAGGAGGACGGATTGAGCCAGCCGGGTTTTACTTCCATTGCTTTCAAGCAATGGAAGTAAAACCCGGCTGGCTCAATCCGTCCTCCTTTTTCTGGAGCCATATGGTAACCCTACATAGAGGGGCATAATTGAACGAAAACGTCTATCTCCATGGGCATTTATCTCCGAGAACAGGTCCGTGAAGGGGCGGACCGAACCGTATTTTCGTAAAAAATAGACGTCCATGTTTTATTCGACAATTTGTGAGCTGGGCGTTTTTGTTTTTCAGTGATAATGGAAAATGAAAGCGCCCAGCTCAAAAACGAATAAATCCAAGGCATTTGTTCGTGGGAGGGGCCAGGAGTCGTAGTGCACTGGTCCCCCTCACATGCCAGGACACCAACCGGGCACCCTAGGGGGCACTTTTACAAAAACAAAAAAAAAGGTAAAAGAGCTCCCAGGTGCATAGCACCCTTCCCTTGTGTGTTGAGCCCCCCAAATCCCCCTCAAAACCCACTGCCCACAAGTCTACACCATTACTATAGCCCTAAGGGGAGAAGGGGGGCACCTACATGTGGGTACAGTGGGTTTGGGGGGGTTGGACGACTAAGCATTAAGCAGCACAATTGTAACAGGTAGGGGGGGGATGGGCCTGGGTCCACCTGCCTGAAGTCCACTGCACCCCCTAACAACTGCTCCAGGGACCTGCATACTGCTGCCAGGGAGGTGGGTATGACATTTGAGGGTGAAAATAAAAAGTTGTGAAACATCATTTTTTGTGGTGGGAGAGGGTTAGTGACCACTGGGGGAGTCAGGGGAGGTCATCCCCGATTCCCTCTGGGGGTAATCTGGTCATTTAGGGCACTTTTTGGGGCCTTATTCATGAAAAAACAGGGTCCAGGAAAAGTGCCCTAAATTCTAGCTACAAACGCATACTTTTTTTCCATTATCGGCGAAAGGCGCCCATCTCTCCTCGGCTGATAACCACGCCCCAGTTCCACCTTCACCACGCCTCCGACATGCCCCCGTCAACTTTGTACGCTTCCGCGATGGAGTGCAGTTGAAAAAATCCAAAATCGGCTTTCCATTATACCTATTTATTTGTTTTTGTGAGATAAACGTCTATCTCCCGATTTGGGTCGAAATCTAGGCGTTTTTCTCTTTCAATTATAAGGTGGATAGTAACCTATGGAACTTTGTAAGTCTAAGTGCTTTGAAAATGAGCCCTAAAGATACCTTGTTAACTTGCGGGTTCTAGAGAAGTGACTTATTACTTCCTTGTGTATGGAATTATGTGAGGGATTAGCCTGTAGAATTAAAAGTAAGCAGGATACAGGGCTAGATGGACCACTGCTTTGATCCAGTATGGCTATTCATATGTTCTTACATTTATCTGTGCAGATTATATGAAACATTCTTCTCAGCTGAATCCAGCACAGCAGTGTTTCTGCAAAATAAAATGATTTCATTTTAACTTTGATTTCTTCTCATGTCCATCCATCAAAGTGATGTTTCTTTGCTATTACAACAGCACATTTCACTGCTTGTGAGTTGTCTACAGCAAAATCTTGCACTATGCAGGAATCGTCCTCAAGCAATGAACAGATCCAAAGTTGTCTTCACGAAACTTAGAGTTTAAATTGTAACTCATTACTAATCTAGAATCCAACATACCTGGATCAGCAATTATTTTTCCAAATTCCATTTCACCCCCTCCTTCCTACCTCAAGGAGAACCATTGCCAATGCAGAATCATCCGTTTTGCTAGGTTATGATAAAGAAGGGATTCCAGGGGAGGGAGGCCTCCTCTAGTGGAATCCTATCAGTAGTAACAAACCCAAACATTTAACAACAATCTTTAGTATCTTTAATACCTCAACCACTGTCATCCTGCCTCTCCCATCAGGTGATTCATATTAGTACTGCGCTAAGTATGTTAGACTTCTGATTCCTTCTTGCAACCAGGAACTGAAGTCTCAATTGTCTTTTCTACAAGGTAGCGTTCATTAACCATTTTTTAACAGTTTCAAATGTCCCCATAACCCAAGTGTATGATTACTTTGGGTTGCAATGCTCATTGTGTCAGTCTTCATCTCCTGGAAATCAGTTACTCCTCTTTGGTTGCAAGCCCTGCTTTACATTCCTTCTCTCTTCCCTTTTCTTCTGGATCCAGTCCTTTTGAAGCCACTTAAGGGAGCTGGGAATTTTGCGCTCTGGTCTGGCAGCTCTTCAGAACTTCACAGAGGTCCTGAAGATCCTGTTTTATCTTTCTAGAGAAACTTTTTTTTTTACCGTGTTTTTGAATTCTCATAAGGTGTCTGCTGGAGCTGAAATAAAATATCAGTTGCAATGCTGTTTATCTTGCTCCATTCTGACTCTTTTCTGTCTGTCCTTCTTGTGTGTGACATTTACCTCATCACATTCACTTATTGTGACTAAAATTAAACATCAGTTCTCTGGATAACCTCCCTTGCAAAATATGATTTTAAAAAAATCAAGTACATGTAAGCATATGTACTTATGAACCATATACTGAGCTCCTAATTTGCACACCCAAATTTAGGCTTAGGGTCCTGTTTACTAAGCTGCGCTGTAGGCATGCTAGCATTTTTAGTATGCGCTAATGCTAGAGACACCCATATATTCCTATGGGTGTCTCTAGCATTAGCACATGCTAAAAATGCTAGCACACCTTAGTAAAAAGAGCCCTTAGTGTTCAAATTTATGTGTGCAATTTATAAAATAAGGTCATTTGCGTGCACAACTTGATTTAATAATTGGTTGTTAATGGCTTCAATCTGTGTTAATTGAAATTAATTGGCACTAATTAGTTCCATGTGCAACTGCCCTTAGTCGCTATTCTAGAAGCTGTACACACAAATTCTAGAGGAGTGTGGACATGGGAGGGGCATGGGAGGGTCAGGGGCCTGCCTAGGATTTAGGCTCACAGGTTATAGAATACCAGGAGTTATGGAATGTTAGGAGTGAGCACTTACAGCAGGCTTTGACATGGCGTAACTTTAGGCGCAAAACTGCAACTTAGACTCATACTCTATAACTCCTCTAACTCTCTTACATATCTATGTTCCTTATTTTCTAACTTCTGTTACTCTCTTACATATCTATATGTTCCTTCTTGCTTATACCCTATGCCAGTGATGGCGAACCTATGGCACGCGTGCCAGAGAGGGCACGCAGAGCCCTATCTGTTGGCACGTGTGCTGTCACCTCAGCCAAAGTTGTACTGCCGCTATGAACTGCTGGCACGATCGCCCTAGCAGTTCAAAGTTGTGTCGGAGCGGAGGAGAGACCCACCGGAAGTTTGTTCCCACCTCCCTTCGAGTTCCAGGCCCCCTCCCTCTGAATTTTAAAAATCATCTATTTTACCTCATCGGGGTTAGGGTGGCAGCATGCAGGCTCAGCTCGGTGCTTAGTTCAGTTTTCCTTTCTCTCTCAGCTCTGGTCCCGCCCTTGCGGAAACAGGAAATGAGGGCGGGACCAGAGCTGAGAGAGAGAGAGAGAGAGAAGGGAAAACTGAACTAAGCACTGAGCCAAGCCTGCATGCTTTTTACCGCTGCTGCCGCCCTAACCCCTATGAGGTAAGATAGATGACTTTTAAAATTTGGAGGGAGGGGGCCTGGAGCTCGAAGAGGGAGGGGGGGACCCTGGAACTGGGGAGGGAGGGAGGGAGGGAGGGGGACCCTGAAACTGGGAGGGAGGTTAAATTGCTCTGTTGGCACTTTGCAATAAATAATTCGATTTTGGGTTGCTGTTTGGGCATTCGGTCTCTGAAAGGTCCGCCATCACTGCCCTATGCTGTCTATTAAAATGTTTTACATTGTATTGTTATTTGAATATTTTTATTACTGTAATTATCTATTGCTTATGTTTGATTTATTCTTGCTGTATACCCCCTTAAGTGAATTCCTTCAAAAGCCAGAAAATAAATCCTAATAAATAAATAAAATTAATCAAAATAAATAACACTAGTTCCATGCAAACCTGCCATTATATAATTTGCGCTTAGAGCACTTCATCCCCCGTTTTGACACTCATACCTGAATCTACCCCCAAGAAGTTCAAACATTTTCCTGCACAGAAAACATGGCTGCTTGGTAAGGCAGTCAAAGGAAACTGCTGGTAATTTCTGCAAAGCTGACTGGGCGCTTGACAGCAACCCTTGAAAAATCTCCTAGGGGCTAAACAGAGTTAGACAGGAAGCAGAAAGTGCAGCTGTTACCAGAATGTTCAGTCCATTTGGATGAAGCTTTCAGTTTCCAGCTTTTGTACAGGTCCAGCAATAAGGCAGAGTGTGAAGGACTGATATTTACTGCACTGTTCACCTTGGACATTACTAACTCCCTGAGACAAGGAATGGTGATTTGCCATTGTTCTTCTATATAATTCTGCTAAAGCAGGACAGAGTTCGGACAGGAGGCCCAGATCTTTAAATCTGGCAGAAATAAATCTCTACAGCATAAAAACAACAGAGTATGAATTGTTTATTTTATGATTCTTCATAAGATTTACCTCAGTGTTTCTCCAGCCGCTCCCAGAATATTGCCTAGCCAGTCTGGTTTTCAGGATATCTACAATGCAGAAGACAACTTTGTATGCATTGCCTCCATTACATGCAAATCTATTTCATGCATATTTATTTGGATAGCTTGAAAACCAGACTGGTTAGAGGGTACTCACGGAGAGGCTAGAGAAACACAGATTTTCCTCATGCCTGAGAAATTCTTAGAATACCCAGGTGTTTACACTATGCGCAGGAGGTATAAGGCAGGCATTGTTGATTTGGTTCATATTTTTAAGCATTGTTCTTTAATTTGTCCTTCGTGTTTTCATGATTTAAGGTGCCAAATGCTAAGACTCCAGAAGTGTGCTTGCTTCTAACTTTTAAGTTGCAAGTTCAAAGGTTCCCAGTTCTCATTTTTACCCTGTCCAATTAATTTAAAAACACTGGTTAAATACATTCTTTTCTATAGATTTATTATGAAAACCTGGTTATAATTTTAGGACCATAGAAGATCAGTATTTGAAAACCTGAATCAAATTTTGAGAAACTTTTGACAAAGTTCTTCATGAGAGACTCCTGAGAAAATGAAAGAGTCGTGGGATAGGAGGCAATGTTCTGCTGTAAATTAGGCCAGTGACTCAGATGGTAGCACAAGCACAAATGGGTGGCAGCCCAGCATGGCCAGAGGAAATGGACTTGGGAGGGAGGGATAATAGGCTTAAACAAAGCAGTTTAGGGATAGAGGAAATAGGAAAGATAGATGGGGGAGGGCAAGACATAACCAGAGATGAAGCAGAGGATGCGGAGACAGGAGGTGGCCACTGGAAGCAATAAGGTTGGCGATTGCAAAGGTGCAATTGCCATTTTTCCCAGCTGCTTCAACGGCTCACCCACTCAACCCGCCCCATTTCTAGGACATAGGGATTCATCGTTGCATTTGACAGACGATAGATCCTAGACTAATAGAGTGTACAGCAGTATTTTGCAGACCAAATTAAGGTGAAATCTCAAGTGGTTTTTGGCCCATGCTAGCAGTGGCCTGGATGATGGCTAAGGCCAGGGGCAGTTCCCCTCTTGTATGGAGGGGGGCCAGTGCCAGAGTAACAGCTGATCAGCGGGGCCTACCTCATACTTGGACGGAATGGGGAGGCTGAAGGCTTCAAGAAAGAGAATCAACAATTGAGAAAAGGATGATGCTTTTTCAGCAATCTCCTGATCAAAAGCTGCGATGTTGGCGTCTGGGCCTGTCAGCGGTATGTCCCCCGGGCAGACCAGAAAACATGCATTTGTGACTGAGGCAGAAGCAGAGGGAGCTGTGTGACTCAAAAGGCTAGGCCAGGTGCCCTAAATGCTCTAGATAGAAATTTTACGCATATAGGCAATTGTTTAGTACTGTAAAATGCATACTTGAATGAACTTGATCAATACTGTGAATGTGTTTACATTTATTAAGTTGTAGAATGCTGCGGCCATAACAAATTCCACTCTTCTTGGATAACTTGTCAAATATCGATATATGTCATGTATGGAGTGGCATGAAAGGAGAGTGCTTAGGTGCCACCTACCCAGTTTGAGGAATTGGTTATTGGACATAAAACAGAGGGTAGGGTTAAAAGGCCATTTCTCTCAATGGAGAAGGGTGAATAGTAGAGTGCCACAGGGATTTGTACTGGGACTGGTGCTATTTAACATATTTATAAATGATCTGGAAATTGGAACGGCAAGTGAGATGAATAGATTTGGAGATGACACAAAACTATTCAAGGTTGTTAAAACACGTGTGGACTGTGAAAAATTGCAGGAAGACCTTACGAAATTGGAAGACTGAGCATCCAAATGGCAGAGGAAATTTAATATGGACAAATGCAAAGTGATGCACATTGGAAGCAACAATCCAAATCATAGTAACCTTGGGGGTCAGCACCCAAGAAAAAGATCTAGGTGCCATCATAGACAATATGCTGAAATCTGCCCAGTGTACGGCAGAAGCCAAAAAAGCAAATGGGATGCTAGGAATTATTAGGAAAGGAATGCTAAATAAGGCCCAAAATAGTATAATGCCTCTGTATCGCTCCATGATGCAACCTTGCCTTGACTATTTGTGTTCAGTTTTGGTTGTCATATCTCAAAAAAATATATATTGGAATTAGAAAAGGTTCAAAGAAGGGCAACCAAAATGATAAAGGGGATGGAACTCCTCTCATATGAGGAAAGCCTAAAGAGATTAGGGCTCTTCTGCTTGGAAAAGAGATGGCTGCGGGAAGATATGATTGAGATCTACAAAATCCTGACTGCTGTAGAACAAGTAGAAGTGAATCGATTTTTTACTCTTTCAAAAAATACAAAGACTAGGGGACACTCAATGAAGTTACATGGAAATACTTTTAAAACCTTTAAATCCTTCTGGTGTCTTTGGAAGCTGAGAATAATCAGATCATATTTGTCGCCTGACATCTTTAGACTGCTAGTTCAATCCTTGGTTTTAACTCAATCTGATTGCTGCAATTCCATTTATGCTGGATGTAAGGAGGCCGCGCGTATTGGATGCATGCCAAAAATGAAATTACTGCAAGAGCCATGCGGTAGCTGGGTGATGACTCCATTTTGACACGCATTGGGCACACGTAGATGCTTATGCGGGTTTGTAAAAGGGCCCCTTGGTGTTTCGCAAAAGACTGAAAACTTTCCTCTTTGAGAGGTTTCAACCCATTGATGGAGTGTGTTAAATTGTAACTGGCCATCAATGGTTTATTATTTCATTCTTATTTGTATCTTATTTGTGCTACTCTGCTCTTAATTGATATTTTGTTTATGATATTGTAAACATTGCCTGTTGTTTTATTTATTGTAAGCCACATTGAACTTGAGTATGTTTGAGATAATGTGGGGTATAAATGTCTAAATAAATAAAATAAATAAATAGGAGGAAATATGTTTTTCACTCAGTGAATAGTTAGTTTGCTATTTTAGACACTTCTAACCCATTTATACCCTAAGCACTTTCAATAAAAGCATACATATTAAAATACAATGCAGAAGACAGCTTTGTATGCCAGAGGATGTGGTAACAGCAGTTAGCATATCTGGGTGTAAAAAAGGTTTGGGCAAGTTCCTGGAGGAAAAGTCCATAGTCTGCTATTGAGACAGACATGGGCAAGCCACTTTAATGCAACTACAAGTTTGTAGCTCTAGAATACTTGTATTTCTATCCACAATGAAGGAGCATGTCTAGGTCAGAGTTAGGAAATGTGCATGTATAGAAGGCATTTGCAAATCTTTGCACATATTTTTACATCAAAAGGCTACCTGCAGAAAAAGCAGAGGCAAGTGACTGCAGGTATTTCACCTCGGTGGCAATTTGAAAGGGGAAAGTATGAACATCCATTCCCTTTGAAAACTAGTGCAAAGCCTGCAAGTGAAGTATATTTATCCCAATGTCGACGGTTTGAGAATGACCCCCACAGTTACTTATCACAGTACCAGACACAATCAGATACCTTTTTCTATATGATAAACAAGACAAACTGAGGATTATATTTTACAACCAGACCCATTCTGCTTAGATAAAATGTATTCAGGAACACATCCCTCTCAGGTTTCCAGGCAGGAGATTTGACTATATAACTTTTGTTAACAGATACTATTAAACCTCTCAGAAATCAGAAAAGGCCTCATAATATTAAATGACACTTTCTGCTCCTAGCCTGTTTTTCAGTCTGCATTACGTAGCTGAGTAGTGAGCTGCTAGCTGCCTGCATGTTATGTGAAGCCCTCAAAGCATCTCCTGTTTTTTAAATGAATTCTCATCTTTCAGCAAGCTTGCATGTTATCTCGTTTTGCCAATTTTGAAGTCAAAGTATCTACAGAGGATCCTATAGCCCTTATTTTAGAAGCACTATTTGTGTTTCAGTTGTCCACATACCAGCATTTAGATCTTCATATGGCATGAACAACTGAAACCTGATTTTACAAAGCTGAGATACGAACATCTAAAATCTAAGAATGTCCATATGGCAAGGGAGCATGGTCTTGGCATTTTATCAGCGAGACTAGGGCAAGCCCAAAATTAGAGCTTAACTATTCGTTGAGCGAAAAAACAAATTGGAGGAAATATTTTTTCACTCAACGCATAGTTAAACTTTGAAACTCCTTGCCAGAGGATGTAGTAACAGCGGTTAGTGTATCTGGGTTTAAAAAAGGTTTGGACAAGTTCCTGGAGGAAAAATCCATAGTCTGCTATTGATACATAGGGAAGCCACAGCTTGCCCTGGGATTGGTAGCATGGAATGTTGCTACTATCTGGGTTTCTGCCAGGTACCTGTGACCTCGATTGGCCACTGTTGGAAACAGGATACTAGGCTAGATGGACCATTGGTCTGACCCAGGATGGCTATTCTTATGTTCTTATGTTCCATATTTCAGAAGTGTCACGAAACACCTAGCCACCCACCTGAGGTTACCCTGTGGCCACTTAGAGGGTTTATTCCCAGCACAGCTCGGGTCCACGTGCACCTGCCATTTGTGCTCTATACTAGCATCCTGCTCCCACCGACTGGGTCACAACTTCTTCTGGGCAAGTCTCCTGCTCTCCATTTATCCCAAGTGATTAGGTTACTGGAGCCACACTCCCAGTGGTCCCACATTTCCCAGAAAGCACTCATAGACCCTACAAACAAACCACCAGGATTCTTTATCAGTCCAGACAGAGAGGCAATAAACTTATTGTTTATTGTCTTAAATTGAACATTGGAACAAAGTGTAATTAGCAAACAATAACAGGTAACTGAGATATGGATCAATTATAACACTAACTAAGCATTTGTATACTGTCTAAACAGTACCTGGGAAGATCAGGACATACAATTCACTGAGCCTCAGCAAAGAGATCAGTCTCTCTTTTCTCCCGGGCTAAGACTGAAGCAACAACCAGCAAGCACTGCTGAGTAATTTCAAACTCCAGGCCAATCAGAGCACAGTCAACAAGTTTTAAAAGTATACTGCTCACAGTACTGTAGATTCACTTCTTCACTAAGTGAAACTAAAAGAGGGCATGCACTTTTCTGTAACAGCTTTAACATAAAACATGAACCACCTGCTGGCCAAACTAGAGAAATGCACTTCAAGAGTTAATAACGGCAGTTTTACAGGTTTAAAACACACTGTTCTGTCACACAGTCCATGAACACTGAAGACAGGTTCAAGAACCAATAGTCTCTAGAAACTTTCCTATCTAATCATCGGGATGCAATGTAACTCAGGCCTCACTGTTTGGACTATGTCTGCCATACCTAAGTTAAGTGATTTGGAAAAGAGTTTTCTCAATTTATCTAAAAGTGAAGCTTTTGACCTATGATGGAGAAATCAATGAAGTGAGTCTCTTGGTCAGTTTTCAGTATCAGTGTTCTGATATTTAATATTATCTATCCAATATTCAAAGTGATTTAAATGGCCAGGAGAGGCTCCAGGACATTTAAATCACCTGTCTAGGGCTAACCTCGGATATTCAGCAGCATTTAACCAGATTGTGTTGCTGACTATCCCTAGTTAGCACCTAAGCCAAAATCGGCTAATTTGTGGGTGGTCCTGGGGTGGCATCAGCACTTAACTATCTAAGATAAAAGCATAAAAGCTGTCCTACCTTCATGTGGTTCAACTTATTCTGTTAAGTGCTGAATATTGCACCTAATTGCATAAATGTTATCCGACCACTTTATGCCTGGATATTCAATGTCAATGCCCAGATGTGGCCCAGCATTGAATATCTGGGAATAAAGGCAGCAGCAGCCACCAAAAGAATCCTGACTCATGCCAGCTGAATATTGTCCAGTATACGGTATATACATGTAATAAAATATTTGACTGCGGACTAGAGTAAGTTTGAAAATATGAATAGAGGGTTTTTTTAACTAGAGAGACTTCACTGCAATATACCCTGTCAATACATTGCTTTTGACTCGTAACCACTTGTAACCACTCGCCTCCACCTACCCTCCTCTCCTCCTTCCTGTACACATTAATTGATTTGATTTGCTTACTTTATCTTTTGTCTATTAGATTGTAAGCTCTTTGAGCAGGGACTGTCTTTCTTCTATGTTTGTGCAGCGCTGCGTACACCTTGTAGCGCTATAGAAATGCTAAATAGTAGTAGTAGTAGTAGCAATACATCTTGGTCCGTAACTATTGAACAATGCCTCTCCTAGTGTTTGATTCCCACATTGCTCGTATCTGCTGTATTTTCTGTTTTCCCTTATGTGAAGATTGAGGGTAATTCATGTCCTGATGTGGCGGTGATCCTATACCCTAGTTGCACCAAAATGTCCTTCTCCATTACTCCTGGCCTCCTGCACATCATCTATCGACTCTGGAAGCAAGCATTATATTGAAGCACTGAGTGTACAACGTAAAGTCAATCCTGAGCACAGCATATGATGTTTTCTCCTTTTTTCTCTATCCTTCTCTGTTGTTATTATTTTGTCCAGAGATTTCAAATTACACACCAATTCATTGTAATGCAATCAGCGCTGTGAGTGGGATTACTCCAGCATAATTGAATTTCTGGTATGTAGAAAAAAAAATATTTTCCTCCATACTCCCTGCCAGAGCGAAGGGAAAGCATGAGCTCTGGGGAAATTTACAAAGAAAACTAGTTAAAGCAATAGAGAGCAGAAACATGGCAGGGTTTAAAGAAATGGAAATAGCCTGAGAACAAAGGATCCAGAGAGTTGTTTATTTGCATTTTGTTTGCTTTGGGATTTTGTTGGGGGGGGGGGGGTTATCTGCTTTCTTCTGTTTTGTTTTTTGTTTTTATTTTCATTTTTTCTTCTGTTCTTTAACCCTTCACCCAAGGACCTCCTTCCTCTGTTTATTCCTGGAGGTCCTGTTTTCTATCTACTCAATATTCTGGTTGTCCAATAATGCACTGATGCTCCTCTACCAACCAGCACCAGTTAACCCCACATAAAACTTACAAAGGCCACATTTAAGTTCATCTGATTTATATGGCTAGCAGTGGAATATTGTAGTACTGCTGTATTGCTGGTAACTAAAATGAACTTTAGAATACTTTACATAAAAGATGCTGTAAGTTATCAAACACAGATATATTTAAGTATTACTGCCAGTTTTTGTTAATAGTTTGATGCTTCCAGTGTGACCAAGGTCCAAGTGGTTAGGTGTGGCAGAATATTAAATCTTGCCCATATATGTTTGCATTTAGCTTGTGCAGGTTATTGAATAATGCCAGTTATGCATGTAAGTCAGTTGTCTAATTTGGTGTAAATTATCAGCGATTATTGGAGTTACTTGGCACTAATTGACCCTAATTTGCAGTTATGTGTGTAATGCACTTACAAGCAAATGATCAAAAGCTCTAAAATAGCATTGGAACAGCGTAGGGCGCTATTAGACCTATGATCAGAGATAATGCAGGCAAATTTAACCAGCGCAATTATCTCTGATTATGGGGTAGAAGTGCGGGAGAATTGTGCCTGAGCATGCACTCAGCACAATCCTCCCGCACTTGTTTGACAGATCTGGGCTGGAGACCAATGAAAAGAGAAGGATGTCCATCTTTAAATCGGAAGATGGATGTCCTCAACTGCCCTGTTGCAGGGACAGCCAAATTTCAAGGGGGTGTCAGAGGTATAGCAACGGGGCAGTTGAGGACGTCCAAAATGTGGACGTTTCTGCAATGAGCAGTTAAGGACGTCCAAAATTGGATGTTTCTATGAGAAAGACGTCTTTCTCATAGAAACATCCAAAATTTGGACGTCCTCAACTGCCCCGTCACAGAAACGTCCAAATTTTGGATGTCCTCAGCTGCCCTCGCTGGCAGGTTTGCTGTAGGGAGGAATGGGGGCCTGCCATCATGCAAATGCATGCTGGACAGGGCTCACCATTCCTCCCCAATGATCTGCAAACCCTAATGCCAGCTCAGAGCTAGCGTAGGGTTTGTCGCGGCCAGCGACCCAATCTTTGGTGCGCTGGATGCTGATCATGGAGGATGAATGCGTTATGCGCTGATTAGCAAGCATTTGCAGGCTACTTGCACTAAGAGCCCTCTAGCGCATGGTAGCAAATGCCGGCGCTAGTATGGCACTAACAGCCTCTAGCGCCGGTGTTTGCTTTTGATCATCTGCCTGTTAGGAAGAACTCTATAATGTTACTTAAATTCTATAATGCATAACTACACAAGAGGTAGGGACATGGGCAGGGCAGGGGTGTAGCAAGCATTTTCACGCTAAGGAGGGATTCTATATATGGTGCCTAAAAATCCGCATTGTAAGCATTTCCACCAAAGCGTATTCTATAAACAGTGACTAGATTTAGGTGTGGTATATAGAATATGCTTAGTTGAAATTCCAGCGCCTAAAACTACCCATGTCCATTTATGCCAATAAACACATGGCGTAAATCCCAGCAGGTAGATGTAGGCACACTGGGCCATATTCTATGACTACATGCATAAATTTCAGAATGCCCACAAAATGCCCATTTCCATGCCCATAACCACGTCCCTTTTTGCCTGCTTGCATTAGAACTTAGATGCAATACATTACAGAAGACACTTTACGAGTTGTGCTTGTAAATTCTTATCATTGCCAATTAATGCTCATTATTGCTTGAACACTGATTAGCTTGCTAAGCTACTTAAGTTACATGCGCTGTTATAGAATCCTCTTGGATTTTAGCATGGAACACTAGGGACGATATATAGAACCCAGGGGTAAGGGGGGAATTCAGTAAAGGTCATTAAGTTGGGTGCTAGGATGATGCCTGCCAAGCTTGAGTTCTGTAACGGCACTTCTGCACAGAAGTGCTTTTATAAAACCTGCATTCTCATGCCTAACTTTAGGCACAAGTATTAATACCAGCCAAAGGCTGGCATTAATGCTGGCGCTGAAGTTGCAGCTGCTACGCATGGTAATGATCTTATTCTATTTCCTATTTCCAGGAACGTCCCTGCCCTGCTCATGCCCACTTTGGAGTTGAGCACGATGGAAATTAGACAATATTAATGTCAAACCCTGGGGAGCCAAGCAAACATTGCCCATGCTTCATAGAACCTTATGCTCTTGAGCAAGTCATTCAGGGGCCTTTTTACTAAGCTGCATTAGGTGCTAATGTATGCCTAACACAGCAAAAATGACTGAACGCAGGGCATGCTAAAGTGTTCTACATTAGTTTTGCCATCTGAACAATTAATGATTATCTACCCTTCAGGAAATTGTTGAAGACACATCTCTTCAAGCAAATTTACTCTAACGACCCAACTTAATCTTATCAGACCATCTACACATAGGGTTACCATACGTCCGGATTTACCTGGACATGTCCTCTTTTTGAGGACGGATTTGGCCGGACGGATTTGGCCAGCCTGCCCATTTGTCTGGATTTCTGGACAAACGGGCTGGCTGGTGGGGGCGGGCGCGGGACTCCCCTCCCCTTACTCTACTATCCCTGGTGGTCTAGAGGTACCTCTTCGTATTCGGGGCAGGAAAGAGCCCCCTCTTTCCTGCCCGGAGCGCTGCTGCTAGCTGCCCTGCATACAGTGAGTCCGGCTCTCAGCATTTCAAAATGGCCACCGAGAGTTGAAGCAGCCTAGCGAGACTTCAACTCTTGGTGGCCATTTTGAAACGCCGAGAGCTGGACTCACCACAGGATGTAGGGCAGCTGTCAGCAGCGCTCCGGGCAAGAAAGAGGGGGCTCTTTCCTGCCCCGAAGAGGTACCTCTAGACCACCAGGGATAGTAGAGTAAGGGGAGGGGAGGTGACGGGGGGGGAATGGAGATGACAAGGGGGAGGCAAGGTGATTGAGGGAGGAGGGGAATATGCGTCAGGGGTGGGGTGAGGGCGTGAAAGGGGCGGGTAGGGGCGTGGAAGGGGTGGGGCAGGGGACGTGAAAGGGGCGGGGCAAGTGTCCTCTTTTTATGAGGACAAAAAATGGTAACCCTATCTACACAACTCCTGCTCTTACACTGGCACTGACTGACACCGATTATACCTTTGACCTTGTTTCCCATACTCATCCTCCAATCTTTCCTTTTCCATGTTCCCTACACCATACCCCTCCCATATTCCCTACACTAAACCCCTCCCATCTCCTTTCCTTCTGTCTATCCTATCGTCGTTTACCTTCCCATTTCCAATTCATATATTCTTAAAACCTTACTATTATTATGTTTATTACAAATTGTATTATTTTCCTTACAAGACTTTGTAATTCTAATTACTATGTAAGCCGCATTGAACCTGCTGTGTGTGGGAAAACGCAGGGTACAAATGTAATAAATAAATCTGCACACACTAACCTTCAGATTCTATATAGCGGGACTTAAGCTGCATGCACAAATCCAGTCATATTCTGGATTTGCGTGTGCAAATTAATTAGTTAACAAGCCAATCAGTGCTGATAATTGCCAATTAACAAGCAATTATTGACACTAATTGGCTTTAATTAGATTTTACACGCACAACTGTCTAAACGTATTCTGTAATGGGATGTGCATAAATTATAAGTCATAATTGAAAAGGGGTGTGGCCATGGGCAAGTTGTGAGTGTTTCTAAAATCTGTACGCCTTGTTATAGAATACACCAGGCTTGTACCTAACATAGGCATCAGCATTTATACACAAGAGCATGAAACATTACAAATTAAACAGAAAAGCAATTTAAACAATACTGAACATCATAACAATATTAATACAGTTAAATTATAATACAGTTCTAAATAAGAAATAAACTTTTATAAAACCACCAAACTATTAAGTCATCCACCAAAAGCTTTCACAAAAAACCATGTCTTCAATTACTTAGTAAAATCAGAGTACCAACTCTCCTCTTGTGTTTCTAATGGCAACCAATTCCACAGTCTAGGTCCCATCACCATAAACAGCAATGCAGAAAAGGCAGGCCTAAATCTAGAGCACCAAGACTTAATAGGTTTTCAGCCCACGCTAACACTTCATCCCTAAGGGCTTGATTTACTAAACTGTTTTCTAGAAGACCCAGAAAAGCCTTAGTGAATCAGGCACCTACATGAAAAAAAAAAAAATATATATATATATATATATATTTTTTTTTTTTTTTTTTTATAAACCTTTCAACAATCCTTTTCATGACTGCTGCTCTCCAGGGAAGGCCTTTGTTCAGAATATCAAAAGTTTTCAAGGGTTGAAACAACAGCAAAAAAAAAAAAAAAAAAAAAACCAGCCCAAGACATGTTGATGAGGACTTCAAAGTGTGCTTCTCACACTTTATTGCTTAGTTATACAAAGGAATTAAGCTACGGGGTAACAACACTCAATCACATGACTATGGGGGGAGGGAAGCTCTTGTACAGTGTATTTATTTTGCTCACTTTCAAGTAATTTTTAAAACTATCATGCCTAACATCATGAAAATGTATTTTTAACAACAAGTGTATGAGAGGATCTATTGTTCGAGGAGGGCAACTAGCACAGAGGGTTCAATAGAGTTATGGATGTATTCTTGAAGGAAAAGTTCATGAGATATTATTTGTCAGGTAGATCTGGGAAATCCATTGCTTATTCTTGGAAATGATCGATAAGAAATAGATCTACTTTTGGGATCTTCTACGTCAGGGGCGTAGCTACGGGTGGGCCTGGGTGGGCCCAGGCCCACCCAATTTCAGCTCAGGCCCGCCCACCCAGCTGATCTCTCCAGACTGGCAGCAGCGGCGAACTAGCGGGCGGCGGCAATAAAAGCATAAAGCAGCGAGCGAAGCTCTTCGATTCCGTCCTTCGCTTTCCGTTTCCTGCCCTCTCAGCGTCCCGCCCGCCCAAAAGGAAATGACATCAAAGGAAGGCGGGACACTGAGAGAGCAGGAAACGGAAAGCGAAGGACGGAATCGAAGAGCTTCGCTGCTTTATGCTTTTAGTGCCGCCGCCCGCCAGTTCGCTGCTGTGACTACAGAAGGAAGCCATTGATTTAAAATCTCTTTCTACTCCCCTGCGCAGCCGTCGCCATTCACTTAAAGCACAGCAAGCAAACCAGTGAGCTGCTGTGCTGCCTGCATCCACGTTGTCTTCTTTATTCAGCAGAGGGTGGTGAGCAGAGGGAAGGATGGGACTGGGAGGGGTAGTGAGCTGAGGGAAGGAGCAGAAGATGGATGGGACTGGGAGGGTTGGTGAGCAGAGGGAAGGATGGGTCTGGGAGGGGTGGTGAGCAGAAGGAAGGAGCAGGAGATAGATGGGACTGGGAGGGGTAGTAAGTACAGAGTATGGGGAATGGGGGACTAATGAAGTGGGTGAAAGATGGGGGAGAAATTTAGGAGATTGGGTAAGGGAGAGTCAGAGGGGGGAATGGGAGTGCTGGAGAGGGAATGAGAGGGAGATGGTCAAAGGGGAGAGAGGAGCATCGATGGACATGGATGGGAGGACAAGGACCAGGGAGAGAGGAGAAATTGCTGGACATGGAGGGGAGGGCAGGGGAGAGAAGAGAATTTCTGGATATGGATGGATGGAGGGGGGCAGGGAAGAGAGGAGAATTGCTGGATATGGATGGATGGATAGATGGATGGAGGGCAGGGGTGTTGCTGGACATGGGTGGATAGAGGGGGGCAGGGGAGAGGAGAGTTGCTGGACATGGATGGAGGGAAGGGCAGTGGAGAGAGGATGGTTGCTGGACATGGGTGGATGGAGGGGAGGGCAGGGAGAGAATTGTTGGACATGGATGGAGGGGAAGGAAGGGAAGGCAAGAAGGAGATGCACATGGATGGAGGGGAGAAAGAAGAAATTCTGGACATGGATGGAGGGGAGGGAAGACAGAGGAAGGAGATGCACATGGATGGAGGGAAAGGGAGAGAGAAGAAATGCTGACATGGATGGAGGGGAGGGAAGAGAGAGGAAGGATATATGAGGGAAAAGGAAGAGAGGAGAAAAACAGCTCATGGATGGAGAAAATAGGCAGAAGCTGGATCCACTGGACAGTCAAGTCTGCGGAGGACCCAGCTTTTACTTACGGATGTAGAGCAAGAAATGAAGAAGAAAGGAGAAAAGTAAAGAAATAAATGGAAAGGAAGCTCTGGAAACGGAGATAAGAGGACAGATAGCAGGAGAATCAGATACTGGGCCAGCATGATCAGAAAAACAAAGTCACTACAAAGGTAGAAAACAAAGTCACTACAAAGGTAGAAAAAAAATCATTTTATTTTCATTATAGTGTTTGGAATATGTCCACTTTGAGAATCAGGTGCTCAACATTAAAAGTTTATATTTATTTATTTACTTATTTATGGCATATTATCCCACATTAAACATGAATTAGATTGGAACCTGGGATCATTTAATTTTTTTTTTCCTGGAGAGAGTAATGCATTGCCTCCCCCCCCCCCCCCCCCCCCAGGCTCTCTCCCCGGCTATAGCCAGCTCTGCAATTTTGAGGGGGGGCGCAGAGGTGGACCGGGGAGAGAGCCTGTTGTTAAACATTTACCAGCAAACCACTGTCTAGTGCCCACCCATCCAACCTGTTGGCCCACCCAAAAATTGACTTCTGGCTACGCCACTGTTCTGCGTATTTGTAAACCAGATTGGCCACTGTGGCATACAGGATGCTGGCTCAATAGACTTTGGTTTGGAATTGGAAAAGGCAAATGATACCGAGAGGGTCCCCCATTCACTGTAGGGGATAAGATCCAGGTCTCCACCAAATATTTGAAGAGTAATTGATCTTCTGGTAAGCTGGATCAAATATTTATCTGACCCTTTTTTTTTTAACTTTATTTTTATTGAATTTTAAACACAATATACAGGAATACAATCTTTACAGAAATTGCTGAAATAACCAAAAACAAAAAATAATAAATGGAAACAAATCTCATTAACAAACTAAAACAAGGGCGGCCTCCAAGATTTCAGCAGAAGTCTCGCGAGGCCGCCTCTGGAAGTCTCGGTGGCCATTTTTAAAGCGTGAACCGGCAGCGCCAGCTGGGGAGAGTCAGCGCTGGCAGCGAGCAGGCAAGACTGCCTGCCCCGAAGAATTCGAAGAGTCAGGTCGGTGACGTGAGGGACCGGATCGGGAGGGAGGGAGGGAGGAGAGCCGGCTCGCACGTTTTAACAACCGGCTCGCAAGTCGGAAGAAAAGTTAACAACCGACTCTTGCGAGCCGGTGCGAGCCAGCTCCAGCACACCACTGCTCCCATCCATATTGCAGCAAAGGAAGATCGTCAATCGGTCCTTCAACGTTTTACTTCCTGTAGTTTCGGCTTGTTTGAATGCAAGTGTTCCATCAGGAATCACTCGCCAGTAGAGACCATTTTCATCAGCATTGAAAATGTCACGAGGTGCAAAGTCGTTCAAGATGGTAGAAAGAACTGAAACAACCCAATTTTCAGCACCAAAGTCATCAGCGTCTTGTTTCTCAACATGCTGTTTCTTGAATTTTATGTTGTTCCTCTCCTTCCATTTTTCCAACCATCCAACAGTGGCTTTGAATTCAGTTAGTCCAAGACTTTCAGCTAGCTGATTAGCTTTCTCCATAAGCAGTGGACCACAGACAGGAAACTGTCTGCTCCTGACTTGAGAAAACCACCGAAGAGGAGCATCTTCTACATCCTCAACTTTTCTCACCCGTTTACGTTTCCTATGTGGATTTCTATTGTTATGCCAGTCTTCCAGAAGCTGATCTTTCTGCTTCAAGATACGTGTCTTTGTTTATTTTCTAATTTTTTAAAGAACTTCTATTCATTCAGCCAGTGTTAAAGTCTTACAGTTGCGCGATGACGACGACTCCTCCAGTGTACACTCTAACAACATTCTTTCGCTTATTCTGCCTGTGGCAGTTAACCAACTAGATTTCAAATTTATCGCCCCTTTGTCACATGCCAATCGGCTTCCATAGTCCGTGTGTGCGCTTATGCGGGGTCTTTCCTGCAAAGGAGTGGTCTTAAACCATGCATATAAGCGAATCTTGCACTTATCAGTGGTGCGCTAAACCTGTTTGTCCCCATAGAAATTGATGGCGCCAAAAATGGGACCGAAGTACGGCATGCAGTTAAACAGAGCATGCGCTTATGCGACATGCACTTAAATGGAGTGCACCGTATTTATTGCCACAGTTACAGTTTTGTTTGCTACATAGAGGGGCATTTTCCAAAGAAACATCTAAGTTGGAATTTGGACATCGTTGTAAAACATCCAGATTCGGAGGCGGGGAAAAGGTCATTTTCGAAAAAATGATGAATGACCATCTTTCATTTTGAAAATACCAAGGACGTCCTTGGATTTGGATGTCTTTGATTTTCGGTGATTTTCGAAACCAAAGACTTTCAAGTCTGAAACGTCCAAATGCAAGCCATTTGGATGTAGGAGGAGCCAGCATTTGTAGTACACTGGTCCCCCTGACATGCCAGGACAGCAATCGGGCACCCTAAGAGGCACTGCAGTGGACATCATAAAATGCTCCCAGGTACATAGCTCCCTTACCTTGTATGTTGAGCCCCCCAAAACCCACTACCCCCAACTGTTCACCACTATCATAGCCCTTATGGGTGAAGGGGAACACCTATATGTGGGTACAGAGGGTTTCTGGTGGGTTTTGGAGGGCTCACTGTTTCCTCCACAAATGTAACAGGTCTGCTCATTTCGAGCACCTTTTTGTGCCTTATTCGTAATAAACCGTGAATCTCATTCATTCATATGATGGAGGAAAGCCTCTGTTTGTCCCAGGTCACCATCTGAAATATCTTGTGACACACGTGGACTGGACTCTTCATTGACTCAAAACCTCTGTTGTTTAAATTAGCATTATGATTGCTCAATTAGTTTTTTATAGATTTTTACTGTGTTTTCAAAACCGTACAGCATAAAGCACTTATCTTTTGTTTTCCGACAGGGTCCCGTTTCACTATACAGCTTTATCAAGGCAAACCTCGTGCTTACACCTTCTCAAATTGTTTAAGTATCTGTAGGATAAATGAGATCACATTAGATTGGCTAACTCTACATTGTTCATTTTATTGTAAAGCTGTGCAGTACGCTATTAAAACCTCCCTGTCATGTTCAAACCGCCAAAATGATGAGGCCCAGTCTGTTATAATGACTTACTTATTCAGGAGCAGCGTCTCTTTCCCTCACTGTTGTGAAAACCATTTAAAGATGGCGCCCTTTTATACGGACGCTCATTAATTCAGGAAAGACACTATTGATTGGCGATTTAAAAGGGAAGAATCCGCTCCCTTTAAAGGATAATACTATTATGTCCCAAAAGCCTTAGCACCTTAAAAAAAGGTTGCCCATTGTATGGTTGTATTATGTCCCTTGTATTTTCTCTTATATTTTTATTTTTATACATTGTTTTATTTGTAGACTCCTGATGTAGGCCTTCTGGTCAAAACACAACATTGTGTCGAGTCATTTTATTGGTTAATAAACTCTGCTTTATTTTCACAACTTTTGTGGTCCAGTCCTTGGGAATCCTGGTTTTCATTCCCACTTCCTTTTGTTACTTGAGTTTCTCTGTGGGACTTCTTGAGTTCTCCACGTCTGTGGATTCTCTCTTGATTTTTCCTTGCCATTTTAAGACTGTAGAAGTATGCCCGGCATGGTCCTTGTTCTAAATTTCTAAAGTTGTCGAACTTGCCTTGCCACAGTTATAATTAAAATTGACTTCCGAAAAATGTTAGTAAATCTTTGTTCAGAACAAACTTCAGTGGAGTCAATTGAGTTATTGTGTGGAGAATTATAAAAATCTGAACTGCTTACTTAGCCTTCTGGATTTATCCAGCCCTAGCTCTGGCCCTAAAAAATCAATACATTTGGTTGTGTACCTGGTTCGCACACCACAGGCTGAGCACTAGGCAGCTGCCTAGGTGCACACACTGAACCCAGGGTTACACAAGTTTAAAGAAACATGAGTTCCATTGGTAATAAGAAATGCCCATCCCCTGAAGGAGGCTATTGGACCAACAAGAGGGGTATCTAATTAGTGATCATATGTAAGAAGAGCCAGGCAGACACACCCTTGCTGGCACAACAGTTCTTGATGGGTCTGCCGTGTGCTTATTGCATCCCAGCTCCTCTTTACTACCTGATAGAGTTCTTCCCTTTTGTGCTTCAGGCTAGTTCTTGATTTATAGGTGGATGTCTGATCCTTCTAAAAAACCTGAAGGTTGTGATTGATATAGCTCAGTTCTGTTTGATCTGTCTGCAGGGAATCAAGAGTATCCACAATATGACACATCACAAGTAGGTACTGAGCAGGTTTTGAAAACTACTAAAAGTGGAAGCTGGTTGTTTGACTCTGCTTAAACAGAAGAGGAAAAGTAAAATGTAGTGGTCTTCACTGTTTGGGCTCAACTTGGCATGATTTGATTACAGAACAGTGTGTCTTCCCCTATCTGTGCAGACTGTGGGAGGAATTCTCTTATCACAAGTTGGTGACATTGAATGTGGGATTCAGAGCTGCATTTGTGGAAGAAATAATGCACATAGAACCAGATATAATAAAGGAGCAATTTTATGTCTGTAGGAAATGTTTTACATCACACTTTTGCTGCTTACAAAGTTTTCATATAAATGTTTTATGTTTTATTAAAATTTGATATACCGCTAAACTATACAATACACAGTAGCTTACAATAAAAATAACAAAGTATTAAAAGACCTCCATTGATTCAGATAGGAAAGATGTTACACTGATACAAAACACAAACAAATCATAATATAAATTTATATCTAATGTGAAATTGTATTCTGCAGGACTCTAGTATACTTTCCCCACCCCACCCCACCCCGGCCCCCATCATTTAATAATCACCAAAGGCTTGTCTGAAATAAGTTTTCAACCATAGCTTAAAACTGGTAGAATTTTCTTCTGTTCTTATCTTTTTAGGAAGGTTATTCCACAATGTAGGTGGACAGCTTAGATACTAGAACCGGTTGAGCAACATGTCCAGAAATCCAACAGTTTATCAATATTAAGAACCAAACCATTTTCTTCTAACCAATTAGCTGTCATAATTAAGCAATTCTCTAATATAGTTAAATCTAGTAATTGTGAATTCACTTTAACCACTAACAATATGTCATCAGCATAATAATAGACATTAATATAACAACATAAGAACAGCCATACTGGATCAGACCAATGGCCCATTTAGTCCAGTATCCTGTTTCCAACAGTGGCCAAGCCAGGTCACAAGAACCTGACAGAAACCAAAATAGTGGCAACATTCCATGCTAAAATTCCCAGGGCAAGCAGTAGCTTCCCAATGTCTGTCTCAATTGCAGACTATGGACTTTTTCTCAAGGAACTTGTCTAAACCATTTTTAAACCTAGATATGGTAACCGCTGTTACCACATCCTCCGATAAAGAGTTCCAGAGCTTAACCATTCATTGAGTGGAAAAAAATTCCTCCTATTTGTTTTTAAAAGTATTTCCATGTAACTTCCTTGAGTGTCCCCTAATTTTTTACTTTTTTAACAAGTAAAAAATCAATTCACTTCTACTCATTTTACACCATTCAGGATTTTGTAGACCTCACTCATATCTCCCTTCATCCATTTCTTTTCTAAGCCAAAGAGCCCTAACCTCTTTAGTCTTTCCTCATATGACAGGAGTTCCATCCCCTTTATCATATTGGTTGCTCTTCTTTGAACCTTTTCTAATTCCGCAATATCTTCTTTTGAGATACAGCGACCAGAACTGAAAGCAATACTTAAGGTGAGGTCACACCATGGATCAATACAGGGGCATTATAGTATTTTTGGTCTTATTCATCATCCCTTTCCTAATAATTCCTAGCATCCTGTTTGCTTTTTTGGCCTCTGCCTCACACGGAGCAGAAGATTTCAGCGTATTACCTACAACGACACCTAGATCTTTTTCTTGGGTAACTATGATTTGGATTATTCTTTCCAATGTGCATCACTTTGCATTTGTTCACATTAAATTTCAACTGCTATTTGGATGCCCAGTCTTCCAGTTTCCTAAGGTCTTTCTGTAATTGTTCGCAGTCTGCATGTGTTTTAACAACCTTTTTTTTTATTTGTACCCCGCGCTTTCCTACTCATGGCAGGCTCAATGCGGCTTAGGTACTTATTTGTACCTGGGGCAATGGAGGGTTAAATGACTTGCCCAGAGTCACAAGGCCTGTGCCTGCAGTGGGAATCGAACCCAGTTCCCCAGGACCAAAGTCCACCACTCTAACCACTAGGCCACTCCTCCACTCCACCTTGAATAGTTTTGTGTCATCTGCAAATTTAATCACCGGTCCCAGTACTGATCCCTGCAGCACTCCACTATTCACCCTCCTCCATTGAGAGAAATGGCTTTTAACCCTACCCTTTGTTTTCTGTCCAATAACCAATTCATAATCCACAACAGAGCATTGCCTCCTATCCCATGACTCTTTAATTTCCTCAGGAGTCTCTCAGGAGGAACTTTGTCAAAAGCTTTCTGAAAATCCAGATACATTACATCATTGCCAAAGAATGTGGTAATGGCGGTTCGCTTACTGGGTTTAAAAAAAGTTTGGACAGCTTCTTAAAGGAAAAGTCCATAGACCACTATTAAAATGTCTTGGGGAAAATCAACTGCTTAAGCAGCATAAAATGTATATGCCAGGTATATGTGACTTGGATTGGCCACTGTTGGAAACAGGAAGCTGGGCTTGATGGACCTTTGATCTGTCCCAGTGTGGCAATACTTATGTACTTATGTACATCAACCAGCTCACCTTTATTCACATGTTTATTCACGCCTTCAAAGAAATGAAGCAAATTGGGGAGGCAAGACTTCCCTTGGCTGAACCCATTCTGACTATGTCCCATTAAACCATGTTGCACTATGTTCAGCAAAGGAGCAATAAAGATATTAAATAACACAGGTACAAGGCAGAACCCTGTGGTACACCACATAAAGAACAAAATACCTTAGAAATATGAAATCATCTGATAATATATATGTCCTTTTATCTAAAAAGGATGTAAACCAGGACAAAACAGTGGAAGTAATCCAATTGCTTGCAATCTTTGAATAAGAAAACTGTAACATGATATTCAAAGGACTTCAATGAGATTGCTCTATCAGCATTGAGACTGTACCAAATAGCATATTTTACTATTCAGTCGAATACGAATAATGAAAAATATTATTTGACTGAATATGAATACCGAATACAAATATAAGCATTGAGTATTAACATAAATAATAAAAGAAACAATGTGAAATCAGAGATCAAAGGGTTTAATTCAGTAGTATTTAGCACAGCACAGCCCCAGATTATTTGTATTCACATTTAAATCACTATTCGGCCAAATACAAATAATGTATTCAGGGCATTATTCAGGGCCGAATCGAATACAAATATTCGGTACAGCCCTAATTGAGACCACCTCTCATTGGCATCTAAACTATATTATTGACTGTAAGTATAAGTAATCTCTATGGATACTGAAGCTTCCATGTTTTCCATTAGTGTCTCTTTGTGACCTCTTTCACCTGTGAGGCTCCTCTAGCCTAGCAAAAAGTCTTGCATGTTTCACTATAATCATCTGATGCAGTCTTATATCCCACATAGGAGGACATCAAACTGGACAGGACAAATAGGGATGCAGAGGGAAGATGGATGGTGGACATGGTGTTATGATCGTGGTCAGAACCCCTCTCAAACTTACCTTTGGCCTGGGGGTCAGCTTTTTAGCTGGCTTCTGGTTCTGTTTTTCTGTCCTGTTTGAGCTAGCTCTCTCTCTCTCTCTGTGCCGGCTGCTGCCAGCATGGGGCTAATTGTCTCACTTCACTGCAGCTGTGGGTATGGTCTGAGTTGCTCTACCTCTCCCTGGGTGTACTGGCTTCAAGAGCTTCTCGGTGCTGCATTGATGTGGGTTGGGCCTCTCGGGGTTTCAATGTGTTCTGCCTGGCTCTAGGGAGAATGACATCATCTGGGAGGGCCTTGATAAGGAAGTGGTGTTCTTTCCTTCAGGGCCTTCCCAACGTTTGCTTCTGGCTACTTGCTTTAGGTCCAGGTTAGTTTAGTGCAGTGTGCACTTGTGACTTGTGTGTTTGTCTTCCCTGTTTTTCCCTTTTGTTACGGTGAGTAGCACTGCTGTTGGTGCAGTGCTGGAGTTTGGTGCTGGGAGCACCCTTGTTAGTAAGTGCTTAAGAAGCACCTTTTGTTGTTTGGGTATTTGGCTTTCCTGCCTGTTTCCTTGTGTCTTCCCCGCTTTTCCTCGTGACCAGTGTTTAGCTGCTGTAGCTTGGTGCTTAGGTAGCACCAGTGTTAGGTCTGGCATTTGTCTTCCCTTCCTTTTCCCTTGTGGCTTCCCTGCACTTCTGTTAGTGTAGGGCATAGGGGCACCCCTGTTAGTTTCGGTTAGGAGCACTGCTGTTAGTGGAGGGCTTAGGAGCTTTTCTGTTGGTGCTGGGCTTAGGAGCACTTTTAGTCACTTTAGGAGTTAGGTGCACTTCAGTTACAGCTTGTTCTAGTCCTGGTCCCTGTGTCGTCCAGTAAGTCCTGCCGGCTACTCGAACCCAGGAGCTCAACTCCTGGGGGGCTTAGTAGCTAAGTGCAGGTGAAGCTGTGTGGACCAGTCCAGTGTGCTCCAGTCTGGGGGATTCCAGTCCAGTATTCCAGTCCGGGGGATTCCCGTCCAGTGTTCCGGTCCGGGGTTCCAGTCCTGTGTCCTCCAGTCCGGGGAATTTCAGTCCAGTGTTCCAGTCCGTGTGTTCCGGTTTGCTGGGCGGTGCCTGCAGTCCCTGCCGGTGTCGGTGTGCTTGCCCAGCGTTGGTTGGTGGGTTTTGCCTGCTGCTGTCGCTCCTCGTCAGCAGCCCAAGGGCTCACGTTTGCTCCAGAGCCCGGCCCCGCAGGCTCTGAACCTGAGAACCTGACACATGGCAAGAGAAGAAATGTCAAATACACAGGAGAACCTGCAAAGACAGAAAAAAAAAACAGAAGAAAGCAGAAAAGAGACACTGAGACCAAAGTGAATGGAAAAATAAAATATTCAGACAGCAAAAGTAGAAAAAAGCATTTTATTTTGAATTTATCAATTGGAATATGTTAGAGTTTGGAAATGGCAGAACAACCACAAAGTGTGGAGGAACACCAATCCCTACGATCTGCAAACTTTTACTACATATGCAAATCAGCACCATATCAAACTTTCATGTAAAATTTTGTATATGTTGCTACCAGAGCTTAATTGGTAGATAAAAGAAAGTGGAACTGTGGGGAAGAGAGTGGGTGAGATGGGTTAGAAAAAACAGGAGGAGAGGGGCTGGATTAAGGATTTCAGTGGCTGCTCTGCTCCAGGCACGTCCCCTCCTCTCCTCTTCCTGCAGGCTCTCTGGAAGGGAGGGACTAGAACAGAGTATCTCTGTTTCTCTGGAGTTTGAAAAGTGGAATTATGTTCCAGGCCTTTCCCCCCCCCCAAATTTCCAGTTATGGCAATACACATAGGGGTCTTTTTACCAAACTGCAGTAAAATGTGGCTTTAGTGCACCCTTACATAGGTCATTCCTGTGTGCTAAGGCCATTTTTACTGTAAAATGGCCGATTTTTCAATTTTTTTTATTAATGGCCACGCACTACTTTTCCCATTAGCACATGGCCTTTAGCAGGTTAACCGCTACTGCCACCCATTATGTAGGCAATAGGGACTCATGCACTAAACCTGCACTAATTGGTTAGTGCGTGGCAAAATGCTCAAGACACACCCTCTCTCATTCTCCAGACCCACCCCAGAGCTAAAAAAATAAATGTTATTTTTTTACTGCATAGATAGCATGCGCATATCTCAAATTTACCACAGGATGCCTCAGTGTACCCATGGTAAAACCCATTTTGCTTCGGTAAGAACACATTAGTACTTACTGCAGCTTTTTAAAAGGGCCTATAAAATGTTGTAAAGTGGCCCCTTTCATGTGCCTGCTATTCTTTAAATGGATTTCACAGACCTCCCCCCTCCCCCAGCACATCAAATCCCTGAAGATGCCATGAGACCCCATGCAACATGGCAGAGGCCTACAATAAAGTTTGGAAACACTATTGGGAGTTGTATTTGTAAAGAAATTAGAGGTTCTTGTGGTTTCAGTTATAATTATTTAGCACTGAATTTACACATTGATGCTTTCATATCTTTTGAACTGTTCAACTGATGTAGATGATGGGCAATGTGCCAGTCAGCTGTTGTTATACAAAAAGTTATCCCGGCACAAGGTCCTCCCATTAGGAAGCTCCAACCCTTAACAAATTGCACCAAAACCCTTTTGAGTCCTCCCCCATACAAAAGTTCATCTAAATTCAACATTAATGAATCACTGTGATAGAAAATCATTGCAAATCAGCTCATTAATGAAGAATATTGCATAAACAGGTGTGAAAGATTTTAAAGGCCTATTTTTATTTAAAAAAAAAAAAAAAGGTAACTATACCCAATGAAATTATCTTATCTGTTTTACATCATCCCAGGAACTCACCTTTGTGCACTGCTATTTTTATGATGCAGTTGTTGAGGGGTCAATGGGAGGTGGTTCTCTATTCCTTCACTTTTATTCTAGCTCCAGCAGCCTTTCATCAAGAGCAACAAAGATAACCGATGATGGAGTACAAGCTCACTTACAAGTTAAAACATCAATACAGCAGTTCCTCTCAGTGGCGTAGCTCTGGGGGGCCACAGGGGCCTGGCCCCCCCAAATTGGCTCTGGGGCCCCCAGTTTGACTGCCTGGGGTCCCTGACCCCAACCTTCTCCAGCTGAAGCATTTATCTGTCCCGCACTGGTCTCGCACTTCTTTCCTCTCCTGTTTCCAGTCACGCCATGCATGCTCTCGTTTTAATGAAACTGAGCATGCAGTGCACGGTGCACTGCAAACAGGAGAGGAATCAAATGTGAGACCAGCGCGGGACAGATAAATGCTTCAGCTGGCGGAGGTTGGGGACCCCCACCAGCAAAGGTACCCTGCAGTGGCGGGGGGGTGGTCGGAAGCGGCGGTGGCAGGTTGGAAGTGGCAGGGGAGTGACGGTGGCTGGGGAGGCGGGCTAAAATGTCCCGTCCCCCCACCTTGGGCTCTGGTCCCCCCTCCCGCAGAGGTCTGGTTACACCCCTGGTTCGTCTCAGCCAAAAATAAATTTTTTTGATCAGCAAGTGTGTACTGCTAGAAAAGTTTTAAATTATGAATAAATCCCCTTCAAAGACTTACCTATTCATTCTTCCTTACCCTCCTGTTAGCTTCTCGGCTTGGCAGCAACACACATGATAGGGCAAAGTTCTTCTCTTTGGCTGTGATGCAGCTGCTTTCACTTCTAATGTCAAGGTTAAACTTTGCTTCTGCAATTTGTTCTAGTTAAACAGAGCAGTACCCAATAAAGCTTATATTGCCATCATTCCAAATGGATGACAATCAAAGAACACCCATAAAAGAAGTCTTTGTTCCTCATAGAAATTTAATCATATGAAAAGTCATTCTTCAAGATAAGGATGGCAAAAAAAAAATGTTTGAACTTCAAAGATTTGGTGTCATTACCATAAGAAATCGGATTTAATGGCCCAAAAAGTGTTAATCTCCAGTAGTATTTCACCATGCAGCTCAAAGAGACTGATGGGGAAAAGAACAGAGGGATGTCAACCTGTATTGGGATGAAGAGAGAAGCAGAATTGAACTTCTCTGTACATATTCAATAAAAATTGGTATATCAAAAGTAAAACAAGATTGGCAAGGTGTATTCCCTTTGGGGCCAAAGTAATATTACAGGGGTCAGCCCTTTACATTTCCTATAATACTGTGGTCTGTTCTACAACTGAATGGAAGGCCGGGTGATAGATGTGGCATCCCCTTAACATGATTCATTCCTCAAGTTCACCTTAGGATTGTCATACCTAAAATCCTTACCCCCAAATTCTATATATGGCACCTTAAGATGTGCACACTAATTTGGCCACACAGCCAAATTAGCATGCATAACTTAATTGATTAACAAGCCAATCAGCGCCAATAATTGGTACATAACAAATAATTAGTGGTACTAATTGGTTTCAATTATAATTTACACGCACAACCTTTTAGGCATATTCTATAACACGATGCACGAAAATTCTAATGTGTTCAGTCAAAAAGGGGGTGTGGCCATAGGCTTGGAATGGGCGGGTTGTGAGCATTTAAAAAAACTTATAGGCACGGGTATTTAAACTTGGTTTTAGGTAGCCTAAATGGGTGTGCCCAGTACGATTTTTCTAGCAAAAAAGGTGCCGGTACTCAAATGCCAGGGATCACTGAGGGATCCACCCCACAATAGCCAGGTCCCCTGCAACCAGTTACAGAATCTATGATAAGGCAGAATTGATGTGTAAACCCTGAGCTCTTTCATTAAAATTCGGGAACCATGGGTCAGTTTTAGCAGACAATGGAAAAGGTGCCGGTACTCAGTACCCCCAAGTACCCCCTCAAAAAAAGCTCTGGGTATGCCTAAATTTTAGTTGCAAGAAGGGCTTATGCGCATATTCTATAAATTACACTAACCGCATGGTTTTTCAGCGCCGATTTTTACGGCGCCATATATAGAATTTGGCACTTAGGTCTTACTTTCAAAAGATTTATGCTTTTAACTTTGAGGGTTATGCTCCTTAATTAGTCTCTTTGAAATTTGAATAGAGCTGAGGGCCTACATTTATATTCAAAATTTCATTAAATTCTTAAATTTAGGAGCATAAAAAGTGGGTGGCAACAGGGGCAGATTTAGGGCAGGGAAAAAGGTTAGGCCTGATTTCAGCAATAGACTAATAGATTTCAGACTCTGATTTAGCTCAACCAGCTGTTTTACTAGTATCTTTTGCACTGTACTCAGATACAGATTGGATATTGCAAATTGAGGTAAGACATTTCTTAATTACAAGAAATGTATGTTTCCTGATGTGTCTAGAAAAACTTGAAGTAAAAGGAGACAACTCTTGCTAGTACAACCTGCTGTTTTATAGCTGAGAACACTGTTCTTTTAGAAGTTCCCATGTAACTATGCGCACTGTTATAGAATATTCCCAATCTGCACCTAAGTTAGACATGGGCATTTATACCAGGTTTTAATTGGTGTAAATCGTCGTGTCTAAATTTAGTCACGAGTCCGGGTGCTACGCATATTCTATAAACCACGCTTAACATTATAGAATAATGCTAAGCCTGTTTTTCTTCCACGCTGATTTTTTTGGCTCCATATATAGAATCTAGTCCTAAGTGCAACATTGCACGCTCAAGAGTATAGAATCCACACTCTTTCCCGACAGCATGCATTACTATTGGAGAATGGCATTTGTTTCAAATTACAGCCCATCCCTAGCCCAAATGCCGTTATAGAATAGGCTCGCACCATGCAACAGTATGTCATCGAAAAGTAAGTAGCTACTTATAGCATTGCCCACATAGGACTACATTCTATATATCATGTCTAAAAAATTGTCGCCAAAAAAATACACCTAGGCATATTCTATACAGTACAGCTAAATTTAGGCATACTTTATAGAATATGCCTAAATTTCAGTGCAGTTTGTAGAATATGCTGAGAGCCCATCCACGTAACTAAATTTAGTCACGGGCAATTATACCAAGTAAAACTTGGTATAATTAAGGGCGGGCCAGGTGTATCCTATAACATGCATAGATTTTAGAAATGCCCATGAACTGCACATTCCACATCCTCTTTTCAATTATGCACCTTAGAATTTACACGCATCACTTTACAGAATACACTATGGGGTCCTTTTGCTAAGCAGTGGGGAAAAGGGCCATGAAGTAGCGGCGGGGGCAGTTTTTCCCATGCACCAGGGCCCTTTTTACCGCAGTGGGTAAAATGCCCCCCCAAATGGCCACAAAGTAAGATAATTGTTACCATGTGGTCATGAAGTGGGGAACACTTACCGCCACCCATACCCAGAGGTAGCCGGGCAGCAATGCACCACAGAAAAACATTTCTGGAGCGCCGGAAATGGCACATACTCCAGCTGGAACTACTGCCAGCAGCCACATTGGGCCAGTGGTAGTTCTAGATTAACGAGTGGTAAGCCCTTGTTGGGCTTCCCACCACTTTGTAAAAGATCCCCTTAGACAGTTGTGTGTGTAAATTCTAATTAATGCCAATTAGTGTCAATAATTGCTTGTTAATTGGCAATTATCAGCGCTGATTGGCTTGTTAGCTAATTAAGTTGTGCACACAAATTCAGAATATGACCAGATTTCCGTACACAACTTAAGTCGCACTATATAGAATCTGGGGGATAGTTACCATCAGCAAGCACTTTCTACATATATTAAATGCCACTGGTTATCCAGATATATCTGTTTTTTAAAATGCTGTGTCCAATGTTTTAAAAAAACAAACGTTCACTACAGATCTGAATATTCATCCATTAGACTTTTCATGCACCATTCTATACAATGGGTCCTGTTTACTGTTGCAGTCCAACAGTGAACTGCGTGAGCAAAGAGAGGGTGAGTGAAAGTCCTTGCCCGAGGACTGACAGCCAACAAACCCTGGAGGTTCTTCACCAAAACCAACCATTGTTCCCCAGGGGTTGAGCCCCCAGGTACGGACAGCCAGTTGGACAACACCACCAGGAAGGAAGGTCAGTCCGAGACGCAGGGGCTGATGGCAAAAGCCAAAATAGGAATCAGGAACTGACTTGAATAGGCAGACTTGCCTGTAGTAGGAACAGGAGACAGGAGCTGGAACAGGGGTCAGCAGCAAACTTGGCTTGGCAGATGCAGGTGTCTGGGCAGACTCTGTAGCTGGAGCAGGAGTCAGGGGCAAACTTGGTTTGGTAGGAATAGGCGTCTGGGCGGACTTGTCTGTAGCTGGAACAGGAGTTTTATTTATTTATTTATTTATTTGTTTGTTTGTTTGTTTGTTACATTTGTACCCCACATTTTCCCACCTATTTGCAGGCTCAATGTGGCTTACATAGTACCGTAGAGGCATTTGACAATTTGGTTGATAACAGATACAAAGTTATATTGTGGTCAGATGAGGTAGGTGTGGATCAGGCATCAAGGGGTCGAAGGAAGTGAAGATTATAAATTGTCCAGTATGATCATTAGGTATGCTGTGTTGCTGGGTGCTGGGATTTATGTTGGATCAGTGGGATAGGCCTTTTTGAAGAGGTGAGTTTTGAGTGATTTCCTGAAGTTTAAGTGATCACGGATTGTTCTCACAGCATTTGGGAGTCCATTCCATAGTTGTGCGCTTATGTAGGAGAAGCTGGATGTGTAAGTTGTTTTGTATCTTAGTCCTTTACAATTTGGATAATGTAGGTTTAGGTATGATCGTGATGATCTGATTCTGTTTCTGGTTCTATTAGGTCTGTAATGTATCCTAGTACTATGCTGTAGATGATTTTGTGTACCAAGGTGCAGATTTTGAAGATGGTCTGTTCTTTGATTGGGAGCCAGTGCAACTTTTCTCGAAGGGTTTTAGCACTTGCGAATCGTGTTTTACCATATGTCAATCTGGTTGCTGTATTTTGGGCAGTCTGGAGTTTTTTTGTGAGTTGTACTTTACATCCCGTGTAGGAGCCAACGTGGCTTGGCAGAAACAGGCATCTGGGCAGACTCGTCTGAACTGGAACAGGAGTCAGGAGCTGGAGCAGGAGTCAGGAGTAAACTTGACTTGGCAGGGTGTAGGCGAGATCAGGAATTGGAGACACCAGGCTGACACAGGAGGCGGACAAGGTTCGGAAGCTTCAGGGAATCCCACGATGGGGAAAGCCAGCACACACTAACAAGGACAGAATCCGGAGAGCAGTGCGTTGCCAAGCCCCGAGTGCCCAAAGATGCTGGCAGTTAAAGTGACACAAGGGGCATGGTGAGAAGACATGGGGACGTCGAAGGTGGCGGACGTCAAAAGCGGTGGCAAAAATGTGCTGACATGACTGTGCCAGGTGACCTGCTCTCTTGCTCCGTGCCCCCTCCACGTGAACAACGACCCACTGTCCTGCTGAGCGTGATGCTGCTGGAACCCCTGCCCCTGCTGGGCCCTCGAGCAAGGTGCTTCACCGAGGCCCCAGGTGAGGAACATGACATTTACAAAGGCGCACTAGCGTTTTTAGTGCGTTCTAACTGTGTAGGCACCCATAGGAATATTATAGATATCTACATGGTTAGCACATGCTAAAAACACTAGCGCATGTTTGTAAACAGGACCCATTGCGTATAATGGTGCATGAAAAGTCTAATGGGTGAATATTCAGATCCTGTAGTGAACATTTGGGGGTTTTTAAACATTGGACACAGCATTTATAAAAACTGATATATCTGGATAGACAGTGGCATTGAGTTATATGTAGAAAGCAGCTATACTCATATGCTGCTTTAAAATGAATGCGTAGAACATATTCTTTGACAAAAAACATCAAATTGCTTGCAATTTATCATATTTTATGTGCTTAAATGCAATTTTATAACATCACAAATAGTGGACATACTTAAGGCAACACAAAACTACATTTGCTGCAATATTTCCAATATTTTTTTACAATGTATACTGCAATGGGTTATACAATGAAGTCATATCATTCATCCGGGGATGCACTTCAAAGTGTTCTGCACAGTTTTAGCATAGAGGAGTAGATGCAAGGGTTAAAATAGCCTCCAGTTATGAACCGCTTTTGGGCATTTTAAAATACTTCCAACAAAAGAGAAAACCTTTTTGTTCCACTACATCACAATAAGATGCAACTTTTTATGTTCACAGTGTGCATGGAGTGAAAGTGGAATTTATGCATTTCTGAGAATATTCCATAGGGGGGAAAAATTCATGAAATATCTTGACATCAAAATGGGAAAAGTTAAAAGGCCATCCCCACCTCAGTCAAATCCATTCACCCCAACCTTCTTCTTCGCTGTTATCCCTTCACACTGCCTTTTTCACCATAATCTTTTCATCTCGATTCAGTATTCAGAAAAAGTAGTAGATAACTTAGAGAAAGTGTGGGGCAAACGCAGGGACTAATTGGTTGTGGGAAAGCAAAATGTAAAACTTGTAACTAAGGAGCACTTTTACTAAGCTGTGTTAGACACTAACGCACACCTAACACATCTTAAAATGGCATACTTCGGCATGCACTTAAGTGTCCTGCGGTAACTGCCAAATCTGTGTGCGCTACCCACATGCTAAAAAATATTTATGAGGGGGGGTGTCAGGGGAAGAGATTGGGGGGGATCATTTCAGTAAGGTGCACTGAAAAATGTCTTACGGTAGTGTAAGCATGGGTTTTTGGCGCACGCTGATCCATTTGTCAGCGCACCTGTAAAAAAGCCCTTTTTCACATTTTTGCCGAACATGGACCTTACCACCAGCCATTGACCCAGCGGTAAAGTCTCATGTGGTAACCAGGCAGTAATGACCTACATGCGCCAAATGCCACTTGGTGCGTGTCCGATATGCGCATCCAAAAATAAAAATTATTCAGCCGCCCGTATCGGACGTGCTCTAAAAATGTGCGCTAATTTTAGGAATGCCCACATTACGCCAATGACATCCCCCCCAATTAGTGACAATAATTGTTTTTTTTAACAAGGGATTATTGACATTAATTAGATTTAATTGGCATTTATAAGTGATCTGAAAAAGGAGGCATGGAAATGGGAGGGTGATTAGTGTAATTTATTTATTTATTTATTATTACATTTGTACCCTGCGCTTTCCCACTTAAAGCAGGTTCAATGCAGCCTACATAGCAATTGGGATTACATAGTATTGATAGGGAAAAAAGGTTAAGTATAGCAGAATAATAAGAGGGATATGTAAGAGAGAAAGATAGGTAGAGAAGGGTAGGGGTAGGGGAGTAGGAGAGGTATAAGCAAAGGTAGGTGTACATAGGAGGAGGGGTAGTGGAGGCGGGAAGGGAAGGGACACGAGATAGGCATAGGGAAATTAGGTGGGAGATGTAGTCTGAATCATTGTTGTTGTTTCCAGGATATGTGTTGGGTAGATGGGTTCAAAAGATTAATTTGGGTCATTTGAGTATGCGTGCTTGAACAGATAGTTTTTTAGAGATTTCCGGAAGGGTAGATATTCACTGATTGAACAGATAGGTCTGGGGAGAGCATTCCAGAGTTGGCTGCCTAAGAATGAGAAGTTGGATCCATAATAGTTTTTGTACTTGAGACCTTTGCAGTTGGGGTAATGCAGGTTGAGGTAAGTTTGAGAAGTTTCAGACATGTTTCAACCTGGAAGGTCAATCAGGTTGAGCATATAGCCCGGAGATTCGCCGTAAAAGGGCATTCCTAAAATTATTGCACATTGTTTGTGTCTAATATAGGCATGTACATTTGCACCACATTTCAGGTGCAAATGGCCATGCCTAAAGTTAGGCATGACTCCTGGGTGTAAGTGCTATTTTATAAACCATGCCTAACTTTAAGAGCGGCTTATAGAATAGCGCTATTTTTCTGCATCAATTTTTTAGGCACACCATATATGAATTTAGCCCTAACTGGTTAGCACACAGATACTGTGTGAGGCCTTACTGTCTACAAAATGGGGGGTGGTAAATGCACATGTGGTAATTTCCAAAAATGGTGGCACGCTAATGGCAACATGGCCATTAATTCAATTAATACAAAAAGGCTATTTTTTATGGCTATGGTAAAAATAGCCTTAAAACGCAGGAAAAACTCGTGTAAGGGTATGCTAGCGCCATTGTTTACCATAGCTTAGTAATGCTGTGGTCACACCTCTCCTTAAGAAGCCTTCACTCGACCCTACTTGTCCCTCTAATTACCGACCCATCTTCCTCCTCCCTTTTCTCTCCAAATTACTTGAGCGTGCTGTTCACCACCGCTGCCTTGATTTTCTCTCCTCACATGCTATTCTTGACACACTACAATCTGGTTTTCACCCTCTCCACTCAACCGAAACTGCACTTACTAAAGTCTCCAATGACCTATTATTGGCTAAATCCAGAGGTCTCTATTCCATCCTCATTCTTCTTGATCTTTCCGCTGCTTTTGACACTGCCGATCACAGCATATTCCTCGATACCCTGTCCTCACTTGGATTCCAGGGCTCTGTCCTTTCCTGGTTCTCTTCCTACCTCTCCCTCCGCACCTTCCGTGTTCACTCTGGTGGATCCTCTTCTACTTCTATCCCTCTGCCTGTCAGCGTACCTCAGGGTTCTGTTCTTGGTCCCCTCCTCTTTTCTATCTACATTTCTTCCCTTGGTTCATTAATCTCATCCCATGGCTTTTTCTACCATCTCTATGCTGATGACTCCCAAATCTACCTTTCTACCCCTGATATCTCACCTTCCATCCAAACCAAAGTTTCAGCGTGCTTGTCTGACATTGCTGTCTGGATGTCTCAACGCCACCTAAAATTAAACATGACCAAAACCGAGCTTCTCATTTTTCCCCCCAAACCCACCTCCCCACTCCCCCCGTTTTCTATTTCTGTTGATGGCTCTCTCATTCTCCCTGTCTCCTCAGCTCGAAACCTTGGGGTCATCTTTGACTCTTCTCTCTCCTTCTCTGCTCATATCCAGCAGATCGCCAAGACCTGTCGTTTCTTTCTTTACAACATCCGTAAAATCCGCCCCTTTCTTTCCAAGCACTCTACCAAAACCCTCATCCACACCCTTGTCATCTCTCATTTAGACTACTGCAATCTGCTTCTTGCTGGCCTCCCACTTAGTCACCTCTCCCCTCTCCAATCGATTCAAAACTCTGCTGCCCGTCTCGTCTTCCGCCAGGGTCGCTTTACTCATACTACCCCTCTCCTCAAGTCGCTTCACTGGCTCCCTATCCGTTTTTGCATCCTGTTCAAACTTCTTCTACTAACCTATAAATGTACTCACTCTGCTGCTCCTCAGTATCTCTCCACACTCGTCCTTCCCTACACCCCTTCCCGTGCACTCCGCTCCATGGATAAATCCTTCTTATCTGTTCCCTTCTCCACTACTGCCAACTCCAGACTTCGTGCCTTCTGTCTCGCTGGAATAAACTTCCTGAGCCCCTACGTCTTGCCCAATCCTTGGCCACCTTTAAATCTAGACTGAAAGCCCACCTCTTTAACATTGCTTTTGACTCATTACCACTTGTAACCACTCGCGTCCACCTACCCTCCTCTCCTCCTTCTTGTACACATTAATTGATTTGATTTGCTTACTTTATTTTTTGTCTATTAGATTGTAAGCTCTTTGAGCAGGGACTGTCTTTCTTCTATGTTTGTGCAGCGCTGCGTACGCCTTGTAGCGCTATAGAAATGCTAAATAGTAGTAGTAGTAGTAAGTCAAGATTGCATATTGTAGTCTGAATGAAAACTGGATAGACTAGATAAGCCTTGAGG
Organism: Microcaecilia unicolor; assembly: GCF_901765095.1. Taxonomy (NCBI): domain Eukaryota; kingdom Metazoa; phylum Chordata; class Amphibia; order Gymnophiona; family Siphonopidae; genus Microcaecilia; species Microcaecilia unicolor. The sequence goes on along the minus strand of NC_044031.1, from coordinate 679,016,840 downwards.
TTTTCACTGGCTGTTATATCCTGTTTGTACTATTACTTTCTCAGTCATCATTGCCCTCTTCCACATGGCAAGAATTAGAAATGAGGTAGAGAAGATATCTAAAGCCGAAGAGCCCTGGCTGCAAGGAAGTCCCCAGTTTTTGGCTCAAACATTTAACACCCCTTCATCAAGACCTCACAGTCTGCAAAAATTGCTTGTTCAGAGACCCAGAATGACACAGTGGTCAAAGGGAGATTGATTAATTGACATCAAGTCACAGTCAACTCCTGGCAACTATATAGATTGACTTTCTCCAGAAAGTACTGTCTTCTATCTGTGTGCAGAGGCTTTTTAATGGAGCATTCATTGTTTTTGTGATAGTATCAATTCATCTTATTGCTGGTCTTCCACACCCTCTTTTTTCTTCAATCTTTATTAGCATGATTGTGTTTCCAAGGACCCTGGCCATCATATAATGTGTACATTCAGGTGTTCACATTTACACCTGTCATAGAACAAACGTAAGTGGTAGAATCTAAATTTAGGTGCCAAATTGCTGAGTTACGCTAGTATTCTATGAAAGATTAGGCGTTCATCTTTGCTGTTATAGAATACTAGCTGAGAACCTAGATTTTGGGCACCTAAATTATACTGCACTTTATAAAATTGCCCCATGCAACTTATGCATGCTCTTCAAGAATAATATTTAGTTGTTTTCCCCCAGATTCTACATAGCATGCCTAGAGATCTGCACTGAAATCCAAGCACATTCTATAACAACATGAATAACTTAATAGGCTTAACAAACCAATCAGCTTTGATAACAGCATTTAAGCAATAATGGGCACTAATTGTCAATAATTAAAATTTACATGCACAACTCGCTAAGCATATTCTGTAATGCACTGCATCAAACTTCTAATGCGTGCAGGCAAAAAGGGACGTGGTTATTGTCAGGGAAATGGGCATTCCAAAATTTACGTGCATAGTTATAGAATATGGGCCAGTGCGCCTAAATCTACATGCTGGGATTTACGCTATGTTTTCATTGGTATAAATGGATGCAAGTAGATTTAGACACTGGGATATCAACTAAGTGCATTCTATAAACTGCGCCTAAATCTTGGTGCTGCTTGTAGAATAAGCTTAGGGAGAAATGTTTTCTGTGCAGATTTTTTAGGCACCATATATAGAATCCCTCCCTTCAGGCTACATTCTATATATGGCGCCAAAAAAATCAGCACTGAAAAATGCTATTCTATAAGCCTCACTTAAAGTTAGGCGAAGATGGCGCTTATGCCCAGGAATCGGGCCTAACTTTCGGTGCAGCCATTGGCACCAACTGAAATTTGATGCAAATGCACGTGCCTTTATTAGGTGCGTATCCCTGTTATTCTATAACAATGCACGTTAATTTTAGGAATGCCCCAGTTCTGCCCAAGACCTCCAATTTCCACACCCCCTTTTTCAGATTGAGCGTAAAATTTACCTGTGGATCCCGTGTCTACATTTACATGTGTAAAGTTCAAGTAAATGTAATTAGTGCCAATAATTGCTTGTTAAAAAGTAAATTATTGGTGTTAATTAACTTGTTATATAATTAAATTGAGCACACAATTTTTGGCAACTTTTACAGAATTAGGGGGTTTACTTCCACTTATATGCATAAGTGCACGCATACTCCTGAAAGAGCTGGTGTTCTATATATTTATGTGTACATGTAGTACATAAATGAGGGCACCCAGTTTTAGAATTGCCCTTAAAAGAAATAACAAACATTAATTAAAAGACATGAGATAAAAGAACACGTTTGGAGACAGCTAAAGAAGTAGCTACAGATTCTTCAATAAAATCAAGTTATGCATTCAGAGGGGTTACTGTGTAAAGGACATTGTTCTAATTGTATTGTGCACTACTGGCCTGGATTTTAAAAATTTCCAAGTGCATTCTGACATGTTGTCTATGCATATCACATCTAATGAACTCCAGAAGGAGGGTCTCCTTGGCAAAAGCAAGTGTTGAGACACACATTAGCAGTGAATATGAGACTATAATACAAATCAGCTTACTCATCGAGCTTCACATATCTATGCACTCAGAACTGGAACGTACTCCCCAAATCCTTAAAAATCATAAACAACTACTTGAACTTCAAAATGTTCTTCTTCAAGAAGTTCTTCTACAAAGAATCAAGGGAACTCCAAAACAGACCTGTTACTCAGATAAAGGGGAAATGGGACTTGATATACCGCCTTTCTGAGGTTTTTGCAACTACATTCAAAGTGATTTACATATATTCAGGTACTTATTTTGTACCAGGGGCAATGGAGGGTTAAGTGACTTGCCCAGAGTCACAAGGAGCTGCAGTGGGAATTGAACTCAGTTCCTCAGGATCAAAGTCCACTGCACTAACCACTAGGCTACTCCTCCACTGGTGACATTCCATGTAGAAGTCTGCCCTTGCAGATCAGCAGTGCGACCACGCAGGCTTCTGTATCTGTGAGTCTGACGTCAGACTCACAGAAACAGAAGCCTGCGCAGCTGATCTGCAAGGGCAGGCTTCTACATGGAATGTTGCTAGTGGAATAGCAACATTCCATGTAGAATCTCAAATAGTAGCAACAGAATCTCAATAGTAGCAACATTCCATGTAGAATCTCCAATAGTAGCAACATTCCATGTAGAATCTGAAATAGGGAAAGGGAAATGGGACTTGATATACTGACTTTCTGAGGGTTTTGCAACTACATTCAAAGCGGTTTACATATGTTCAGGTACTTATTTTGTACCAGGGGCAATGGAGGGTTTATGTGACTTGCCCAGAGTCACAAGGAGCTGCAGTGGGAATCGAACTCAGTTCCCCAGGATCAACGTCCACTGCACTAACCACTAGGCTACTTACATAGTAACATAGTAACATAGTAGATGACGGCAGAAAAAGACCTGCACGGTCCATCCAGTCTGCCCAACAAGACAACTCATGTGTGCTACTTTTTGTGTATACCCTACTTTGATTTGTACCTATGCTCTTCAGGGCACAGACCGTATAAGTCTGCCCAGCACCATCCCCGTCTCCCAACCACCAGCCCCGCCTCCCAACCACCGGCTCTGGCACAGACCGTATAAGTCTGCCCAGCACTATCCCTGCCTCCCACCACCGGCTCTGGCACAGACCTTATAAGTCTGCCCAACACTATCCCTGCCTCCCAACCTCCAGTCCCGCCTCCCACCACTGGCTCTGGCACAGACCGTATAAGTCTGCCCAGCATTATCCCCGCCTCCCAACCTCTAGCCCCGCCTCCCACTACCGGCTCTGCTATCCAATCTGATTCTCATCCTTGATCTGTACTCTACCTCTCTTTCCTATCACCGACACAGATCGTCCCATTAAATGCAACTACTCTGGGGTCCTTTTACTAAGGTGCGCTGAAAAATGGCTTGCGCAAAAGCCATTTTTCAGCGCATCTGTAAAAAAGGCCTTTTTTAAATTTTTGCCGAAAATGGACATGTAGCAAAATAAAAATTGCTGCGCTTCCATTTTGGATCTGTGACCTTACCGCCAGCCATTGACCTAACAGTAAAGTAACCCGGGTGGTAATGACCTATGCAGGTCAAATGCCACTTGGCGCATATTCAATAAATGCATCTAAAATTAAAAATTATTTTTCAGCCATGCATATTGGTTACGCGCCAAAAATGAAATTACCGCAAGAGCCACATGGTACTCAGGTGGTAACTCCATTTTGGTGCACGTTGGGCATGCATAGACGCTTTTGTGGCTTAGTAAAATGGCCCCTCTGTTTGGTCTGTAAGCCACATTGAAACAATGTCAATTGGAAAATGTGGGATATAAATGCTGAAATAAATAAATAAATAAAATCTAAACTAGCTTTTTTTTAATCATACACCGTTCTACATAGATACTAGAACCATATTCTATCACCTCTGCCTTTATCATCTTTCTCTGGTATTGCTTTTCTTACTACTTAGCTCCATCCCTGGCCGCCTTCAAATCCAGGCTAAAGGCCTACCTGTTTGATGTTGCTTTTGACTCCTAACTTGTCACTTGCTCGTAACCTTTATCTTTTCTTCCTCTCTTCAATAGTCCCTTTCCCTATGTGTCCTTCTGTCTATCCTACCCTTATCCTTATTGGTCCTGTCTGTCTGTCCTGATTTAGATTGTAAGCTCTTTTGAGCAGGGACTGTCTTTTCTTCATGTTCAATTGTGAAGCGCTGCGTATGACTGGTAGCGCTATAGAAGTGATTTATAGTAGTAGTAGTAGTACTTAGCACCTCATTGCCTACCAGTTTAACCATCTCCACTACTACTACCCTTTCTACTGGTTTAAACTCAGTTTCCAGTTCACCTCTGCCACTAGAATGGAATGGATTTGAAGCAGTCATCTAACAAATTAATTACAAGATAAGTAATGCAGCTCCATTATGTTCCACCATGACTCCAATGGGGAAAAAAGATTAGGAAATGTACAAAATCATATATTAAATATGATACGGAGTAAGGTATAAATTTTGGAGTATCTTTGAAGGCTATTATCAAAACAGGGAAGTTAGGGGGTCTTTCACGATGCGGGCGGAAAGCCCAACATGGCTTACTGCTTTCTAATCTGTAACTACCACTGGACTACCACAGCAGCCTGGCAGTAGTTCCCACCCTCAGCGTGCAACCACTTCTGGCGCTACAAAAATATTTTTATTTTTGTAGCGCTGGTGTTTACCCGGCAGCAATCTGCCTGATTACCGCCGAGTTAGCGTGGGAGCCCTTACTGCCACCTCAATGGGTGGTGGTAAGTGCTCTCCCCTGAAATAGCCACACAGCAAGTGGTTCACTTGTCGCGTGGCAATTTCTTACAAAAAAAAGACAGCTTTTTACCCGCTGCAGTAAAAAGCATTATGACAGAGAGATCGCAACAAAGGCGAAAGTAAACCAGATGCCTTTAAGGAAAATGCAGCAAATTATCCCTGTCAGCTGCTAAGCAGGTTGTAAGTGCAAACAAAAAACACTTTTAAATGTCCATATACAAAAACTAGAAGCCTAAAAAAATGAATAAAAAGGAATACAGAATAGGCATCTCAGAGACCTGGTGAAAGAAGGATAACCAATGGGACACTGTGATACCAGGGTGCAAATTATATTGCATTGACAGGTGGATTGAAATGGAAGGAGGTGGCAATTTATTACATAGTACAGAGGAAACTGAGTTAAACAGAATAAAAATTCTGCAGGGAACAGATTGCAATGTGGGATCCTTATGGATAGAAAATGCATGTGTGAAGGGAAAAAGAATACTGGTGGGGCTCTAATTCCATCTGCCGAGCCAGAATGAACAGACAAATGATGAAATGTTAACAGAAATTAGGGAAGCTAATAAATTTGGCAACACTATACTAATGGGTGATTTGAATTACCTAACAAAATAAGACGAGAGATCGAGCCTAAAAATATCAAGAAGATTCAAAACACAATAAGCTCTTATTATTTATTGTAGGGTTTATTGTATGCTATTGAATTATTGCCACCAATATTTCAAAAAATAAATAGCAAATTAAGAGGTGGAGAAAAAAGACCTCAGTGAAAAACGCACACAAACCCTTCAAGAAACCAAGTTGGAGCTTGCTTAAGAATTGGTCAGGAAAAAAAACTCCACTCATCTTCTTATCACAAACAATTTTATCAAGTGCATAAAATTGAAAAATAAAAACACACATTTTTAGAGGTAATGAATTTATATATATATATATATATATATATATATATATATATATATATATAATGATCTGAAAATCTGAAATTGGGAATGACAAATTAGCAAATGACACAAAATTATTCAAAACTGTTAATTGCATGTAGATTGTGAGAAATTGCAAGAGAACCTTGGGAGACTGGAAGACTGGACATCCAAGTGGCAGATGGATTTTAATGTGGATAAATGCAAAATGAAGCATATTGGGAAGAATAGCTCAGATTATAGCTACACTAGTGGAACCCAGCCCGTTTCCTCAACAATGAAACGGGCCCTAGAAAGGCTCTCTTGTAAGCAATTTTTTGTCTCTCCCCTCCCCTGCCCTCCCCTCCGCTCCATGTCCACCGAATCTTCCCTTTCCTTCCCTTCCCTCCCATCCCCTCCCCTCCATGTACAGTGTTTCTCCTCTTCCCTGCCCCCCATCCGTGTCCCGCGATTCTCTTCTCTCCTGTCCTCTCCTCCCATCCCATCCCATCCATGTCCATCGATTCTGCTCTGCCCTTCCCCTCAATGTGCTGCAATTCTCTCTTCCTTTGTACCTCATCGTTTTCTGGCTGGCCTGGCTGGCTTCCCTTCCGTTGGTAACATCCTAACGTCAGCTCGCCTCCAGCGTTCCCTTCCCTCTCACTGTTCTGCCCTCTGGCATCATTAAGTTTTGATACAAGGGCGAGGCAGTGAGGGGGAATGGAATACTGAAGGCTGGCTGATGTCATCAGATGTTACGAAACCAGGTAGCCAGACAGCGATGGAACGTTGGAGGTGCAAATTATTATATAGGATGATGCTAGGTTCCACATTAAAAGTCACCACCCAGGAAAAGGATCTAAGTGGCGTGGAGGGGCATAATCGAATGGGGACGACCATCTCGAAGGGTGCCCATCTCTAAGGACGTCCCAGCAAAGGGGCGGGGAAACCCGTATTATCGAAACAAGACGGGCGTCCATCTTTCGTTTTGATAATACGATCGGGGACGCCCAAATCTCAACATTTAGGTCGACCTTAGAGATGGTTGACCTAAATGTTGAGACAGTCAACCTTAGAGATGGTCGTCCCCAGTTTTTGGTGATAATGGAAACCGAGGACGCCCATCTCAAAAACGACCAAATCTAACTCATTTGGTCGTGGGAGGAGCCAGCATTCGTAGTGCACTGGTCCCCTTCACATGCCAGGACACCAACCGGGCACCCTAGGGGGCACTGCAGTGGACTTCAGAAATTGCTCCCAGGTGCATAGCTCCCTTACCTTCGGTGCTGAGCCCCCCAACCCCCTCCCCAAAACCCACTCCCCACAACTGTACACCACTACCATAGGATCAACTAAACATAATTAAATTTAGGGTGTGGAAATACACAATCGCTAGCTCTAAGACAATTACTTCCCACGTGATGAAAATGTATCCAAATAAACTTTCTATATATTTCTATATGTTGAAGGGAAAAAGGCCTCACAGAGCTCCTAGATTGTCATGATCTACTAGAGCTTAAACGGATCTTATGAAATCCTCTGTTCATCATTGGCCAAAAAAAACCTTCAATGATGATATTATAGCACTAGTTCCTCAATATGAATCAATTAGCGTTCAAAAGTTACTAATTTTGAATCAATTGAAGGTTTTTTTGGCCAATGATGAACAGAGGATTTCATAAGATCCGTTTAAGCTCTAGTAGATCGTGACAATCTAGGAGCTCTGTGAGGCCTTTATTCCTTCAACATATAGAAATATATAGAAAGATTATTTGGATACATTTTCACCACTACCATAGCCCTAAGGGGTGAAGGGGGGCACCTACATGTGGGTACAGTGGGTTTTGGGTGGGTTTTGAAGGGCTCACATTTACCAGCACAAGTGTAACAGGTGGGGGGGGGGCCTGGGTCCGCCTGCCTGAAGTGCACTGCACCCACTAAAACTGCTCCAGGGACATACTGCTGTCATGGAGCTGGGTATGACATTTGAGGCTGGCATAGAGGCTGGCAAAAACATTTAAAGTTTTTGTTTTTTTAGGGTGGGAGGGGGTTGGTGACCACTGGGGGAGTAAAGGGAGGTCATCCCCAATTTCCTCCGGTGGTCATCTGGTCAGTTTGGGCACCTTTTTGAGGCTTGGTCATGGAAAAAAATGGACCAAGTAAAGTCGACCAAATACTTGTCAGAGACGCCCTTCATTTTTCCATTATTGGCTGAGGGCACCCATTTCTTAATCACGCCCCAGTCCCACCTTTGCTACGGTGCCGACACGACCCCGTGAACTTTGGTGGTCCCCGCGACAGGAAGCATTGAGGATGCCCAAAATCGGCTTTCAATTATGCCGATTTGGGCGACCCTGAGAGAAGGACGCCCATCTCCCGATTTGTGTCGGAAGATGGGCGCCTTTCTCTTTCAAAAATGCCCCTGATTATGAACAATGCATTGAAATCTGCTTACTGTGTGGCAGTTGCCAAAAAACAAACATAGTAACATAGTAAATGACGGCAGATAAAGACCTGAACGGTCCATCCAGTCTGCCCAACAATAAACTCATTTTACATGGTATGTAATCTTTATATGTATATCCGAGTTTGATTTGTCCCTGCCTTTCTCAGGGCACAGACCGTAGAAGTCCACCCTGCATCGGTTTTATTCTCCAAATTACCAGCGTCGCCACCCAATATCTGCTAAGATTCCATAGATCCATTCCTTCTAAACAGGATTCCTTTGTGTTTATCCCACGCATGTTTGAATTCCATTACCGTTTTCATCTCCACCACCTCCCGCGGGAGGATATTCCATGTATCCACCACCTTCTCAGTGAAAAAATACTTCCTGACATTAGTCCTGAGTCTGCCCCCCCTTCAACCTTTTCATGTCCTCTAGTTCTACCGCCTTCCTGTCTCCAGAAAAGGTTTCTATGCAGATTAATACCTTTCAAATATTTGAACATCTGTATCATGTCACCTCTGTTTCTCCTTTCCTCCAACAGCGCAGTATCCACTCCATTCCCAGATATTCCTTCAGCAGCCAACCACGGTCCTTCACCAGGATTTTCCTCCATGAGCAGCGAAAAGTAATTATTTAGCACATTCGCTTTATCCTCCTCACTTTCCACATAACCATTCTCATTATCTTTCAGTCTCGCAATTCCATTCCTATCTTTTCTCCTTTCTCCAATATACCTGAAAAAGGTCTTGTCACCTCTCTTTACATATTTAGCCATTTTTTCTTCCACTCACACTTTCGCTAGCTGAATTTCCCTCTTCGCTCCTTTGAATTTAATCCGATAATCTTTTCCGTGATCCTTTTGTTGCGTTTGTTTGTATTTCTTGAACAAAGCCTCTTTTGCTCTTATTTTTTCAGCTACTAGGTTGGAGAACCATATAGGCTTCCTGTTTCTCTTGGTTTTGTTTACTTTCCTCGCATAAAGATCAGTTGCCATATTTATAGCAGCCTTCAGCTTTGACCACTGATGTTCCACATCTCCTTCCCACTCCAACTGCTCCTTTTTCAGGTATTCCCCCATTTTATCAAAATCAGTACGTCTGAAATCTAGTACTTTTAGTTTTGTGTGTCCACACTCCGCCTTCGCCCTTATATCAAACCACATTGTGTGATGATCACTATTACATAGGTGGGCACCGAACCGGATATTAGAAACACTTCCTCCATTCGTGAACACTAGATCCAACATCGACCCTTTCCTCATGGGTTCCATCACCATTTGTCTGAGCAAGGCACTTTGACAGGCATCCACAATCTCCCTACTTCTCTCCGATTCTGCAGACAGGACGTTCCAATCCACATCAGACAAGTTGAAATCTCCCAACAGTAGCACCTCCCCTTTCATACCAATCTTTTGAATATCCTCTCAGATCCTTGTCTAGCTTCTCTATTTGTGCCGGAGGTCTGTAGATAACCCCCATGTGGATACAGGTTCCATCTTCTCTTTCCAGGACGATCCATATAGCTTCTTCCTTTTCCCAGTTGCCCCACATTTCAGCTGCTCTGATATTGTCTCTCACATACAGCACCACTCCTCCCCCGCTTCGGCCCTCTCTATCCTTTCTAAAAAGATTATAGCTCGGTATAGTCACATCCCATTCATGAGAATCATTGAACCACGTTTCTGTAAATTATTAAAGGAATAGAGAATAAAAGAAAGAATATCACAATGTCTTTGTTTTGTCTCTGGTCACCACATCTGAAAAAAAGGTATAGCAGAATTAGAAAAGGTGTAGCGAAGGGAAACTAAGGGGCCCTTTTACTAAGCTGCGTAAGCTTCTACGTGCCTCCAAAGCACACCAAAATGGAGTTACCGCACAGCTGCCATGTGGCTCTTACAGTAATTTCATTTTTGGTGCGTGGCCAATACGCGCAGATGAAAAATAATTTGTATTTTCTGCCGCGCATATCGGACGCACGCCTAGTGGCATTTGGTGCATATAGGTCATTACCACCCGGTTACTACGTGAGACTTTACCACCAGGTCAATGGCTGGCGGTGAGGTCTCAGACTCAAAATGGACACGCGGCAATTTTCATTTTGCCACACGTCCATTTTCGGCAAAAATTTTAAAAAGGCCTTTTTTACAGGTATGCTGAAAAATGATGCTGTGTGCGCCCAAAACCCACGCCTACACTACCGCAGGCCATTTTTCAGCGCACCTCAGTAAAAGGACCCCTAAATGATTAAGGGGCTAGAATGACTCTTATAGATGATTCCTCAATGCCACAGTTCCTTCAAAGCTCAGCAGGAGTCCTCCAACTGCATTGCTGCCAGTAGGGGGTAGTGCTTCAATACTGTGTTTTCAATTGCTAGGGACAGACAGGTTCCCTGAAGTCTTGCAGAGTTTGCTGGTCCCTCACTATTGAAAATGTGATAGTGAAACAGCAGCCCCCACTGGCAGAACTGTAGGTGGAGGACTCCTGCTCAGCTTAGAGGGAACAGTATTCAATGGGCCATGGAACAAATACTTAATAAACTTGAAACTTGAAAGCCTAAAGAGGTTAGGGATCTTTAGCTTGGAGAAGAGATGGCTGAGTGGAGATATGATATATGTCTATAGAATCCTGAGTGGAGTGGAACAATGAAACATGAATCGATTATTTACCCCTTCAAAAAGTGCACAGACTAGGAGACATACCAAAATGTTAAATAGTAATACATTTAAAACAAACAAAAGAAAATATTTCTTCACTCAATGCAAGGTTAAGCTGTGGAACTCATTACCAGAAGATATGGTAAAAGCATTTATGGCTCCTTTTACTAAGCGGCGGTAAACCCAACGCGGGCTTACCACTCACTACACAGGAAGTACCACAAGGCTAGCGTAGCAACCCAGCAGTACTTCCCACCCCTAGCTTGCCTCATTTCCGGCGTTACAAAAATTTATTTACTTTTGTAGTGCTGGAGTGTACCCGGCGGTAACCGAGCAGCGCTGCTTGCTGCCCGGTTACTGCCAGGTTAACACAGGAGACCTTACCGCCACCTCAATGGGTGGTGATAAGGGCTCCCCCCCCCCAAAAAAAAAATGGCTGCGCAGCAAGTGCTTTACTTGCCGCACGGCCATTTCCTATAGGAAAGTGAGACTTCACTTTTACCAGCTACAGTAAAAGGGGGCCTTGACATACGTGAAAAACACGCACCAACGCCAGCGCAAGCCCCCTTTTGCCACAGCTGGGTTTAATAAAGGTTTGGACAAATTCCAAATCATTTGATTTATCATTATTGTTTATCATTTATTCTTGTTTGCTATATTGCTCTTATTGAGGAACAGATCAAAGCAGTTTACAACACTAAGCTAAAAACAAGTAAAGTGAAGAAAAGAATTCCAATTTTAAAAAATAGGAAAGAATTTAAAACATTCAAGCATAGTCACATAAGTTATTAAGGTAGACCTGGGGAAAGCCACTGCTTAACACTAAGAGTAAGTAGCATGGAATCTTGCTAGTTTGGGCTAGATGGGCCTTTGGTTTGACCCAGAACGGCAATTCCTATGCTCTTGTGCTCTAACATTTAAATAATACAAGCAAAGTCACAGAACAAGTTAGTGTCAGGGTTACGATTCAAACCCATGCCTGTAGGATTGACCACTCTGTGCCTCAAGTATTAAGCTGCACTACCAGGAAATGTCTGTAGTATATGCCTTCCCTGATTCCTTACAACAGTAATGAAATGGTGATCTTCTGTTCTCACTTGCGCAGGAGGTACACAAGGATAACCACAAACTCCCTTCTCTTTTTCTCCATCTCTTCTCTGCAAATGTTATTTTCATTTAGAGAGCATTTCAAAGGCCTGACATTTGAAAGCAAAGTGTTTTTGAATCAATCCTTTGTTAGAGATGGAGTTCTGATAAGATGTAATTGAAGCATTGAGTGTGGGGGGGGGGGGGTTCTTCAATTTTACAATAACAAACAAACCACAAATAAGAGGTTACCCCAATCAACAACAACAAATTGGAGAGGCTAAAATCTCCTGGCTTGTAAATCAATCAGGCTGCATGCAGCAGCATGCCAGGTAGCTGCCTGCCAGAGATAAGAGGACCCTGTTTCCTACCATCAGTGAGATAGTGGGAGGAGGCAGCTGCCAAGAAGGGGGAGCAGCTCATTGAGGCTGTCAACAATTACAAAGGTTATTATTGACCCATGAAGATGGGACTTGGTAGTGCTTGCAATGGCAGGGCTCGAATAGAGCAGAGAAAATGAGAGAATATGAAAGTAAGAGGGGATCAGGCAGGGGAGAAGTACATGGAAGGAAGATTAGGAGATAAGTAGAACTAGGATAGGAACAAATGAAGGAAGATAGATAAGGTATGGAAAGAACTCTGGAAATGAGGAGAATAAGGGAAAACGATCACAACCACTTATAGGTATATTGGAGTAATTTAAATAGGACTCATTTAGACCTTTGCATCTTTACCCTGAGGAGTGTCCAGACCTGTACAAGTTTGTGACCAGCTGTTTTGGTTCTCTAATAAACTAATCCTCAATTTGGTTTTTCATAGTTGACTAGAAAACTCATCTGGCTTAAAAACTGCAGCATGTCAGCAGTACACTCCCCCCCAGTGGTCACTAAATATGGGGAGGTCATCCTTGATTCCCTCCAGTGGTCATCTGATCATTTAGGACACTTGTTTGTGGTTTATTTCGTTAATAACCACAAAATGTCAGGCTCTTGTACCATATATCCAAATCAGTAGAGCAATTCTAAATCCAAAATATGGTAGACTTGAAGGAAATACAGGAAAAGCAATTACTATAGTTTAAAAATAAGGAGGAAAAGACCTCATTAAGACCTAAACTTACAATGGTGGGACTAAAGCCACCTCTATGTGTGTTTGGTTAAATAAGTCATCATCGGTCTGAAAAACCTTATGAAAAAAGGTTGTCTAGTAGATCAAAATCACAAAACTTTTAATTTTCCATCAAGTTACTATTTGCAACCAAATGATAATAAAATGTTACTTAGCTTGAGTGCACAGCACGGTGACTTTACTTTAATGGATTCACGTCCTTTCATCTGTCAACCGGTCCTTTAAACGATCTTTACTAGTATTCTTTAATAATCCTTAAAGTAACATCAAAATAACTTTTATGTTAGGCAAAGGTCCCAAGGGGGACCCATTTTGCAAAGGCTTCTTCCAGAGACCTTGCCAGTTATATAGACAACCTGACAAAGCACAATTATTTAATATTTATTTATTTGTTACATTTATATCCCACATTTTCCCACCTATTTGCAGGCTCAATGTGGATTACATAGTATCGGAGAGGCTTTGAAGTCTCCGGTGAACAAATACAAGGTAATGTTGTGATAGGATAGAGTTCATGTAGCACTGTCATATTAGGGAGTCGTACAACGGAATAGTTGAGTAATGTCCATTACGTATTTGAGTTTTGTTGTGTAGCAGAGTTCAGGCATTTAGTTGGGTCGGTAGGGTATGCCTTTTGGAACAGGTTAGTCTTTAGTGATTTCCGGAAGTTTAAGTAGTTGTATGTCGTTTTCAAGGCTTTGGGTAATGCATTCCATAATTGCGTGCTTATGTAGGAGAAACTGGATGCGTAGATTGATTTGTATTTAAGACCTTTGTAGCTTGGGTAGTGAAGATTTAGAAATGTTCGTGTTCATTCAGATGTGTTTCTGGTTGGTAAGTCGATCGGGTCTGTCATGTATCCCGGGGCTTCACCGTAGATGATTTTGTGAACCAGGGTGCAGATTTTGAAAGCAATCCATTCTTTGATTGGGAGCCAGTGTAGCTTTTCACGGAGGAGTTTTGCGCTTTCAAATCACGTTTTTCCAAATATAAGCCTAGCTACTTGTTTTGTGCAGTCTGAAGTTTCTTTAAGGTTTGTTCTTTGCATCCCGCATAGATTCCATTGCAGTAGTCTGCATGGCTTAGTACCATTGATTATATCAGGGCGCGAAATGTTTCCCTCTGGAAGAATTGTTTTAAGCGTTTGAGTTTCCACATTGAGAGAAACATTTTCTTTGTTGTGGATGCCACTTGGCTCTCCAGTGTTAGGTTACGGTCCATTGTTACGCTGAGGATTTTCAGACTATCTGAGATAGGAAGGGTATAGTCTGGTGTGTCAATTCTTGTGGGGTTGTCCATGCTGTGTTGGGATGAGAGGATGAGACAATGTGTTTTTTCTTTATTGAGTTTTAGTTGAAATGCATTTGCCCATGAGTCCATTATGTTCAAGCTGAGATTGATCTCGTTAGTGATTTCTGTCAGTTTGGTTTTGTATGGGATGTATATTATGGCATCGTCTGCATATATGAAAGGGTTGAGGCCTTGGTTGGATAAGGTCTTGGCTAGTGGGGTCATCATTAGGTTGAAGAGGATCAGTGATACCGGTGATCCTTGTGGTACTCCACAGTCTGCTTTCCACGGTGATGATATGCTGGAGTTTGATTTTACTTGATATGTTCTTGTGGTTAGGCAGCCCTTAGTCCAGCTAAGTATGTTTCCACCAATCCCGAGTTTATCTAGCAGTCTTAGTAATAATATATTGTGGTTTACCATGTCTAATGCACTAGACATGTCGAATTGGAGGAGAAGGATTTTTTCCCTGTTGCTATTTCCTGTTTGAATTTGGATAGGAGGGTGAGTAGTACTGTTTCAGTGCTGTGGAGGGGGTGGAAACCTGACTGTGATTCGTGTAGTATTGAGAATTTGTTTATATAGTCTTTAAGTTGTTTGGTTACCAAAAGAAAAAAACATATGTTTACAACTACACCCACCTATTGCTGCTGCACTGTTAACTCAATCATACAGCAAGTGTATTCAACATGGCGCATGCTATTTAAAAAGGCGCCGTCAAATCAAAAACCAATCAAAAAGCATTGACGTCATCCAAACAAGAACTTCAAATAAAGGTTCATAAAAATGCCGTCCATTAGATTACTGTATTTAGACTCAGGAGTAATGTCGGGAAGTATTTTTTCACGGAAAGGGTGGTAGATACGTGGAATGCCCTCCCGCGGGAGGTGGTGGAGATGAAAACAGTAATGGAATTCAAACATGCATGGGATAAACACAAAGGAATCCTGTGTAGAAGGAATGGATCTACAGAATCTTAGTGGAGATTGGGTGGCAACGGCGGTAATTGGAGAATAAAACCAATGCTGGGCGGACTTCTACGGTCTGCGCCCTGATCATGGCTGAATAGATATGGATAGGCTGGAGTGTAAATTTTAAGTGGCTTCGACGTTAGCTTTGGAACCTTTAGTACAGGAACAGTGCTGGGCGGACTTTTATGATCTGTGCCCTGAGAAAGGCAGGGACAAATCAAACTCAGGTATACATTTAAAGTAGCACATGCCATGTCAAATGAGTTTATCTTGTTGGGCAGACTGGATGGACCATTCAGGTCTTTATCTGCCGTCATTTACTATGTTACCATGTTACTATTTAGACCATTGGGCTCCAAAGTTTTTAAATGTTAAATCCAACATTGTTCCTATTGAAGTAATATTTTATCTCGATAACCTGCTCTTAAAGTTTGTTTCAGATGTGCTATTATCCAGCACCGGAAAGATTCAAATGAATGTTGAAAACATGTGCAGTGTGCCACTAAAGGTGCTCCAGGTTTTCTATTGGTAATATCTGATTTATGCTCACTCAACCTACTGCAAAAAATGCATGTAGTTTTGCCAATGTAAAGTTTATTACAAAGGCATTGCAGAGTATATATAACATATGTGGTCTTGCAGGACGTTGCACTACATAAATGAAACACTCTTCCATCAAATGGGTTGGTGAACTGAGTGCATTCTAGTTATAGCACAAAAGGAACAATGCAGGCATTTCTTATGTCCTCAAGTCAGTCTCTGTACATTAGGTTCATTTGACAGGAGTACTGCCAGACTCAGAATCTGTTTTAGGTTGGGGTCCCTTGAGTGAGCAATTCTTAAAGATTTTTGAGAAAATACAGGATGGGTTTATATGATGTCCCAGTTTTTCTTCAATATTTTGGCCACCTCTTCCCCTCCCAGCTTATATCGTAATACAAAAGTTTCAAACAGTTGTTCAGAACTATCTGAAAGTTGTTTTGTCAATAGCAGATCTCTATTGTTGTAGCTAAGTAACTAGACAACCTTTTTTCGGAAGAAATGGATCCTCAGAAGCTTAGCCGAGATTGGGTGGCAGAGCCGGTGGGGGGAGGCGGGGATGGTGGTTGGGAGGCGGGGCTAGTGCTGGCAAGACTTCTACGGTCTGTGCCCTGAAAATGCCAGATACAAATCAAGGTAAGGTATACACAAAAAGTAGCACATATGAGTTTATCTTGTTGGGCAGACTGGATGGACCGTGTAGGTCTTTTTCTGCCGTCATCTACTATGTTACTATTGAGCTTATTTTCGAAAGGGATCGCCGGCGATCTTCCGACACAAATCGGGAGATCGTTGGCAATCTCCTGATCCCGGCCAAATCGGTATTATCGAAAGCCGATTTTGGCCGACCCCAACTGCTTTTTCATCGTGGCGCCGGCCAACCTTCAAGGGGGCATGTTGGTAGGGTGGCGAAGGCGGGAAGGGGTGGGGTGGGGGCAGGGTTACGAGATGGCTGGCTTCGCCTCATAATGAAAAAAAATGGCCGGCTCGAATGAGCATTTCGCCGGGCGGACTTGGTCCATTTATTTTTAGGACCAAGTCTGAAAAAAGTGCCCGAACTGACCAGATGACCACCAGAGGAAAGCAGGGATCACCTCCCCTTACTCCCCCAGTGGTCACCAAGCCCCTCCCACTCAAAAAAAAATATAAAACATTTTTTGCCAGCCTGTATGCCAGCCTGAAATGTCATACCCAGCTCCCTGATAGCAATATGCAGGTCCCTGGAACAGTTTTTAGTGGGTGCCATAGGCAGTCGGTGGCCCAACTGTTTGGGGAGGCTAAAGGGGGTGGGGTTATGGGTGGGGCCAGGGGTGGAGCTTACATCCATAGTTGTCTGATAGACCATATGTAGATCCATCAAGAGGTAGTGTGTCATGATTTAGGCTCTACACCCAGTGGTGTGCTGGGAAATTTTAACAACAGGCTTTCTTTCTGGGTATAGCAAGCCTTGCAATTTGGGGGGGGGGAGGGCATGGGGACTAGGGGGTAGGGTGGCAATGCATTCCTCCCTCTCCCCTCCCACCGTTCAGACACGCAAGGTATACCTTTGCTGTAGGGATGCCGAGCCCCATCAGCCAAATACTACTACTACTACTTAACATTTCTAGAGCGCTACTAGGGTTACGCAGCACTGTACAATTTAACAAAGAGAGACAGTCCCTGCTCAAAGAGCTTACAATCTAATAGACAAGTGAACGGTCGGTCCGATAGGGGCAGTCAAATTGGGGCAGTCTGGATTCACTAAACGGTAAGGGTTAGGTGCCGAACGCAGCATTGAAGAGGTGGATTACTGCCACTCTCCGCTGCTTGTTTCTGGCTCTGGGCAGCATGCCAGGAATTCGCGCACTGAGAAGTCCTGGCATTCTGCTCAGAGCCAGAAACAAGCAGCAGAGAGCAGTGGCAGTTCATTTATTGGCTGGCGGGGCTCAGTATCCCTGCCAGCAAAGGTGAAGGAGTTCAGAGATGCCAAGGGTGGCCCATCTCAAAGCTGGAGATTTACCTCCACTTTGTCTAAAACCAGTTCTGGCAGATGCACATTCAAAAAACTGACATATTCTAATCAATAAATAAAAAATAAAATTATTTTTTTCTACCTTTGTTGTCTGGTCATTTTATTTTTCTTATTGTGTTGGTCCCAGTCTCTGGTTTCTGATTTCCTCTTTCTTCTCTTAACTGTTTTGACAAAGTCTCCTTGTACATTTGGCACGTCTATTCTCTTCAAGTCCGCCATCTTCTCTCCCAAGTCCAGCACCTCTTTCTCTCTCCATGCCCTCTCCCTTCCATATTTCCCCCAATGAATCTTTCTTCCTATCCAGCACCTCTCTTCCTCATTTCTCCCCCCCCCCAATGCAGTACCACTGTCCCTCCCTGCCCTTCCTGATGCAGCACCTCTGTCCCTCCTTGCCCCCACCACACAGCACCCCTGTCCCTCCCTACCCCTCTTGATACTGCACCTCTCTCCCTCCTTGCCCTCCCATGCAAAATATGTCTCCCCTGTGTTGTTGCCCACTGCCCCAATGCATCACTTCTCTTCTTCCTTGACCCCCATCATGCAGCACAAATATCCCGCCTTGCCACCCCATGCAGCATCTCTCTCCCTCCTTGCGCCCTCCCCGTGCAATACCACTTCCCCTCCCTGCCTCTCGATGCAGCAAATCTGTCCCTCGCTCCCTCCCTTATCCTCCCTCCGCCCTGCCCCCTGTGAGCCAGAACCTCAGTGCCTCGTCTTCTCTCTGCCACCTGGTCTTTAAAAGAAATGTCCGACGCGGTGGCGAGGCGCAGCACCTCGCATTTGCACGTAAAAGAAGTGGATCGTCTCATCAGGCCTTCCCTCACTGTCCCGCCCTTGCGGAAATAGGAAGTTGCGTCAGAGGAGGGCGGGACAGAGTGAGGGAAGGCCCAATGAGATGATCCGCTTCTTTTACGTGCAGATACGAGGTGCTGCGCCTTGCCACCGCGTCGGACATTTCTTTTTAAAAGGCTGGTGCGTGGTGCGGGGGGGGTTCCATTAAGAAGAGGAGCGAGCAGCGGGAGCGGCGGAGCACCCCCCCCCCCCCGCCCCAGGGTTGGTCTGTCGGGGAGCTGAGCTGCCGGTCAGGGAGCTGTGCTGGCAGGGCGCTGCCGGTCGTGGAGCTGAGTCGGAAGGGAAGCAGGGCGCAGGGTAAGGTCACGGTTGGGCTGGAGAGGCTTAGCCTCCCCAAGCCTCTTATACGGGGCGCCTATGGTGGGTGCAGTGTACTTCAGGCAGGTAGACCCAGGCCCATCCCCCACCTACCTGTTACACTTGTGGTGATAAATATTGAGCCCTCCAACCCCCCCCAAAACCCACGGTACCCACATGTAGGTGCCCCCCTTCACCCCTTAGGGCTATGGTAATGGTGTAGAGTTGTGGGGAGTGGGTTTTGTTGTGGATTTGGGGGCTCAGCACACAAGGTAAGGGTGTTAGGCACCTGGAAGCTATTTTTGGTTTTTTTTTTTAATTTTGTTAAGTGCCCCCTAGGGTGCCCGGTTGGTGTCCTGGCATGTCAGGGGGTCCAATGCACTACAAATGCTGGCGCATCCCATGGTCAAATGCCTTGCATTTCATCAGGTTTGAGATGGCCGGGTCCGGTTTCCATTATGGCTGAAAATCGGAGCCGGTCATCTCATGTAAACCCGGCGATCCACCGGTGATCCTGCTCTAAATCAGGC
This sequence comes from Microcaecilia unicolor, assembly GCF_901765095.1. NCBI lineage: Eukaryota > Metazoa > Chordata > Amphibia > Gymnophiona > Siphonopidae > Microcaecilia > Microcaecilia unicolor. The sequence continues at coordinate 678,997,328 of NC_044031.1, read as the reverse complement.
GAGCGATTTGGCCGGCGCCAAGCATATTTCAAAAATACGCTTGGCTCCGCCCCCTCACGGAGCCGGCTCCGAAGATGGGCGGCCATCGATTTGGCTGGCGCCATTCGATTATACCCCTCCACGTTACTATGTTTTTCAGGAGGTTTTTTAGACCGATGATGACTTATTTGACAAACACACAGAAAGGTGGCTTTAGTCCCACTATTGTGAATTTAGGTCTTAATGAGGTCTTTTCCTCCTCATTTTTAAATTATAGTGATTGCCTTTCCTGTAGTTCCTACAAGTCTACCTTATTTCATTAGTAAAACACGTCTAGACCGAAATGTCCAACATATAGCCCTGGAAGCTTTTGTTTTGTTCCATTATGGCAGAAAAATGTCCACGTGTTAGGAACGCCCAGATCCTGCTCTTAACATGTCCCTGACACGCCCCCTTGTGATTTGAACGCACTTCTGATGGACTTCATAGAAAAACATCCATAAATTGGTTTTGAAAATACCAATTTGGACTTTTTGTGAGAAAAATATCCAAATGCAGATTTATTCCACTTTTTGGACATTTTTCTCTTTTGAAAATGAGCCCCTTATTTAACTCTTACACATAAACACTTCCTCTCGGTCTTCTCCCAGAGGGGAACTTCCTTTTCAGTCTCGTTCTTTATTTATAGAATCCAGGCTCTCTGAGCTTCTACTCACTGAGTCTTTGTAGTATATTTCATCTCCTCTGGAATGCAACCTCTTGGGTCTATGGAAATGTTGATCAGTTGGTAAAGGCTTCATCATGTTTTCTCTTCCTCTCCCTCTACTCTCTCTCCTTGTTGGAGATAGAAAGCTTGTTCCCTGTTCTAACTTGCTTTTTCAGCAAATGCAACAGCTTTGTAGACTCTGGGCCAGATGCATCAACCAAACGTAAAAAAATCTAAAACGTAAAAGTGCTTACCAAATTTGAAAAAACGAAGAATGCACCAAAAAAACAAGTCGCACATGTTCAGTGCGGTATTGTAAAGTACAATGCATTACAGATTCGTAATCTCCGTCAGTAATCGGCTCCTAAAACATGTGCAGAGCAGCCAAGCATTATGCTGGCTGCTCTGCGCATGCCACAAACTGTCAACACAAACGTATTAAACCTACGTAGGTTGCTTACCTCAGATGTGGGCGTGCGAGGGGGGGGGATCGGGACTGCGAGCATTTAGCTCTGTGATCCTAGCAGGAGAGTGCAGTTGAAGAAGTCCTCCTCAAGACTCCAAAAGGACGTCCTTCATAAACCCCCCTTTCTAACAAAAGACCTCTTTCACTGTGATCCCCTTTAGTTCAGCAGAGAGACCTGGGCCCGCCCCCGGCTGGGGGAACAGAGGAAGGGAGGGGGACCTGGGCCGCTTAAAGTTGTTTTCAGAACTGAGAAATTGTCTTCAGAGGAGAGCAGAGAAGCAGGGGAGCAGCGGCCACCGGGGGGGGGGGGCAAGGCCGTACATACAGGACGCTCCTGATGAGCGCCTTGCCCCCTCCCAATCCTTTTTTGATTTTTGTTTAGATTTTAGATTTTATGCAGGGGAAAGCGGGGAGGTGTTGTTTATCTCACTTTTGTTTTTAAACATGCCAGCTTGGGTTTTTAAGGTGCAGGGGGAAGCGGGGAGATGACAGCTCTGGCCTTTATGACTGCTCTGACCATACGTTAAATATGTCGTGGTAAATGATTCGGTGTAATCGTCGGTATTGTTAGTGCATCCCGAATCGTCCACATTACAATGGTAGTTACTCGTTTGTATTCCGTTTTCGTTAGCTGCTTGCTTCGTCGGAAAAAGGCCTTTCATGCATGCAACGGTTAGGAATTTCTTCATTAAAGGGTTGTTAGAGGGTCGTTAAGGTTTAGTGCATCTGGGCCTCTGTTGCTTGCTTTCCCCTTGTTCCCTCCTCCAGGCACTCCAGTCAGGACCCTCTCTCTTTTAAGTAAATTGACCTTGGTGAGATAAGACCCAAGCCTGGTTTCTTAACAGTATCCTGCTACTATGGCCAGTAAATGATTGCCGAAGGCAAAGACTCTTCCCTGGGCTGTGTATGTATAGCTGGATCCTCCCACCTGTCAGGCAGGGAAAATGCAGCCTTTGTTCTGTAAGTTGATGTGTTAGAGAAAGATCAAAAGTGCTTTTATTCTGGTAGAGTGCCGAAGGTACTGGTACTGCTACAGAGGCAGAACCCTCGATATCCCTACATAGCTATGCCAGGTCTAGAGATGTATTTCTTGCTCTTGCTTCAGCATACTCTCACACAACCTAGATCAGCAACAGTTAATTTGGAAGCCTACAGAATCAACGAGGTGATCAAACACACCTTCAGCTTTATCAGCTAAGTCAGTGCTACAGTACAGGAGTTCCTGTAGAAAAATCATACTTTGACTACAACACCAAGTAAATGTGAAATTCAATGTATAGATGCCACATGTTTATTCAACTCCATTCGCTTAAATTTAACAGGCTAATCCATCATCCAGATGGGCACATTAAATTATCAGTCCAAAATTGACACAACACATTGATTGAGCATGGCCATTGGACCTTTCTTTCAAAGGTATTTTTCTAATACTAACTCAAATGGCAACTGAAAGGGGGTTACCTACCAAGGTTGGTCTTATCGATTTAGAAAGGCTTTTGATTGAATTGACCACAATATATTGATCACAAAGATGAACCAACTTAATGTCCATTCAGCACTAATTACAAGCCTACTTTCTAAGTGAACGGGAATCGGGAATGAAGAGAAGGGAGGACTGGTATTCACAAAGTATAACATTGTCCTGTTTCCAAATATAGTATGGCCCATCCCTCCCTTTAAAATGGATTTTAAAACAAACATATCATACTTATTTTAAAAATATATATTCCCAATTAGCTCTTCAGTGCTGAAAATAATGCTAAGCATGCAGCACAAATATCAGACAGCTGCTGACTCCATACTCTATTTTTATGACTGTTTGAAGGGTGTAAGCTCTGACATGTCAGCTGAAAGTAACTTTATTGCATGACCCAGGCTAGAGTTTGAGGATCCCATTCCCATTTCTTAACTTCAAGACAAAAATACAATTTTGCAAGCATGTGATGGTAGATAAACATATACAGATAAAATCAGTGGTGTGCAGTTGGGCCTTCAAATCTCCGGCCCTAATGTCCTGACATCTCTCTTTGTCATTGTTGGATGTTGTTGGGTTTTTTTCAGTTTTTGCAAAGCTTTATCTTTGATCCTACGAACAGGCATCAGAACAATTTGAAAACAGCTTCCCCAGACTCTCAGTTGCAGCTTCTACACCTGCCCATAGTGCACCACAGTGAGTCATGTGCAGGCCACTGGAGCTGTTTTGGTCCAACCAAACAGTAGAGACAAGATCCAAACAAACAGAGATGTGAAGAAGTTAGATAAAATATACAGCCCAGTGCAATATGGATATATTTGTTTGTGCCCCTGATGCAGGTGGTTAGCCGAAATTTGGCAGATAGGGCTTTTTTGAAATAAAGCAACTTTTACCATACTTTGCTGTTGTGTTTATTCCACATCTCAGAGGAAGCTGTTTTTTCTGTTGCCTGCTCTCCTTATGTAATGCAGTACTGTCAACTGCTGCATTGCTGAGCCATTTGAAACCAAGGTTCTATGGGTCCTAACACAACTGGGCACATATCTATTTTTGGAAATACAAACTCCCCTCAAATTTACAAGTCAGGAACCTTGAATCTGCTAAACTTACACTTACACTGATCCCCCAGATCGCCAGCATCCTTCAAGAGCTGCTTCTATCATTGCAACAACTACACTGCCTCTCTCCTTACATTGAGAAGGCAAGTCTTGTTACAGTTCTGCATGCCATGATAACATCAGAACTGAATTATAGTAATGCACTCTACGGTGGTCTGATTACCAAGGGTCTGACCTTTGAGGCATTAAAGGAAATAGCCCAGAGTACTTGAAGAACAGGATCTCCCTCTACACACCTCCAAGTTCACTAAGGTCTCCCCAAGGAGTTCCTTAATCACACCCCTCTCCAAGGACAATCACGCGGATGTGATACCCGCTAGTGAGCCTTCTCTGGAGTAGCCCCCACACTCTGGAATACACTCCCTGAAAGGCTTTGCTTACAAAAGACTATCTCTACTTCAGAAAGCAGATGAAGAGTTTGGACTCTTCACCTAGGGTCTTCATGCAAGAAGTAACTAACCTACTAGTCACTACACCGAGTGACTAACACTAGCTACACATACTGTAGCAGGATATGGCATGGTAAGAGAAGTGAAGTCAAAAGGGGAAGAAAGACAGGATGTTGAGGTATAAAGGGGAGTGTGTTATAGTGCAAGAGGGCAAAGGAGAAGGGATAGGTGGGGAAAGAAAGGAAAATGGGGGAAAGAGGGGGAAGAAGGGTGTAGTTAGAATGAGGGAAGTTTGGAACACAAGAGAAGAAGAGCAAAGGGATGGTGGCAGAGAGGGGAGTGGCAAGATGGGGTCAGGATAGCAAGAGAGGGGGTATGGCAACAGGGAGGAAAGAGAAAGTAGTAGGGAGTATAACTGAGCAGGTGAAGACAGAGGATGTAAAGAGGCACTAGGATAAGGGAGTGGAGAGCCTGAGACAAAGGAATAGGATACAAGAGCGAGGGGAAGCACAAGGGGTGAAAGAGAAAGAAGGATACTGTGGGGCACAGTGTAAAGAGGGAATGAGGATTAGGAGGGGATATGGGTGATGTTTTGGTAAGGGTGGAAGGTGTTTTATTGGGGACCACTAGGCTTTCTTGTCTCCGTGAAGGATGGAAACTTCTATGTTGGAGCTGCCAAGCTCCTCTTGCCATTATAGTTGGGGTGTGTGGTGCTGTGTTGGGGACTATCAAACATTAAATATCCAGGTATGTGCAAATAGTCAGCTATTAACCGGATAAGTTAAACTGAACAAAGATAGACTGCTATTTGTGTGGTCCTATTTGGCCCGGTTCATTTATCTGGTTAAGGGCTGAATATTTGCACTTAGCTTATTTGGTACCGACTCCGCCCCCAGACCACCCAGATAGTAGACAATTTTGGCTTTAGCGGTTAAAGGGGATATTCGGTGGTACTGTCTGGGTAAGTGCCACTGAACATTTCCTCAGAGCCCAGTCAGCATGAATTAACCAGATAAGAGCCTTTCTTAACCAGTTAACTCACTTTGAATATCAACCCTGTAATTTCTTTCTTTTCAAACAAGGGCTAAGCCACGATAAGAGTTATGTTCCAAAGAGAACAAAATATTAAGACAAAAAGAAAGAAGTAAGACGTGGAGTGGAGAGCAAGTGGCTTAATGGTTAGCTCTATGAGTTGCAACCCAGGGGAGCCACAATTGAAATTGGCGCCTCTGTCACTGACCCTTTTTCCCTGTTATTTGGGCAAGTCTTTTCTCTTCCCATTGCCCAGGAACTTACTTAGAGCTCTTTGGGGTGACCTGAATATTCATGAACACCATATTTGTCCAGTAGTGCTATAAAACTAATCATATTTAGATTTAGTTCACACCTCTTTGAGTAGTAGCTCAAGGTGCCTTCCATTAAAGTCTTTCCATGTCCTCAGAGGGCTCACAATCTAAGTTTGTACCTGAGGCAATGGAGGATTAAATGACTTACCCAAGATCACAGTAAGCATCAGCAGGGCTGCAAGAGACACAGCCGGGCCCGGGACAGGACCATCGACCTGACCCCACCTCCTGGGCCATCGCACCATGCCACCGCCCCACTCAGACTGCCTCACACATTCAGGCCCGCCGTCCTACCCGCTCCTTACCTTCCTATGTCTGACTGCTCCTCCCTCAGTCTGTTGTCTCCTGCTCCTGTGTGCCGGAACCTGGGTGATTGCATTAACACGATAATCCAGGTCATTGCGTTAATACAATCATCTGGGTCCAAGCACACAGGAGCAGGAGAGAGACAGTCAGACCCGGAAGCAGGCAGGGCAGGAAGAAGCTTGCCGGCACCAGGCTTTCCCTTGGAGTCCAGGCCCGGAGAATTTTGCCCCCCTCCCCCTCCCCCCTTCACCAGCAGCCCTGAGCAACAACAGAATTTGAATGGCATTCATCAGTTGTTAGCCTGGTGTTCTCTAACCAGTAAGCCTCTCTCCTCCAATAGCAGTATGATAGAAGCAAAGCATAAGCAAGTTAAATGCTAATAACTGATGCTGTCATAATTTTTCAGGGATCTCTCTAGGTTGACATGGGGCTTACCTTTATTTTGATCTTCTCTAAGTCTAAGAAAATTGTAGAGCAATCTTTCATAGTAGCAATAAAGGGGTTACTAGCAGCCACAAATATATCTGCATAATTGGTTGCACTGAGGGCTGCTGCTGTTCTTTCTGTAATCCAGCTGAACTCTGTGTTGTATGAAAGGAAAGAGCCCCACTGGCAGCGACATCCCTGCAACAGTTGATTAGGTCTACTGAAATGAAAGACAGGAAAGGGCAAGCACAGTACAAGTCATCTAACAGAGTCAAAGCACATTATAAATAAGGATACATGTGTAAGAAGTCATGAAAGATGAGAACATATCCCTAGTGGTCTAATGTGGGCAGTGCCTCCCATACCTGTCCTGGATCTCCTGATTGGCTGGATGTGTCCTGAGGACTGGGTTGAAAATCAATGCATGAGACCAGTCCTGGGTCTCCATAGTCAGCCAGGTTTTCAGGATATTCACTGGGGATACATTTACAAATACTAGAAACCCAATATATGCCAATTTACCTCATGCATATTCATTGTGACCCAGGACAAGTTTGGTAAGATCTGGTCTCATGCAGTGAATCTCAACCCAGTCCTCAGGACATACCCAGCCAATCAGGATACATTAATATGCATGAGATAGATCTGTATATAATGGAAACCTATCTTATGCATATTCATTGTGAATATGCTGAAAACCCAACTGACTGTTGGTTCTGAACTTAGTCCTTGGGATATAATCTATGCAAACATTTGATCAAACTAGAGCCCAACTGGAAGGGTTGAGTGGATTGCACAGAAACTCAGATTCAGGATGTCCATGCATCGGGACCAGCAGGTCCATGTGTACCAGATAGAGTATGCTCAAGAGCTGCTGGTTCATGAGCGGATTTCAAAATCTAGAGGGGAAGAGCACAAGATAATGACTGGAATAAAGGCGAGAATGGGGAAGAAATGAGGCAATGACAGGACGAGAGACAGTAAAGAGAGATAAGGGATAAAAGAGAATAGGTTGATATGGGGGAAAGACCAAAAGGGAAAGGGCCAGTGTTATGGGGTGGTAACAAGGCAATTGCCATGGGCCCCCATGCCACAGGGATCCTAAGATTGCCTCAAGCTGAAGAAAACATAGCTCAAAGGGTGGCTTTGGGGACCCCTACTGTTTCTGCCTGAGGACCCTGTTTTACTCTTTTGGGATCTTGCTAGGTACTGATGACCTGGATTGGTCACTGTTGGAAACAGGATACTGGGTTTGATGGAACTGCAGTCTGTCCTAGTACGGCAACATTTATATTCTGATAGATGTCGTTGTGGCAGCATAGAAATGTCCATGTTGTAAAATGGCCACATAGACATCCATGTGGAGTAGAGGAGCTAGAGCAGCAGGCTGAGAACCCAGGGACCAATGCTCAAACTCCATCATCAGCTGTTTTGTTTTGTTTTTTAATTGTGAGCCTCCAGGTACAGAAAAATGCCGACTGTACCTGAATGTTTACTGCTTCAAGAGCCTTCAGGCTTGCAAGTGGTAAATGAAATTAATTTTAAAAGATTAGTATTATGAATATAGTTCCTGAAGCTGTCCAGATCCAGGTACCCCTTGCTAGTTTCACATCTAGAGTGAGTGGGCAGTAACTGTAGGGGAATTAAGGCAGTAACTTCCCTTAATCTCTCCAGTGGAGAGCTGCTCAATCGGAAACCTTTCTGTAATCTAAATTGCCAGGTACCTGGTCTAAATACACATAGACATTCTTTCCCCTTCTGAAATCTGAGTTGGATGTGTTCCAGAAGGGCCAGCCCCCTGAACACTCACTATGAGGATCCACACTGCCACTCCTCTGTGGTGGGGAAGGCTTACCCAAGAATTTTCACACAACTGGTTGTCAACTTCAGCAATATTCTCTTATTTTTCTTACTTCAATCAGCAGAAAATTATTAAAGCAAAGGCCATGTGCAAGCAGCTACTACAATATAAGAAAAGAAAAGATTAGAAGTATGAGCTAGGAGACACTCTGCTCCCCAACTATCCACTAGACTCCCTGAGTTAAGTGTGGATCCCTCATTTATAGTGTGAGAAGGAAGAGGCTGTCCTACCCTGGTTAGGCCCCTAGAGGGTGCTGTTCCCCTAAAATGTCCAGGGAGAAGGGCGGGTGAGTCACAAAAGGGAGCCAGTAAGGGGATGTATAGCTGGAGGTCACTAGGACCGGGGAGAGTCCTGGAGGAGGAAACAGGTGCAGCAGGTTATGGGGGGTCCTGTTTAGTCATTATCCACTTAAGACCCCACCTGAGTGAGGGAGAAGGGAGAGCTAGCAGCTGAAGAAGAGAGCTGGTAGCTGAAGCAGGAGGATCCCCATGAGAAAGACTGGCTGAGCCCTATGGCCTGGTGGTGAAAAGACTGTGTGTCAGATGAAAAGACTGGGTGTCTAGAACTGTGTGTTACCAAGAAGGAAGCTGGCTGGGGTAAGAAGGCCCTAGAGTATCAAGAATAAGACCAGAGGGTGTTCAAAGAGGTACTGTGTGTCCCAGAGTAAAAGGCTGTGTCTAGAACAGTGAAGAGGGACTGTGTGTCCAGGACGAAAAGACTGTATGTCTAGAGCTGGGTGCTACAAGGAGGGACTGTGTGTCCGGGACTGAGTTAATATTGGAAAAGACTGTATGTCTAGAGCTGGATGCTACAAGGAGGGACTGTGTGTCCGGGACTGAGTTAATATTGAGAAAAGACTGTGTGTCTAGAGCTGTGTGCTACAAGGAGGGACTGTGTGTCCAGGACTGAGTTAGTACTGAGCCCAAATGCCGGTGTGAGAGGGCTCAGGGGGAAGAAATCTGTTGGGTATTGAACTGTGCAAGAAGAAATGTTTAAGCTGAATATTTGCACTGAGTAGGAAGAAATGGTTAAGCTGGAAGAACTGTTTAAGCTTGTGAAAGGTTTTTAAGCTAAAAGAAGTGTGCCCCAGAGGCTGGAATAAAGATTTGTATGAGAAAAATCCTGTTGATGAGACCTGAATATGTTTGCCTTTTTGAGAAACAGGTCACCCTGAGTAGAAAGGGTATTAGAGTAATTTGCATAAAATCTGCATACTGAGAACCAGGTCACCCTGAGTAGAAAGGGGTATTAGAGTAATTTGCATAAAATCTACATACTGAGACCAGCTCACCCTGAGTGAAAGAGGGACCTGGGATCCTGAGGTGGGAGCTTCATCTTTACAATAGCCTCATCTTCACAATAGGTATCCTGTCTTCCTGTCCCATTCCTCTCATATGCCTATCTATCATCTATCACCTATCATCTAACATCAATCCCACCCACAGCAACTGACCATCTATCCTACCTTCTATACCGTTCCTGTATCAAGTACATCTCATAGCTAAAGCTATTTTCTAACTTCATGAGTTCTTGTGGTTAGCTAGCTACATTCTGTCACAATATTCTAGTTTCTTCTTTATCAACTTAAAACACAAGCTTAGAAATGATGTGGAATAAGGATGAACAAGAAAATGTTATACAAAAGTACATATTTCACACAGAAGAGCTCACATTGTTACCATTTGCAATGCTCAAGGTGCGCTAATTCCTGCATAACTTCACTAGCACAGTCATACAGCTCACTATGCTGATTTTAAAGAATCCTTTGTGATAGTTATGTCTCTAATGCTTATACTATCTGGCTTATTTTCGAAAGAGAAGGGCGCCCATCTTTCGACACAAATCGGAAGATGGGCGTCCTTCTCACAGGGTCACCCAAATCGGCATAATCGAAAGCTGATTTTGGGCATCCTCAATGACTTTCCGTCGTGGGGACAACCAAAGTTCACAGGGCGTGCCAGAAGCATAGCGAAGGCAGGACTTGGGCGTGCTTAACACATGGCCATCCTCAGCTGATAATGGAAAAATGAAGGGCGTACCTGACGAACACTTGGACGACTTTACTTGGTCCTCTTTTTTTATGACCAAGCCACAAAAATGTGCCCTAAATGACCAGATGATCACCGGAGGGAATTGGGGATGATCTCCCCTTACTCCCCTAGTGGTCACTATCCCCCTCCCACCCTAAAAAAAATTTTTTTTAAATATTTTTTTCAGCCTCTATGCCAGCCTCAAATTTCATATCCAGCTCCTTGACAGCAGTATGCAGGTCCCTGGAGCAGTTTTAGTGGGTACTGCAGTGCACTTCACGCAGGTGGACCAAGGCCCATCCCTCCTCTACCTGTCACACTTGTGGTGGTAAATGTGAGCCCTCCAAAACACACCCGAAACCCACTGTACCCACATGTAGGTGCCCCCCTTCATCCCTAAGGGCTATGGTAGTGGTGTACATTTGTGGGGAGTGGATTTGGGGGGGGGTTGGGGGTGCTCAGCACACAAGGTAAGGGAGCTATGCACCTGGGAGCTTTTTCTGAAGTTCACTGCAGTGCCCCCTAGGGTGCCCGGTTGGTGTTCTGGCATGTGAGGGGGACCAGTGCAGTACAAATGCTGGCTCCTTCCACAACCAAATAGCTTGGATTTGGTTGTTTCTGAGATGGGCGTCCTCGGTTTCCATTATCGCCGAAAACTGGGGACGACCATCTCTAAAGTTGACCTAAATGTTGAGATTTGGACGTCCCCGACCGTATTATCAAAACGAAAGATGGACGCCCATCTTGTTTCGATAATATGGGTTTTCCCACCCCTTCACGGGGACATCCTGCAAGGACGTCCTCAGGAAAACTTGGGCGCCCCGTTCGATTCTGCCCCTCCACGTGACCACCCAGGTCTGTACAATCATCTGTCTGGTTTCTTCTTAGTTAACTGGTCAGGCCTCTGGTCAGCAATGCCTTATGCATAACCATAAACATTCATTTTGACCAGGCATGATAAGTAGTACACACAGCCCTTTTGTACATATTACTATACAATTATCCTTGGGTAGATATACTGTTTGTCATCTTTTCATTTTTTCAATTCATCACATATTTTACCTTTAACATCACTTTCCACCTTACAATTGAAAGAGAAAAACGCCTAGATTTTGACCCAAATCAGGAGATAGACGTTTATCTCACAAAAACGAATAAATCGGTATAATGGAAAGCCGATTTTGGACGTTTTCAACTGCACTCCATCGCGGAAGCGTACAAAGTTGACGGGGGCGTGTCGGAGGCATGGCGAAGGTGGAACTGGGGCGTGGTTATCGGCCGAGGAGAGATGGGCGCCTTTCGCCGAAAATGGAAAAAAAGTATGCGTTTGTAGCTAGAATTTAGGGCACTTTTCATGGACCCTGTTTTTTCACGAATAAGGCCCCAAAAAGTGCCCTAAATGACCAGATTACCCCCAGAGGGAATTGGGGATGACCTCCCCTGACTCCCCCAGTGGTCACTAACCCCCTCCCACCACAAAAAATGATGTTTCACAACTTTTTATTTTCACCCTCAAATGTCATACCCACCTCCCTGGCAGCAGTATGCAGGTCACTGGAGCAGTTGTTAGGGGGTGCAGTGGACTTCAGGCAGGTGGACCCAGGCCCATCCCCCCCTACCTGTTACAATTGTGCTGCTTAATGCTTAGTCGTCCAACCCCCCCAAACCCACTGTACCCACATGTAGGTGCCCTCCTTCACCCCTTAGGGCTAAAGTAATGGTGTAGACTTGTGGGCAGTGGGTTTTGAGGGGGATTTGGGGGGCTCAACACACAAGGGAAGGGTGCTATGCACCTGGGAGCTCTTTTACCTTTTTTTTTGTTTTTGTAAAAGTGCCCCCTAGGGTGCCCGGTTGGTGTCCTGGCATGTGAGGGGGACCAGTGCACTACGAATCCTGGCCCCTCCCACGAACAAATGCCTTGGATTTATTCGTTTTTGAGCTGGGCGCTTTCATTTTCCATTATCGCTGAAAAACAAAAACGCCCAGCTCACAAATTGTCGAATAAAACATGGACGTCTATTTTTTTTTAAAATACAGTTCGGTCCGCCCCTTCACGGACCCGTTCTCGGAGATAAACGCCCATGGAGATAGACGTTTTCGTTCAATTATGCCCCTCTTTGTCTCACACATAAGTAGCGTTTTCTTTCCTTTTTCTTTTGTTTTTTTGTAACAACATTTATGTTTGTGGTAATCCATGGTAAGATTACCACACCTTATGAGATTTCTTTCATCTTTTCTTTCTTGTTTATGTTTTAAGGCATGTATATCATGGCAACTGGTTATTCACACACTGTTCACCCCACATTTACGTATTTCAACGTCACATATTTAAATATTTCTTACGTCACACATTCCAATGGATTATTACATTCCACCACGTTTTGTTTTGCTATTTCTGGTTCCACGTTAAGTATCACATTTTCAGCTATTCTTTTTTCTTTTTTTATTTATATTTTTTGTTTAGTTTTTCAAGTCCATTCCGTTCATGGTTCACTTTACTTCGGATTTTTGGCATGCAGCTTATACAATAGCGACTAATTGCGGCTATACACGTAACTACAAGTTACTGCCAATTAGTGCTTGTTAAGGGCAATTATAGGTTCTTATTGCCAATTTAGTGCCAATTAGCTAATTATGTAGTGCACATGACCCTATTCTATTACTGTGCAGCCAGTTGCGCACCCAACTTTGGGTACTATTTATAGAATTTGGGGGTATTTGTCCAATATTTGCACAATTGCTAACATGGGGAAAATTGTAGATTTTTGTTGTTGTGGGCTAAAAATCACACAAAATAACATGAGATAAGTCATTGACATGTCCCATGTTTCGGATAAATGCACATACCTAGATCATGGTAAAGGTAAGCAGGTCTGAACAGAAATACCAGACAACAGAGTGCCAGGGACAGATTGGGTCTAGTTTACAGAGTACTGGAAGGAGACAGTACTAAAATGTTCAAATTTGTGCCAAACACATGAAGTATTCACCATGTAATGTCTTGTGGGCTCTTACTCTCCACCCCCCCCCCCCCCCCAATAAGATTCTTCGGATTACTTCCTGAGTAAGTCCAAATCCACTTTTGGTGAGGAGAACCAGACAGTACAAATGAATGTCTGTGCATAGAAATTCCATTGGCTGTGCTTTCGTTCTGCATGTCCTATTTATTCAAACCCTCCAGAAAGCAGAGGCCAGAATGCAGAATGTAATGTTTCATTACCTCATCTTCCCACCGTCTATTTTAGGTCATATCTGAGCTCCTTATCAACTCTCCTACAACATCAGCCAACCCCCTACCTATGTGCTCCCCTTCGGCTTGTGAAACATCACACTCACTTTCCCTTGCAAACTATTCAGTGTAAATAAATAACACCAACGTTGGGAATCACCAGCCTTATTAACAGACTCTAGCGCTGTCTGAGAATATGCAGGGGAGAGAGGAGGAGGAAACGTAAAACCCAGGGCCAGGACACAGAAAAGAACACATCAGACACATCTTGCAGGGCAGCAGTGTCAGAAGCTAGTAGGAGGACACAGAGGTAGCCAAGGGCAGAATGGATAATTTGAAAGGATTGTCTAATAAAATATATATATATTCAAATAGAGTAGCTTAGTAGCTAGAGCAATGAATTGATAACCAAGAAGTCAGGGCTCATATCCTGCTTCTCCCACTAATTCTCCTTGTGATCATGGGCAAGTCGCTTCACTCTCCATTGCCTCATGTAATAGAGCTTATATAATAATACTGTACTGGAAATCTGTGTTACATTTTTAAGGCAGAATTTGTTTTACTTTACTTTAGAGTCATTAAAACAATTTCCTGTTACCTAAGGGCTTTAGGTCATGGGTTACTGGGTTTGTAGATCCCAGATTAGGTATCTCATCAACAGGGGTCTCAAAATATGGGATCTCAGGTCTTTGGTGGCTGATTTTTTTAAATTATCAATTGATATCCCATTGAAATGAAATGGAAGTTAAACCTTTACTTCAGGGGTTGAAGTAGAAATTCAGCACTACACTGGAAGTAAAAAAAAGTATGATACTTTTTAGCACATTTTCTTTCTGGAAGTAATTCTGAATGCAGACCATTAACATGCATTAACATTAGGGCTGCATATTAATCGCTATTAAAGCCATAATTAACACGTTACTTATCAATTGCGATTAAAAAATGTAATTGCGCTCAATGATTAACTGCCCTGCCCATCAGTACACATGCACACACGGTCGGTCTGGCATCTCTCCCTCCCCTCCCGGACTGCCGGCAGCTCTGTCTTTTCTCCGCTCCCCTTGCTGTTTACCTTTTTTTTCAGTAAATCACCCTGCAGTGGCAGCAGTATTGAAATGCTGCCTCGGCCTGCACTGGGCCTTTCCCTCTGACCCCTTCCGCCCCTTCTGATGCAGCATTCTGTTTTCAGAAAGGGGCAGGATGGGTCTGAAAAGAAAAGGTCTGATGCAGGCCAAGGCAGCATTTCAATACCACTGCCACTACAGGGTGAAGATTTACCGAAAAAAGGTAAACAGGGAGGGGAGAGAAGGGTGAAGGAAGTGAGAGCCACAGCAGTATGGGAAGGGAGGGAGAGATGCCAAATCAGTGGGCGGGCAGGTGTAGGAGGGCATCAAGCGATAACCACAGGAGGGGAGGCACAGCTCATTAGAGAGAGAGAGAATGGGTGAAGGCAGAGAGGGATAGTGAAAATGGGTGAAGGTACAGGGTGGCACTTGAGACAGAGAGAGAAGGCACAGGGGGCACTTGAGAGAGAGAGAATGGATGAAGGCAGAGGGGGCACATGAGAGAGAGAGAGAATGGGTGAAGGCAGAGAGGGAGAGTGAAAATGGGTGAAGGTACAGGGTGGCACTTGAGACAGAGAGAGAAGGCACAGGGGGCACTTGAGAGAGAGAATGGATGAAGGCAGAGGGGGCACATGAGAGAGAGAGAGAGAGAGAGAGAGAATGGGTGAAGGCAGAGAGGGAGAGTGAAAATGGGTGAAGGTACAGGGTGGCACTTGAGACAGAGAGAGAAGGCACAGGGGGCACTTGAGAGAGAGAGAATGGATGAAGGCAGAGGGGGCACATGAGAGAGAGAGAGAGAATGGGTGAAGGCAGAGAGGGAGAGTGAAAATGGGTGAAGGTACAGGGTGGCACATGAGACAGAGAGAGAAGGCACAGGGGCCACTTGAGAGAGAGAATGGATGAAGGCAGAGGGGGGCCTACTTCAATGGAAAGCAATGGAAGTAAAATCCGGCTGACTCAATCCGTCCTCCTTTTTCTGGAGCCATATGGTAACCCTACACATGAGAGAGAGAGAATGGGTGAAGGTGCAGGGGCACATGAGAGAAAGATAATGGATTAAAGGGAAATGGGACTTGATATATTGCCTTTCTGTGGTATTTTGCAACTACATTTGAAGCAGTTTACATATATTCAGGTACTTATTATGTACCTGGGGCAATGGAGGGTTAAATGACTTGCCCACAGTCACAAGGAGCTGCAGTGGGAACTGAGCCCAGGATGCCGGGATCAAAGTCCAATGCACTAACCACTAGGCTACTCCTCCACTCCAGGGGGTACATGAGAGCGAGAAAGAGAGAGAATGGTTGAAGGCACAGGGGCACATGAGAAAGATAGAATAGGTGAAGGCACAGGGGAGCACATGAGAGAAAGAGAGAGAGAATGTGTGAAGGCACAGGGGGGCACATGAGAGAATGGATGAAGGCACGGAAGGGCACATATGAGAGAGAATGGTTGAAGGCATGGGGGGCACATATGAGAGAGGGAGAGAATAGACTCGGGCCCCCTTCAAAGCTGCAGTACCTGTTTAATGGCTGATGGGATATCTGACGACCTGCCAAAGAGTCACTCCCTTCCTCCTTGTACTGCCTCA
Source organism: Microcaecilia unicolor (assembly GCF_901765095.1). Taxonomy (NCBI): domain Eukaryota; kingdom Metazoa; phylum Chordata; class Amphibia; order Gymnophiona; family Siphonopidae; genus Microcaecilia; species Microcaecilia unicolor. The sequence continues at coordinate 678,981,343 of NC_044031.1, read as the reverse complement.
GGAGTGAGCAAGTCAAGGAGAGGAAATGCCTCCCCCCCAACCCCATGGACTTCTGACTATGCCCTGCCTTTAATTGTGTGATTAATTGCATGATTTAAAATGTTTAATTGCGATTAAAATTTTAAAGCAAAATGTAGCCTGGAATGCATTAAAATCTTTACTAAACTGAAAGTCATTTGAGTACACAAAAAGCTTCACTAAAATCAAATAACGAGATGCACAATGATTTATGCAGTTTATTACATCAGCCCCTCAAGCTGGAAGAGCTAATTCTATAACAGTACACCTATATAGATGCTTATTCTCTAAAGAAAACTAAGGGGTCCTTCTACAAAGGTGTGCTAACAGATTTAATAGGCCACTAATGATACCTATGGACTGCATAGCACTTAAGACACACTAATTCAGTAGCGCATGCTAACTCCATTAGCACACAGTAATAAAAGGACCCTTTAAGGGCCTTATTCTATAAAGGTTATGCTCCTAAATTTAGGCTCCTAAACTTGACACTCCTAAATTTACACTCATAAATTTAAGAGTGTAATTTATGCTCCTAAATTTATGTAGGAACATAGATTACGCTTGTAATTTAGGAGCATAAATTTAAGAGCATAAATTATGCTCATAAATTTAGGAGTGTAAATTTTAAGAACGTAAACTTAGAAGCATAAACTTTGTAGAGTAAAGCCCCAAGTGCCTTCTTTCCTTTAGAAAATAGTAATTGGGTTTATATGCACATATGCACTTAGGTGTAAGCACTTAATGCCAGCCATAGAGCTTTGCATCTAAGTGTCGATGATAGGCATGTAAAATTAAAGAACAAAAAGGGTGGGAATGACCACAAAAAATGAACCAGGATGTGAACCAGAGCCTTTATTCAAAGTGGTACTCAGCAGAACCAGATAGATATGCTGGATCCAACTCAGGCCGTGTTTCAGCTGTTAGGCTTTCCTGAGGGGTCTTCTGTTGTGCAGTGCAAACATGAAAAACAGTCTTAGTCCAATAAAGAATGGTTCTAGAAAGCCACAGGGCAGAAGCTTAGCTAGGTGGGGCGCAAGGGGTGCAGTCGCTCCCCTAAACAGCTGATTTGAAAAAATGGCGCCTATGTGCCTCGTGGCAATATTCTTTTCGGCTTCCTCTCTCCCTGAAACCGCGCTTTGCAAGGATGAAAGTCTCCTCCTCCTCTCTCTCTACCGCCGGCCTTAGTCCCACCCCCTCCAGCACGAAGAGTGTGTGTCACGTCAGAGAGAGGACCAGCATGCAGCGGCAGGGCTTAACCTATGACGCGGCTCCGCCTCCAGCCGCCCCGTCCCACCTCCCCAACGGCAAAAATGACCTCCATCTACTGCCTCCCTCCAGCTCCCCGCGGTCCGACGGTGCTTGCTAACCTACTTCAATCGCTGCTGGAGAGGCACCAGAGCGATTGAAAGGAGCTGCCTCGGTGCCTCGATCTTCCTTGTGATGTGTCCTGCCCACGCGGAACAGGAAATTGCATAAGAGAAGACAGAACACATCACACAGAAGATCGAGGCACCCAGGCAGCATCTTTCAATGCTGCAGTGCCCCTGCCAGCAGCAATTGAGGCAGCTTAGCAAGCACCATCAGACCAAGGGGAGTAGGAGGGTCGGAAGGAGAGACTCTGGAACCACGGGGGGGGGGGGAGAAATAAAGGGAGAAAATGCAGGCAAAAGGGAGGAAGAACTAAGTGCTTCTCTGCTGGAAGGGGAGAGGGAGAGACAGACAGGAAGAGGTGCTGGAGGGAGAGGCAGAGGGATACATAAATGCTGGATCAACTTGGAGGGAGGGGGCAAGGGAAAGACTGATTGGCTGGCTGACTGACTAGGAAAAGAAAGGGGGGGGAAAGACCCTGGAGACTTAGGAGGGAGACATACTGAACTGTGGGGGAGGGGAGTGGGATGAAAGAGGGAGATATCTGGCCCCAGGGTGGGGGAAGAAGGGAAGAGAGAGAGGAGAGTGACAGGGAAACAAGAGATGTGAGATATGGAGGGAAAGGGATAAGGACACAAAGGGGCACTACTGGATGGGGAGGGGGCTTAGTGATACAGAGGGGCAATATTGATCACAGCAGGGGATAGGGAAAAAAGAGAGGGAAATGCAGGCCAAGGCAAGACAAAGACCTAGATGGGAAACTGCTGAATTTAAGGGCTGGATCGGAACATTTCGAGGGCAGATGCTGAAACTGGAGGAAGGATAGAGACAGAGCTGCAGGTGGTAGAAAGGACGCATAAGGACACAGGAGGACGGTGAACATGGTGACAGAAAAAATATCAAAAGGAAAGAAGACACTGCATAAAACAGAAGACACTGGGACCAAAGCGAATAGAATAACTAAATGCTCAGACAACAAAGGTAGAAAAAAGTATTTTATTCAGAATTTATTAATTGGAATATGTCAGCTTTTGGAAATGTGAATCTGTGATATTTTGCATTTGTTTCAATTCCAGTTCCTTGTGTCATATCTGTTGTGTTGTGTTACTTTTCATGTGTGATCAAGGTGCAGTATTCTGCTAGCATGTAGTATTTGCAGTCCTTTTTGTTTGTTTTTTTTACTAGGTAGTGTATTGGTGTATTAGTACCCGGCATAATATTTACAGTGCTGCCATTTCACGCATAAGGTTATAGCTCATCCTGTCCTTGGAGTTTGGCAAGGTTCTCAGTGTGTTTTTGCACAAGTTTGTGTATAGTGTTTTAGAGTGGAGAGATTGTGAGTTAGACTTACTGAGGTGGCACCAAAACATCACAAAGGGTTTTAGAGCCTAAATCATGAGACACTACCTCTTGAAGGATCTTTAAATAGTTTAATTGTTCCATAGGCGTGTTGGCTGAGGGCAAGTAGGATGTGTAAAAGAGAGGTAGACAGACTGACTGCAGGCCTTTATGGATGTGTAGGCATCATTTACAAAATCAGAATTTGAATATATTTGTATGATTTGTTGTCATCTCCGCTTCACTCTATTTTTTTTTGGGGGGGGGGGATATGGAGTTTGTAATACATAATAGAAGGTGCAGAGTTTTGCTGAGATCCTGTTGAGAATCCAGATTTCACTCCGGAGTCCCACACAAAAGAATTTGTTGAATGATGCTATCAGTTATAATGTTGGTTTTACCTGATAGCTGAAACTTGCTGGAAGGGGATGATTTCTTTATGCATAGAAGGCCCTGCTGTCTTACATTGCTAATTTAAAACTGAGTAGGTTGAACTCCGAGTCCTATCCTTTCACCATCCTTACACCATCTGTGTAGGAATGTGTAACGGTGCAGCTTGTTCCAGTTTCCCAATAGTAGGTATATTGGTGCTCCAGAGCCCAGTGTACTATATATAGCACTGTCGTCTGATAGGTGGGTTAGGGCTGTTATGGAGTGGTAAGTTTTGTGTTCTAAGGCAGTCCTGGAGTACCCCCTTGTCAATCAGGTTTTCAGGATATCCACAATAAATATGCATGACATTGATTTGCATATACTGCCTCCGTTACATGCAAATGTTTTTCATGCAGATTCATTGTGGATAGCCTGAAAACCTGAATGGCAAGGGGGTACTCCAGGACCACCTATGGAAACACTTCTCTAGGTCCCACTGTAATATTTATAGCACTGCATTTTCATAGGTGGGTTAGGGCTGTTATGGTGTGGTAAGTTTTCAGTATAGGTTTTGGGTGTCTTTTTGCAGGGCTTTGTGTTATTTCACAAAGTGTCTAGCCCTATTTGAAAGTAGGCTCTGGGGCAAGGGCCATCTTTGGCCCTTGTCACCCAAAATAAAAATGCTCCAGACTAGTGTTCTTCACATCCTATAGAGTCACCACACAAACAAAAGACCATCTTGATTTAAACAAGGTGTCTAGCAGTGGAAGGACTGGGTGTGCTATTCCTGAGGTGATGGTCTCGATTTGAATATTTTTATTTGAAGTTAAGACAGGTTGCCTGCTCTGGCCAGTCCAGGGACCTCTTCTGTATCCTGCTTCCTGATGTAACTTACTGTTTCCTTGTAGGCAGGATGCAACAGAGACAGCCTGTATTAATCATTGCCCGCCACAGCCCTTGAGCAACAAGACAAACACTTCTGTCTAACTGACACCAACCGGCGCCTATTTTATAAAAGTCTGCTCCCCCTGAGATCAAAACCTGGCTATGCCTCTGCCACAGGGATCACAAAGTTCAGTGCAGGCAGCCTGGTTCATTCTTTGTGGTCATTGCCACCCTTTTTATTTTTTCATTGTTTTATCTGTGGGAGTAGACTGGTTTATTCTCCTTTGGAGTGATAGACATGTAACTTATAGTATTCTATAAGTGAATAAATGTGCATCCCCCACCCATGTTCCGTCCAGAATCCACCCGTGTGCACACCCACCTGTAAAATGTAAGATATCCGTGTATAAAAATCAGAGTGGGAGGGCGACCAAGGATACCAAAGACTGGAAGATGTGTGTTGGTAAAGGAATTTATTGAAGGATGAAGACTTCCAGTCTTTGGTATCCTTGTTCGCCCTCCCACTCTTACTTTTACACTGTTGTTTACAGTGGGGCATTTCAGCGGATTTCTTCTCAGATATCTGTGTATATACAGAACAGTGCATAGGAGCATATCCTGCATTTACATGCAAATGTGTGAACATACACAAGTATATGTTAGCATTTTGCCACAAATTACTACTTGGCCTGGCGTACTTTCCAATAAAAATAACACTTAAAATATAGAATACTCCCCACTATGGACTAGATTCAGTAAATGGCACTCAAAAAACGGTGCCAAAAAAATCCATGCGGAGCATTATTCTATAAATAGCACTCCGATTTTGGTGCCGTTTACAGAATAGCACTTAGAGCTGATTTCTGCACCAAACTTTGAATGTGAGAATTGACACCAACTGAAACCTGAATCCTGGCACATAATTTAGGCACAGATTCCCGATATTCAGTAATACTGTGCGCATCTTTGGTGAACAGGCGGGAGGCGGGACTGGTAGTTGGGAGGCGAGGATAGTGCTGGGCAGACTTATATGGTCTGTGCCAGAGCTGGTGGTTGGGAGGCGGGATTGGTGGTTGGGAGGCGGGGATAGGGCTGGCCAGACTTATACGGTCTGTGCACTGAAGAGGACAGTACAAATAAAAAAGTAGCACATATGAATTTATCTTCTTGGGCAGACTGGATGGACCGTGCAGGTCTTTTTCTGCCGTCATCTACTATGTTTACTATGTTTTACACCCCTGACCTATCCATGCCCCTCCCATGGCCATGCCTTCTTTTGAGTTGCACGCTGTAAGATTTGCTCACAGATCTTTATAGAATAGCGCTTAGCAAGATGCATGCGCAAATTCAAATTGTTACCAATTAACACAAATAATTGTTAGGACCCAATTATTGGCACTAATTGGCTCGTTAACCAATTTAGTTGTACGCACATCTCAGGATAGTGTGCAATTTTGCACACGGAAATTTGCATGGGCTCCTGGTTAGGGGGTGGGTTTCCCTGGGGGTTACTAGATATGGGAGTTGGCTCATTGGGCCATGGGGAATAGCATAGTAGTTTAAGGAGAGGAGGAGCTGAAAATGACTCCAGTAATATTCTTATGGCAAAAGATGAATGACAAGTGTTATTAAATTGGGGACAGCGTCTGGCTAATAAAAAGGCTAGCTTGGATCTGTCAGGGTCTTTGGTACACCACTTGGACCCGAGAAGCACTGAAAGCAAAATATTGACCTCCCAAGAGGGAGGGGTCTGGAAAACCAGAGAGTCGGTGTCGCATTGACCTGCTGGTGAGGGAGGTGGGTGAGAGGAACCGCATCTTAGGAAACAGACAGATGGAAAGGGTCTGGTCCAGGAGAAGGTCTGGTGGCTGGGGGTAGTGCCTAGTGAAACTTTGGGAGAAATATCCAGGAGGCCAGCCTTGGGTTGTTCTTCCAGGCAGGACAGAAAAGAACAGAACTCACCAGGCATAGAAAGTGACAGTGGATTGAATAAGAGGATTTGCATGTCATCACCTTGTTTTCAAGTTTGCCAGCTGCAAATCTGTTTATACGATCCTGTTTCTATTAGTACAGCTGAACTGGTTTTTTTTTTTTTTTTTTACAAAACCCAGTGTGTGAGTGAAATTCTTGAGCTGAACTGGTAAGAGACTGTTCAGTGGAGGTGAGAGCCCCCCCCCCCCCCCCCACCAGCCTACCAAGATAAACCCAGTTGGCCCATGCCCTATTCCAACCTGACTTGTGTTTTATTGGGAATCCTGACCCTGGTACCTACCCTGAGGAGCATAGCTGGCATCCTGAACTGTTTTGAGTGGGACCAGGGTTACAAAAATGATGCCCAACATAAAGCAAAAGGGTTAAGCCTCACTGGACAGATTATTTTCTTCAGAGACTATATTTTTCCCTTCATCTCACACACCAGAGAGACTGTATTACCCAAATTTCAAAATTGGTATCAAAGTTATCTCAGAGCTCAGAAATGTACCGCGGTTCCACAAGAACTTTGGAGGACCAAACTCAGTCTGGGGACCTGTTGTCCAAGTTGTAAGTAGCTGGGATGTGTATAACGGGAAAAGCGACATGGACAATATGGCTTCCATTCCCACCATCCCAGTGAGAAGGCAGAAGAGGAAGAAAAGTTACACCCTCAACAGGTGCACAGAATTCAGGGAACATTTTGATGATACTGACACACACAAGGGAGGACAAGCTAGAGACTGTGGCCTGGGTGAAGCGCACCACATGGAATTGAGGCAGCAGGACCACAAGCGATTGGTGCAGGCAAGTGAGCTGGAGCAGAGTGAGTCATCTGTATCTTTGGGTGTGATGGTACACAGATTAAAAATGATGATTGAGCTAAGTGTGGAGGATGAGGAGAGTGTGAGGAAGGTTGTGTAATCCCAGTGCGACACCCATGGAGTCCCCAGCCCATCCAGCTTTGCTGCTATCAGTGTGGAGAACAATTCTATGAGTAGGAGGCAGGCTTGGAGGGCCCTGCTGGAGAGGAGGCTGTGGGCCGAGACACCCCACAGAATGTAGACATTTGAACTAAAATCCACGCAAGGTGGAGAGGTGGGTAATCCTTCTCAGTGTAGATGTGTATTTGCTGGAAAACATGAGTGCTCTAGGGGAGAACCTGGTGAGTCAGTGGGCTCCCGGGACAGTCAGGGTTCAGGGGATCCAGAAGCTTTAACCGCTGGGGAGTGATGGAGAACCCTTCTGGGGCAGGAGAGACTAGAAACTGAGGGCCCAGGACTGTATGAGCACCCCACCTACCCCCCCCCCCCAATACTGCTGCAGGCCAGAAGAGCTTCATGGCGCTGGAAGAGAGAGGGGCCAAGTACTGTCATCAGAGATGGGCAGCGCCCAGATTCAGGAGGAAGATATGGTGGTGAGAATAGGCCCTACCTCTGCTCCAGATTGCCTCCAGGGCAAACTTGAGAAGTCTCCCCTGGACTCCAGCTAGCTATTAGGGAAACTTAGGAACCCCATAGCATACCTAAAGACTTGGAGACAGGACTCCCTAGACCTAGCACCTTGCTACACTATTTGTGCTTGGCTACAGGGGTAGTGGATTTGACAATTCCTACAGAACTGGCTGCGGAGTGGGTCGTTAGAAGTGCTGAGGTGCGGCTACTGAAGAGGTGGAGGAAAGACTGCTGAACAATCCACTCCCTGCTGGATTCCTGCAGGACCCTTGGATAAAACCAGGGAAAGCAGCCATAGAAAAACTGCCAAAATTGAGCTGAGCTGACCGCTACATCAAGAGCCTGTTGTGGGACATGGTTATGGTATCCCAATGTCCTTCTCTAGGTGATGAATGTAGTGGAGATGCAGAGGGAAACCTGGATCCATGTTTTCAACTATATGAGGCCTGATTCTACCTAACCGGTACACAGAGGATCCTACGGTGCAGGAATATATTACACTTCCACTACTTGGACTGGCTACAGGGGAATCATTTTTTCTTATTACAGGGAGAATGAACTGGTGAGAGACTGTACTGTGGCGGTGAGATCCACCCCCCTCCCCCGGCCTAGCGGGTAAACCCAGCCCCGACCCACACCCTATTCCAACCTGACTTGTGTATTTTTTGTGAATCCTGGCACGGGTACCTACCCTGAAGAACATAGCCAACATCCTGAACTGTTTTGAGTGGGACCAGGGTTACACATTGAAATGTGAAAAAGGAAAAATCCTCGGAGAATTCCTCAGGGTCATTTGCCCCTTAGTTCATTTTTTTCTATCATAGGCATAAAAAACCTTCCTCTACAATTTGTTATCAATTTTTTTTTTAATTTTTTTCATTTTAATAGTAAATAGTTAAACTTTCAAACTGTCTGTCAAATAAGATAGCATTTAGTTTAAATATCTGTCCATGTCTCTCTCCGATGGTGGCCAGCATTTCACAGCTATTCTTCACACCGCTGCTTCAGGGAGGCAATGAGACTAAAGTTGATTACCAAATCTTGGAAAAGTGAACTAAGGAGCAGATGGCCTTGAGGAGTTTTCTGAGGTGCTCATTTTTGAAAGAGAAAAACATCTAAAAAGTGGCATAGAGCAGCATTTGGCTGTTTTTCTCACCAAAACATCCAAATCAGTACTTTTGAAATCCATTTTCCAGATGATTTTTTATGCAGTTCATCTGCAGGGCATCCAAATCTCAAGAGGGCATGTTGGGGGCATGTTAAGGGTGGAATTTGGGCATTCCTAAGACCTGGATGTTTTTCAGCCATAATGGAACAAAATGAACACGTCCAGGACTAAAACGAAGATGTTTTGAGTTAGACCTGTTTTAATAACGATTAAGCCCCCAAAAAGTGCCCTAAATGACTCCTAGAGAAATAAAGGAATGACTCCCCTTAGTCCCCCAATGGTCACTGACCCCTTCCCAAGAAACAGTACATATCAGCCTCAGATGTTATAGCCAGTCCTATTAGAGCAGCAAGCAGGTCCCTGGAGTAGCCTAGTGGTCAGTGCAATGCACTGTAGAGAAGGGAAGCCAGGTCCATATCCCAGTCTACCTGTTACACTTGTGGTGGAAAGTGTGAGCCCTCCAAAACCCACCCAAAACTTACAGTACCTGCATATATACCTGCAGGCATCAGGGCTACTGTGGTTGTGTACAGTTGGGTATAGTAGGTTTTTGGTGGGTTTTGAAGGACTCCCTATACAATATAAGGGAGCAATAGTGAGATGTGCACCTGGGAGCTTTTAAGTGCACTGCAGTGCCCTCTACTTTGCCGACAGATCTGTTGCGATGTCTGCGTAGCCAGTCTACTAAGAATGATGGCTCCTCCTACATCCCAGTGGTTTGATTTTGTGCGTTTTTCTCTTGGACTTTTTTTTTTTAATGGACCAAAAAGATAATTGCACAAGCACAAAAACATCTGGCAAGTGGCCATTTTCAAAACAAAAAGATGTTTAGCTGTTTCGAAAATGGCTATATTTGCTATTCGGGTTCTGGATGTTTTGAGCAAAATGTCCAGATTCGGACTTAGAAGTCATATCAAAAGGCTTTTTCCTTTCCCACATTTCAATGTATTTATATGAACTATAGGTCAATATTTTTTAAAGAGTAAGTGGCACGTAGTTGGGAGGGAGTATTATATATTTTAAGCGGTTTTCATATGCTAGTATTTTGAACATTTGCATGCATAACTAGCACATAAATGTTAGCATCTACTTTATAGAATTATCCCCTAAGCCCTTTGGCACATAGAGAAACCCAATTGTAATCTTTCTTAACCTTGGGTTTGGAAAGGTGAGGAATCATATCTAATACCCAATCCAAAGAGCTACAGGCACCACAGTCAGTACTGTACTCAAGAGGCCAGGGCTGCAAAATCAAAAGGAGGAAGACTGACTAGCCATAATTTTGCAATAAGGCACTACACTCCTTAAAATTCTAGTGTTTCAGTTTTGTACTTACGACCACTCTAACCTACACTCTGAAACTCCACATACCACCACTACTGCTTTTCATGATATACGTTATTGTAGCGCTAATTAAGATAAGCTGCCTATTTCTATGGAGGTGCTGAGATAAAGCGAATGCTACATACCTGTAGAAGGTATTCTCCGAGGACAGCAGGCTGATTGTTCTCACTGATGGGTGACGTCCACGGCAGCCCCTCCAATCGGAATCTTCACTAGCAAAAGCCTTTGCTAGCCCTCGCGCGCCGATGCGCACCGCGCATGCGCGGCCGTCTTCCCGCCCGAAACCGGCTCGTGCCGGCCAGTCTCATATGTAGCAAGACAAAGACTAGGGAAGACACAACTCCAAAGGGGAGGCGGGCGGGTTTGTGAGAACAATCAGCCTGCTGTCCTCGGAGAATACCTTCTACAGGTATGTAGCATTCGCTTTCTCCGAGGACAAGCAGGCTGCTTGTTCTCACTGATGGGGTATCCCTAGCCCCCAGGCTCACTCAAAACAACAACCATGGTCAATTGGGCCTCGCAACGGCGAGGACATAACTGAGATTGACCTAAAAAAATTTACCAACTAACTGAGAGTGCAGCCTGGAACAGAACAAACATGGGCCTAGGGGGGTGGAGTTGGATTCTAAACCCCGAACAGATTCTGAAGCACTGACTGCCCGAACCGACTGTCGCGTCGGGTATCCTGCTGCAGGCAGTAATGAGATGTGAATGTGTGGACAGATGACCACGTCGCAGCTTTGCAAATCTCTTTAATAGTGGCTGACTTCAAGTGGGCTACCGACGCTGCCATGGCTCTAACATTATGAGCCGTGACATGACCCTCAAGAGCCAGCCCGGCCTGGGCGTAAGTGAAGGAAATGCAATCTGCTAGCCAATTGGATATGGTGCGTTTTCCTACAGCCACTCCCCTCCTGTTGGGATCAAAAGAAACAAACAATTGGGCGGACTGTCTGTTGGGCTGTGTCCGCTCCAGATAGAAGGCCAATGCTCTCTTGCAGTCCAATGTGTGCAGCTGACGTTCAGCAGGGCAGGAATGAGGATGGGGAAAGAATGTTGGCAAGACAATTGACTGGTTCAGATGGAACTCCGACACAACCTTCGGCAAGAACTTAGGGTGAGTGCGGAGGACTACTCTGTTATGATGAAATTTGGTGTAAGGGGCCTGGGCTACCAGGGCCTGAAGCTCACTGACTCTATGAGCTGAAGTAACTGCCACCAAGAAAATGACCTTCCAGGTCAAGTACTTCAGATGGCAGGAATGCAGTGGCTCAAAAGGAGGTTTCATCAGCTGGGTGAGAACGACATTGAGATCCCATGACACTGTAGGAGGCTTGACAGGGGGCTTTGACAAAAGCAAACCTCTCATGAAGCGAACAACTAAAGGCTGTCCTGAGATCGGCTTACCTTCCACACGGTAATGGTATGCACTGATTGCACTAAGGTGAACCCTTACAGAGTTGGTCTTGAGACCAGACTCAGACAAGTGCAAAAGGTATTCAAGCAGGGTCTGTGTAGGACAAGAGCGAGGATCTAGGGCCTTGCTGTCACACCAGACGGCAAACCTCCTCCATAGAAAGAAGTAACTCCTCTTAGTGGAATCTTTCCTGGAAGCAAGCAAGATACGGGAGACACCCTCTGACAGACCCAAAGAGGCAAGGTCTACGCTCTCAACATCCAGGCCGTGAGAGCCAGGGACCGGAGGCTGGGATGCAGAAGCGCCCCTTCGTCCTGTGTGATGAGGGTCGGAAAACACTCCAATCTCCACGGTTCTTCGGAGGACAACTCCAGAAGAAGAGGGAACCAGATCTGACGCGGCCAAAAAGGAGCAATCAGAATCATGGTGCCTCGGTCTTGCTTGAGTTTCAACAAAGTCTTCCCCACTGGAGGTATGGGAGGATAAGCATACAGCAGACCCTCCCCCCAATCCAGGAGGAAGGCATCCGATGCCAGTCTGCCGTGGGCCTGAAGCCTGGAACAGAACTGAGGGACTTTGTGGTTGGCTCGAGATGCGAAGAGGTCTACCAAGGGGGTGCCCCACACCTGGAAGATCTGTCGCACTACACGGGAATTGAGTGACCACTCGTGAGGTTGCATAATCCTGCTCAACCTGTCAGCCAGACTGTTGTTTACGCCTGCCAGATATGTGGCTTGGAGCACCATGCTGTGACGGCGAGCCCAGAGCCACATGCTGATGGCTTCCTGACACAGGGGGCGAGATCCGGTGCCCCCCTGCTTGTTGACATAATACATGGCAACCTGGTTGTCTGTCTGAATTTGGATAATTTGGTGGGACAGCCGATCTCTGAAAGCCTTCAGAGCGTTCCAGATCGCTCGTAACTCCAGAAGATTGATCTGCAGATCGCGTTCCTGGAGGGACCAGCTTCCTTGGGTGAGATGCCTATCGACATGAGCTCCCCACCCCAGGAGAGACGCATCCGTGGTCAGCACTTTTTGTGGCTGAGGAATTTGGAAAGGACGTCCCAGAGTCAAATTGGACCAAATTGTCCACCAATACAGGGATTTGAGAAAACTCGTGGACAGGTGGATCACGTCTTCTAGATCCCCAGCAGCCTGAAACCACTGGGAAGCTAGGGTCCATTGGGCAGATCTCATGTGAAGGCGGGCCATGGGAGTCACATGAACTGTGGAGGCCATGTGGCCCAGCAATCTCAACATCTGCCGAGCCGTGATCTGCTGTGACGCTCGCACCCGTGAGACGAGGGACAACAAGTTGTTGGCTCTCGCCTCTGGGAGATAGGCGCGAGCCGTCCGAGAATCCAGCAGAGCTCCTATGAATTCGAGTTTCTGCCCTGGGAGAAGATGGGACTTTGGATAATTTATCACAAACCCCAGTAGCTCCAGGAGGCGAATAGTCATCTGCATGGACTGCAGGGCTCCTGCCTCGGATGTGATCTTCACCAGCCAATCGTCGAGATATGGGAACACGTGCACCCCCAGCCTGCGAAGAGCCGCTGCTACTACAGCCAAGCACTTTGTGAACACCCTGGGCGCAGAGGCGAGCCCAAAGGGTAGCACACAGTACTGGAAGTGACGTGTGCCCAGCTGAAATCGCAGATACTGCCTGTGAGCTGGCAGTATCGGGATGTGTGTGTAGGCATCCTTCAAGTCCAGAGAGCATAGCCAATCGTTTTCCTGAATCATGGGAAGAAGGGTGCCCAGGGAAAGCATCCTGAACTTTTCTTTGACCATATATTTGTTCAGGGCCCTTAGGTCTAGGATGGGACGCATCTCCCCTGTTTTCTTTTCCACGAGGAAGTACCTGGAATAGAATCCCAGCCCTTTTTGCCCGAATGGCACGGGCTCGACCGCATTGACGCTGAGAAGGGCGGAGAGTTCCTCTGCAAGTACCTGCTTGTGCTGGAAGCTGTAAGACTGAGCTCCCGGTGGACAATTTGGAGGTTTTGAGGCCAAATTGAGGGTGTATCTTTGCCGGACTATTTGGAGAACCCACTGATCGGAGGTTATGAGAGGCCACCTTTGGTGAAAAGCTTTCAACCTCCCTCCGACTGGCAGGTCGCCCGGCACTGACACTTGGATGTCGGCTATGCTCTGCTGGAGCCAGTCAAAAGCTCGTCCCTTGCTTTTGCTGGGGAGCCGAGGGGCCTTGCTGAGGCGCACGCTGCTGACGAGAGCGAGCACGCTGGGGCTTAGCCTGGGCCGCAGGCTGTCGAGAAGGAGGATTGTACCTACGCTTACCAGAAGAGTAGGGAACAGTCTTCCTTCCCCCGAAAAATCTTCTACCTGTAGAAGTAGAGGCTGAAGGCTGCCGGCGGGAGAACTTGTCGAATGCGGTGTCCCGCTGGTGGAGCTGCTCTACCACCTGCTCGACTTTTTCTCCAAAAATGTTATCCGCACGGCAAGGCGAGTCCGCAATCCGCTGCTGGATTCTATTCTCCAGGTCGGAGGCACGCAGCCATGAGAGTCTGTGCATCACCACACCTTGAGCAGCGGCCCTGGACGCAACATCAAAGGTGTCATAAACTCCTCTGGCCAGGAATTTTCTGCACGCCTTCAGCTGCCTGACCACCTCCTGAAATGGCTTGGCTTGCTCAGGGGGGAGCGCATCCACCAAGCCCGCCAACTGCCGCACATTGTTCCGCATGTGTATGCTCGTGTAGAGCTGGTAAGACTGAATTTTGGCCACGAGCATAGAAGAATGGTAGGCCTTCCTCCCAAAGGAGTCCAAGGTTCTAGAGTCCTTGCCCGGGGGCACCGAAGCATGCTCCCTAGAACTCTTGGCCTTCTTTAGGACCAAATCCACAACTCCAGAGTCGTGAGGCAACTGAGTGCGCATCAGCTCTGGGTCCCCATGGATCCGGTACTGGGACTCAATCTTCTTGGGAATGTGGGGGTTAGTTAAAGGCTTGGTCCAGTTCGCCAGCAATGTCTTTTTTAGGACATGATGCATGGGTACTGTGGACGCTTCCTTAGGTGGAGAAGGATAGTCCAGGAGCTCAAACATTTCAGCCCTGGGCTTGTCCTCCACAACCACCGGGAAGGGGATGGCCGTAGACATTTCCCGGACAAAGGAAGCGAAAGACAGACTCTCGGGAGGAGAAAGCTGTCTTTCAGGAGAGGGAGTGGGATCAGAAGGAAGACCCTCAGACTCCTCATCAGAGAAATATCTGATGTCTCCTTCGTCTTCCCACGAGGCCTCACCCTCGGTGTCAGACACAAGTTCACGAACCTGTGTCTGCAACCGTGCCCGGCTCGACTCCGTGGAACCACGGCCACGGTGGGGGCGTCGAGAGGTAGACTCCCTCGCCCGCACCAGCGAAGCTCCCTCCGCCAACGTAGTCGGGGAGCCTTCCTGGGAGGCGACCGCAGTCGGTACCGCACGCGGCACCGATGCCGGAGACCTCACCCCGGGCGATGGACCAGCCGGCGCCACGCTCGACGGTACCGGTGGCGCAAGCACCCCCGGTACTGGAGGGGTAGGGCGCAACAGCTCTCCCAGGATCTCTGGGAGAACGGCCCGGAGGCTCTCGTTCAGAGCAGCTGCAGAAAAAGGCATGGAGGTCGATGCAGGCGTTGATGTCAGAGTCTGTTCCGGGCGTGGAGGCTGTTCCGGGCTGTCCAGAGTGGAGCGCATCGACACCTCTTGGACAGAGGGTGAGCGGTCCTCTCGGTGCCGATGCCTGCTGGGTGCCGACTCCCTTGGCGACCCAGAGCTCTCGGTGCCGACACGGGAAGGGGACCGGTGTCG
Organism: Microcaecilia unicolor; assembly: GCF_901765095.1. Taxonomy (NCBI): domain Eukaryota; kingdom Metazoa; phylum Chordata; class Amphibia; order Gymnophiona; family Siphonopidae; genus Microcaecilia; species Microcaecilia unicolor. The sequence continues at coordinate 678,966,192 of NC_044031.1, read as the reverse complement.
ATGCTCCTTCGACTTCTTGCGAAGCATGTCACCGGAGCTTCCCGGCACCGACGAGGAGGACGTAGAATCCAGCCGTCTCTTCCTCGGGGCCGAGGCCGAAGAAGGTCGGTCTCGGGGGGGCTGTACCGCAGGAGCCCTCAGGGTAGGGGGAGACCCACCCGAAGGCTCACCGCCACCAGCAGGGGAATGGACAGCCCTCACCTGCACTCCAGACGAAGCACCACCGTCCGACGACATCAGCAGACGAGGTCCCGGTACCACCGACGTCGATACAGTCGTCCGATGTCTCAGCGCCGATGCAGAGGGCCGATGCCTCGATGCACTCGATGCACTGGCAGCCGAGGATGAAGGTCTGGACGCTGAAGACGTCGATGCACTCGATACCCCCGGTGCCGATGCCGACGAAGAGCCCGAGAACAAAATGTTCCACTGGGCTAACCTCGCTACCTGAGTCCGCTTTTGTAAAAGGGAACACAGACTACAGGCCTGAGGGCAGTGCCCAGCCCCCAGACACTGAAGACACGACGCGTGCCTGTCAGTGAGCGAGATTACCCGGGCGCACTGGGTGCACTTCTTGAAGCCGCTGGAAGGCTTCGATGTCATGGGCGGAAAAATCACGCCGGCGAGATCAAAACTCAAAATGACGAAAATTGGCACCACAAAAATAGGGAGAAGAAAATTTCAACCGAGGCCTAACTGAGGCCTACCCCGACGACGAAAGAAAACCTACCGGGGCGAAAAGCTCGAAATACGGGAAGGAAAAAAACCAAACAGGCTCTTCCCGAACACTTTTTAAACTTTCTGAGAAGAAATGAGTCGAAAACGACGCGCGAGGTCAACTTTCCGGGGCACGAACGGCGAAACACGACCGTACCGAGCGCGGACAAAAGAAGACTGGCCGGCACGAGCCGGTTTCGGGCGGGAAGACGGCCACACATGCGCGGTGCGCATCGGCGCGCGAGGGCTAGCAAAGGCTTTTGCTAGTGAAGATTCCGATTGGAGGGGCTGCCATGGACGTCACCCATCAGTGAGAACAAGCAGCCTGCTTGTCCTCGGAGAAGACTGGCTTACTTTTCTGGAGAAGTTTTGAAAAATGTCTTCTCATCTGAATTTGAGGGTGGCTCGTACTATTTTTGAAACCAGCTATTGGTGCATTTAACTAGAGGTGTATTAAATTATAGGGAGAAAACATCCACACTTAAAATTGGAGTAAATGAGACTGGTGATGTATAGAGTAATTAAGTGAGCCATTTATTGGCTTGATTCATTGAAACTTATGCTCTGCTGCAAGTGCAGCTACACTGAATTCTCCTATACTCCTCTTATAAATTTAAGATATAGATAGTGTCAGTACTTGAGTTTACCTACAAGAAACCCCGGGATTGGTTTTATTTTGATTTTTGTATCATTTTTTACCTCTCCCTTAGTGAGGTTCCTTCAAGTTTTGAAGTAACACCGATTTTTAAAAAAGGTTCCAGAGGTGATCCGGAAAATTACAGACCATTGAGCCTGACGGTGGTGCCGGGCAAAATGGTAGAGACTATTATGAAGAACAAAATTACTGAGCATAGTCAAAAGCATGGATTAATGAGACATGCCAACATGGATTTAGTGAAGGGAAATCTTGCCTCACCAATCTACTACATTTCTTTGAAGGGGTGAACGAACATGTGGGTAAAGATGAGCCGTTCAATATTGTGTATCTGGATTTTCAAAAGGTGTTTGACAAAGTACCTCATGAAAGACTCCAGAGGAAATTGGAAGGTCATGGGATAGGAGGTAGTGTTGTACTGTGGGTTAAAAACTGGTTAAAGGATAGAAAACAAAGAGTAGGGTCAAATGATCAATATCCTCAATGGTAAAGGGCAGATAGTGGGGTTCTGCAGAGGTCTGTGTTGGGACAGCTGCTTTTTAACATATTTATAAATGATCTAGATATGGGAATAACTAGTGAGGTAATTAGATTTGCCAATGACACAAAGTTATTCAAAGTTGTTAAATCACAAGAGGATTGTGAAAAAATTGCAAGACGACCTTACGAGACTGGGAGACTAGGCATCCAAATGACAGATGATATTTAATGTGAGCAAGTGCAAAGTGATGCATGTGGGAAAGAGGAACCTTAACTATAGCTATATAATGCAAGGTTCCACATTAGGAGTCACTGACCAGGAAAAGGATCTAGGAGTCATCGTTAACAATACTTTGAAATCCTCTGCGGCGACAAAGAAAGCAAATAGAATGTTAGGTATTATTAAGCAAGGAATGGAAAATAAAAATGAGGATGTTATAATGCCTTTGTATCAGTCCATGGTGTGACTGCACCTTGAATACTGTGTTCAATTCTGGTCATTGCATCTCAAAAAGATATAGTGGAATTAGAAAAGGTACAGAGAAAGGCGACAAAAATGATAAAAGGGATGGGGCAACTTCCCTATGAGGAAAGGCTTAAATGGCTTGGGCTCTTCAGTTTGGAGAAAAGACGGCTGAGAGGAGATATGATAGAGGTCTATAAAATACTGAGTGGAGTGGAACGGGTGGACGTGAATTGCTTGTTTACTCTTTTCAAAAATACTAGGACTAGGGGGCAAGCAATGAAGCTACAAAGTAGTAAATTTAAAATAAATTGGAGAAAATATTTCTTCACGCAACATGTAACTAACCCCTGAATTTGTTGCCAGAGAATGTGGTAAAAGTCGTCCGTATGCTAGACTAGAAAGGGGTTCTACAAAGGGGTTGACATGATTGAACACAAGGCTGGTGGTGTCAAGATAATATCCCTATCATGGACAGATCATTTTCTAATAAATGTTTCTCCAAAGGACTAATTAAAACAGATAGGCCCAACCAAACATTGGAATGAAATTCAAGACATGAAAAATCTGACTGCTGAGAGTTTCCCAGAGGTCTTGTCCTTCCCCTATGCTAAACTCAAGAGCACCTCTACTTCAGGGAGCAGGTGAAAGTCTGGCTGTTCTCATAAGTCATTGATACATGTGGCAACTGACTATGCACTCACTCTGCATCTGGACTAGCTTGCCACACACCCTGTAACTTAGACTGCTCTTCATATCCTATTCAATTTAGTCACCCATCTATCCCAATGACTTTGTACTACCCATCTTGTTCTGTCTATGTCTCTACTACATTTGCCCCCTCAGCTGCCTATTAAGATGTTTAATTGTATTGTATAAAACAACATGAGCATCATATCTGTGTTATATGAATGTTCTAATGCATGCCTATTAAAGTGTTTGATTTGTATAGTGCTGAAATCATGAGTATCAAATCTATATTATATGAATATTCTTCCATACTGCCTATGATTTATATCCTGCTGACATTTATTATATTTATGTTATATGATTGTATTACAGTGCTGCTAAATGTGTACTGTATATTTTTGATACTGTTTCATATTAGTACTATTACTAGGATTTAATTTGCCATCTCCAAGTTTATCTCATTGATTGTATTTATGCTTATATTTGGTCATTTTACTATTGATATGCTCTTAACAAAATTGTTTTTTATATCAAGCTGTACCTGCTGTACATCATCTTGGATTTATCTCTTCATACAGGTGGTTAATAAATTCCAACAAAAAAATACATTAATATGATTTGTTTTGGTATATACAGCCATTTTTCTGTGTTTGGATCCAACCTGGATCTTTATGGTCATAATATCAATATAGATCAGAATTTGCACCAGTCATTCAAGACACGAGGATTCTTCCTACAGCTTTATAACAGCTATTATCTTTCTCTGACAGAAGTCTTTCAAAAGTTCATTGATTTTATTGCTGGAGAAGTGAGGAAGCCCCAACATATATTGTCCCTGGATAATGGGACGGTTTATCAGACAACCTGAGCAAGAAATATATAAGAAAAATATGCATCTAGAAAAGCCAAGGGCCCTGTTTACTAAGTCGTGTTAGAGGCATGTTAGCATTTTTAGCGTGTGCTAAGCATTAGCACATGCTAACTGTATAGATGCCTATAATATTCCTATGGGAGTCTACCGGTTTAGCACGCACTGAAAACACTAGTGCACCTTAGTAAACGGGGCCCTTAGCATAGGAGCCAACTTTTCAAAATTATTGGGGATGCTAAGCCCAATGAAAATAACCCCTTCCTTGGACACATACAAGGAATTTTCTCAATATTGGGGGTGCTCAAGCACCCACAGCGTCAGCTCCAATGGCCCTTAGTATTGTGCTCAGAAAGGGGAAAGGGAAGGGAAATGGGACTTGATATACTGCATTTCTGAGGTTTTTGCAACTACATTCAAAGCGGTTTACATATATTCAGGTACTTATTTTGTACCAGGGGCAATGGAGAGTTAAGTGACTTGCCCAGAGTCACAAGGGGCTGCAGTGGGAATTGAACTCAGTTCCCCAGGATCAAGGTCCACTGCACTAATCACTAGGCTACTCCTCCACTAGCAACATTCCATGTAGAAGCCTGCCCTTGCAGATCAGCAATGCGGCCGTGCAGGCTTCAGTTTCTGTGAGTCTGACGTCCTACACGTACGTGCAGGACGTCAGACTCACAGAAGCAGAAGCCTGTGCGGCCGCGTTGCTGATCTGCAAGGGCAGGCTTCTACATGGAATGTTGCTAGTGGAATAGCAACATTAACATTCCATGTAGAATCTCAAATAGTAGCAACAGAATCTCCAATAGTAGCAACATTCCATGTAGAATCTGAAATAGGGAAATAGGACTTGATATACCGCCTTTCTGAGGTTTTTGCAACTACATTCAAAGCGGTTTACATATAGTCAGGTACTTATTTTGTACCAGGGGCAATGGAGTGATGCCCAGAGTCACAAGGAGCTGCAGTGGGAATCAAACTCAGTTCCCCAGGCTCAAAGTCCACGAAATGAAAGAGATGGATTGACCTTTGATTCTTCATTGTATAGCAGCCATTCCCAAATTGTGCATCACCAACCCAAATGACATTGCAAAATCCTCATTAGGGGTCACAAGCACACCTGTACATGAAAAAAGGCACTTACAATCTACCATGTGGCTGGGAGGTGCACTTAGTGAGTTTTGTGCTTTTCCAAGGGCTCATGTGTGGAGAATGCAGTGGTATACCATACTTCTGCAGTTCACATTTGTGACCTCTTCTACAGATTACCTCCAGCTCCCGGTTCCTCATTCCCTCACCCAGCAAATCCCAACTGACAGCAAGAAAGTGCAGCTGGTGGTGTGACAGACCCAGTGCTTTTCTAACCTGCTGTTTCTAGCATCAGTGCCTCTCTAGTCTACATGGTTCACAGCTAAGATTAGCTGTTTGATCTGCCTGGTTGTATACAGATTTCTGCCATATTCTGGGAGATGTGCCCAAGAGAAGAAAAATGGATTAAAGAAGTCCTGACCAGTCATTCCATTCTCTTCTCATGCTGCCAGCAGGGGGAAGCAGAGTGTGAGGGGGGGGAGGAATCAAAAAGGTGGGAGACAAAAGTAGGTGATGTATGGCACCAAGGAACCAAGGACAAAGACATTACTAAGTGCTTAAAAGAATCAGGGCTCAGGCCCATATGGGTTCCACTCCACCCAAGATCCACCCAATCCCCTTTCAAGAATGATCCTTCAAAAACACAGGTTGGTGATACTTCTTATTATACTAACTTAGTGTATCTTTGACATGCTTTTAAGGGTTATTTGATCTTCTGTTCATCTGGTCCATGAAGAAATAACGTAGTTATACAAAATAAACATTCTACATGAAACCGCGTGGAATTCTTATGGATAGAAATTCCATGTGTGAAGGGAAGGAGCATTCTTATAGGGCTGTACCACCGTCCACCAAGACAGAACAAACAGACAGATAAAGAAATGTTTACAACAATTAGGAAAGCTGGCAAATTGTGCAACACCATAGTAATGGGTGATTTCAATTACCCCAGTATTGACTGGATAAATGTTACAATAAAATAATATGAACGGAAGACCACAAGATATATAATACCTAGTCTGCAAATTCACTACCTACTATACCTTGGATAAACAATATGCTGTTTAATTTTTTATAATGCAATTATATAGTGTTTAAATGTGCTCAGACCATACCTATTCCAACCATTATATCCCCAAAGGGAGTATGTGGTGATGTCACAGATGGAACCATCATTGCACATTTAGTGTTCCACCTCCTTACCATGTATGTACATACATCTAGGCTGATTCTGAACTCTTACGCAAATAGCATAGATTAAACCAAAGAACCTTCTGTATATAGCATATATTCAATATATTAAAAGAACATAATCATATTGTCCTAAATTCAAAATATACATAAGTCTCCTCACTACTGAACTAATGAGCTCAAACAAGTGTAACCTTCAAATCTACATGCTATAGCTACCTAGCGTGTTCAAAAGGAGGTACAGTGCACTTAATAACATTGCATATATAACCCATATACAGTTCTTAAGATTCTCCCAAAACAAATCATACCCAAATAAACATATCTGTTTTACCACTTCCCTTGGAGGATATATCGTGCTCGCGTTAGTGCTGTTAAAACCAAATCAGTCCATTCAACAAAATATTCTAGCCAGCTCCACTTCCCTTTAACTCTGGCCGAGTTTCATGCATCTTCTTCAGAAAGGGAAACTAAAACACAAACATACCAATAATCCAACACAACTCGCACACATGCTGTAATGTATCAAAGCAACCAATTCAACAAAATGAAAATTCTCAAAACAACCTTACTTACAATACCAAACTTTTAACTGTTTTCGGACACCTAAACCCCGAGTGGGTTCGTGTCTGTACTCTCCACATGCCAGTTGAAAGCGTCTGACGTCATGTTCACCCTCTAAATGTTACATCAGGAATGCTAGGGAGGTAAAATTTCTAGATGTATTAAATGACTGCTTCTTGGAGCAATTGGTCTAGGAACTTACAAGAGGGGGAGCAAGTTTAGAACTAGTCCTTAGTGGAATGCAGAGAATAGTACAAGAGGTAACGGTGTTGGGTCCGCTGGAAAACAGTGATCATAACATAATCAAATTTGAGCTATCTGGAGTGAAGTCACAAAGAAAATCTACTGTAACAGCATCTAATTTTTAAAAGGGCTACTATGATAAGATGAAGAAAATGGTTAAAAAGAAGCTAAAAAGATCAGCTGCAAAGGTTAGGACTTTAAATCAGGCATGAATGTTGTTTAAAAATATCATCTTGAAAGCCGGGACCAGATGCATCCAACATATTTACAAAGGTGGAAAGAAGAGTAAATGACAGCCATCATGGTTAAAAGTTGAAGTGAAAGAGGCTATTAGAGCCAAAATAACATCCTTCAAAGAATGAAAAAAGGACCCAAGTGAAGAAAATAAGAAGTAAAACAGGCACTGGCAAGTTAAATACAAAGCATTGATAAAGAAGGCTAAAAGAAAATATGAAATGAAACTTGTCGCAGAGGCAAAAACTCACAGTAACAACTTTTTCAGGTACATCAGAAGCAGAAAGCCTTTGTGACCGTTAGATTATGAAGGAGTACAAGGGACGCTCAGGGAGGACAAGACCATAGCAGAAAGACTGAAATAATTCATTGCTTTGGTCTTTACAGAAGACGATGGAAGAAATCTACCTGTACCAGAAATGGTTTTCAAGGGTGATGATGCGGAGGAACTGAAAGAAATCTCGGTGAACCTGGAAGATGTGCTGAGCCAAATTGATAAATTAAAGAGTAGTAAATCCCCTGGACTGGATGGCATGAACCCTAGGGTACTGAAAGAACTCAGACGTGAAACTGCTGATCTGCTGTTAGTGATCTGTAACCTGTCGTTAAAATTGTCCATAGTACCTGAAGATTGGAAGATGGCCAATGTAACACCAATTTTTAAAAAGGTTCCAAGGGTGATTCAAGAAATTACAGACCAGTAAGCCTGACGTTAGTGCCTGGCAAAATAGTGAAAAAATAACGGAATACATAGATAAACATAGTTTAAAGACAGAGTCAGCATGGGTTCAGCTAAGGGAAGTCTTGCTTCACCAATTTGCTTCATTTCTTTGAAGGCATGAATAAGCATGTTGATAAAGGTGAGCTGGTTGATGTAGTGTGTCTAGATTTTCAGAAAACTTTTGACATAATTCCTCATGAGAGAATCCTGAGAGAATTAAAGAGTCAATGGATAGGAGGCAATGTTCTGTTGTGGATTAAGAATTGGTTACTGGACAGAAAGCAGAGGGTAGGGATAAATGGCCATTTTTCTTAATGGAGGAGGGTGAATAGTGGCGTGCTATTTAACATATTTATAAACCAACAAAAAAGCAGGATGAGGTTAAAAAGGTTTACTTGGAACAATACCCGACGTGGCCACGTTTTGCCCTCAGGCAAACCCACTGCTTCAGGAGGTGGAACCAGCTCTGGTCCTGAAGCAGTGGGTTTGCGAAACAACTGGCCCTTGGCGAGGTTTTGGACAGCTGGAATTTGTTCATATGGAATTTGCAGCACTTGAATTTTACCCCTGACGCAGCCTGAAGGCGAAACGTGGCCATGTCAGGTATTGTTCCAATTAAACCTTTTTAACCTCATCCTGCTTTTTTGTTGGTTTATGCTTTTTTGCACGCAGTTTGGTGCCTTTTTGTTTTTTGGATTTAACATATTTATAAATGTCCTCGAAACTGGAATGACAAGTGAGGTGATTAAATATGCAAATGACATAAAACTATTCAAAAAACACATGTGGACTATGAAAAATTCCATGAAAACCTTAGGAAATTGGAAGACTGGGCATCCAAATGGCAGAGGAAATTTAATGTGGACAAATGCAAAATGATACATATTGGAAAGAATAATCCAAATCATAATTATCCAAGAAAAAAAATCTAGGTGTCATTGTAAACAATTATCTGAAATTTTCTTCCCAGTGTGCGGCAGTGGCCAAAAAATGCAAACAGGATGCTAGGAATTATTACAAAATGGATGGTAAATAAAACTGAGAATACTATAATGCCTCTGTATCGCTCCATGGTGCAGCCTCACTTTGAGTATTGCATTTACTTCTGGTCACCGTATCTCAAAAAAGGTATAACAGAATTAGAAACGGTTTAAAGAAGAGTGATCAAAATGATAAAGGGGATGAAATTCCTCTCATATGAGGAAAAGCTGAAGGGCTAAAGAGATTAGGATTCTTCAGCTTGTAAGTATATAAGTGTTGCCATACTGGGACAGACTGAAGGTCCATCAGGCCCCGTATCCCATTTCCAACAGTGGCCAATCAAGGTCACAAGTAGCTGGCAAAGTCCCAAAACAGTACAATACATTTTATGCTGCTTATCCTAGAAACAAGCAGTGGATTTTCCCAATTCCATTTTAATAATGGTTTATAGACTTTTCTTTTAGGAATCTATCCAAACCTTTTTTAAACCCTGCTAAGCTTGGACAAGAGATGAATGAGGGGAGATATGATTGAGGTCTACAAAATCCTGAGTGGTGTAGAACTGGCAAAAATGAATTGATTTTTTTTTACTCTTTCAGAAAGTACAAAGTCTAGGAGACACTTAATGAAGTTGCATGAAAATACTTTTAAAACAAATAGGAGGAAATATTTTTTCACTCAATGAATAGTTAAGCTCTGGAACTTGTTGCCAGAGGATGTGGTAACAGCGGTTATCATATCTGGATTTAAAAAAGGTTTGGACAGGTTCCAGGAGGAAAAGTCCATAGTCTGCTATTGAGATAGACATGGGAAAGCCACTACTTGCCCTGGGATTGGTAGCCTAAAATGTTGCCACTATTTGGGTTTCTGCCAGTACTTGTGACCTGGATTGGCCACTGTGGAAACAGGATACTGGGCTATATGGACCATTAGTCTGACCCAGTATGTCTATTCTTTTGTTCTTATATTGGGGTAGATATTCAGCTGGCAGCAGTGAACGTGTTTTTTAGCTGCCATTGTGTTATTTCCAGATATTCAATGCCAAGCTTTGTCCGAGCACCAGCACTGAATATCAAGGTTTATGCAGTTGGCTTTCTCTTATGTTGTTAAGTGCAATATTCACCACTTATTCATCTAAGCAACATCGCATAAAGATAGAACCGTGTTTTATGCGATCTAATTTGGCTGCTTAACTTAAGCGGGCGAGTGCTGAATATTGGCCGACTTTGCCCCAGACCACCTACAAAATAACCGGCTCTCAGTTTAATAGTCTCTGTTGATATTCAGCTGCATTAACCAGCTCAGTGTTGCTGAATATCAGTGGATAGCCCAGCACAAATGATTTATTATTTATTAGGATTTAATAACTGCCTTTTTGAAAGAATTCACTCAAGTTGGTGTACAGTAAGAATAAATCAAACATGAGCAATAGACAATTACAGCAGTAAAAATATTCAAATACAAAGTATGGCATGGAGGGGCATAATCGAAAGTGGGTGCCCATCTCCATGGGTGCCCAACTCCGTGGGCGGCCATGCGAAAGGGCGGGACAAACCTTATTTTCAAAAAAAGATGGGCGCCCATCTTTTTTTCGATAATACGGGTTGTGCGGGGCAAATGCCTAGGATTTGGGCGTTTTTGAGCTGGGCGCTATCGGTTTTCAGCGATAATGGAAACTGACGGTGCCCAGCTCAAAAACGAACAAATCCAAGCCATTGGGTCATGGGAGGGGCCAGGATTCGTAGTGCACTGGTCCCCCTCACATGCCAGGACACCAACTGGGCACCCTAGGGGGCACTTTTACAAATTAAAAAAAATTAAAATAGCTCCCAGGTGCATAGCACCCTTCCCTTGTGTGCTGAACACCCCCAAATCCCCCCCTCCAAAACCCACTGCCCACAAATCTACACCATTACCATAGCCCTAAGGGGTGCAGGGGGGCACCTACATGTGGGTACAGTGGGTTTTGGGGGTTTTTGGAGGGCTCAACATTAACCAGCACAAGTGGAACAGGTGGGGGGGTGGGCCTGGGTCCGCCTGCCTGACGTCCACTGCACCCACTAACAACTGCTCCAAGGGACCTGCATACTGCTGTCAGGGAGCTGGATATGACATTTAAGGCTCGCATACAGGCTGTCAAAAAAAGTTTTTAAAGTTCTTTTTTTGTGGTGGGAGGGGGTTAGTGACCACTGGGGGAGTCAGGGGAGGTCATCCCCGATTCCCTCCGGTGGTCATCTGGCCAGTTGGGGTACTTTTTTGGGACTTGGGTCGTGAAAAAAAGGGTCCTGCAAAAGAGACCCAAATTCTCGCTTCTGCCGCCCTTTTTTTCGATTATTGGCCGAAGGCACCCATTTCTCCTCGGCCAATAAACACGCCCCAGTCCTGCCTTCACCACGCCTCCGAAACGCCCCTGTCAACTTTGTTCGTTCTTGCGATGGAGTGCAGTTGAAGACGCCCAAAATCGGCTTTCGATTATACCGATTTGAACGCCCATCTCCCGATTTGGGTCGAAATATGGGCGCCCATCACTTTCGAAAATAAGGCCGATAGTATACTACTTACAATGTCAATACAATATGTAATAAAACATTTTAATAGACTGCATAAAGTATAAGCAAAAATGGAACATATAGGGCTGTGTTTACTAAGGTGCGCTATAGGTGCATTAGCGTTTTTAACACACATTAATGTGCGCTAAATGCTAATGCACCCATAGGAATGTATTGGTGTGTTACCGTTTAACGCTAAAGCAACTTTAAAGACATGTTAAAAATGCTAACACGCCTTAGTAAACATACCCCATAGATAGGTAAGAGTCTAAGAGGAGTTAGAAAGTAAGGTGACTAATTTAAAGAAAGGATTTAACAGGCCAGGAGCCAATTCTGGCTGGTTAAATCACTTTGAATATCAACCCTACTGGAATTAAATAGCACAAACTGATCTAGGTTTTAGGTTGTCTGAATATGTAAGTGCAGCTCAGTGAAAGGGGGTGGAGGGTAGACAGAAATGACAAGACAGTACAAATCAAATGTCCTACATTGGATAATGGATTAGAAAGTCAATGTCTCTATTGAGTCCTTTTCTTTCAGTTTCAAAGTCTTTGATCATTCTAATTTTGAAAGTTTTCCATTTCTGTATGTTCTTGAAGTTTCCTTTAAACACCTGTACTGTAGGTCATTAAGGGAGCGATCTTCTTTGAGAAATTTTTACTTTTGAGATGTCATTCTGTGTTTTTTTTTCCTGCCATGAGTTGAGCAATTTTAATTTGGAATACTTTTGTTACCGAATTGCCAGGAAGCTAGTCGCTTTGAGATAACCATATAACCCCTGACCAGTGGTGTAACCTCCTCACCTTTGACTCCGGCCCCCTCTGTTTTAATGGCTGGTGGAGATGCCAAGCCCCGCTAGCTGAAGACATCTCCTGCAGGAGTCCCCTGTGCTGTCCTAGCAGCACTTAAGTCAAAAGGCACACTTCAGATTCCACCTTCTTCCACAATGCTCAGTTCAGCAACTGAACTAAGCATACACGGGAGTGCCAACATCAGCAGCAGAAATGCACCACTGACTTGATCTCTGCTCTGACAGCAAAGGTGGGACTTGTGCAGGAGACGTCTTTGGCTAGTGGGGCTTGGCATCCCCGCCAGCGAAGGCATATTTTGACATTGTGGCAGTGGCGGTGAGGTGACGAGGGAGGGGGAGGAGGAGAAAGAATATCTGGCCCCCTCAATCCACCTTTGCCCCCCCCCCAAAGGACTTCTGGCTCTGCCCCTGACACAGGCATTATGCCAAAGCATGGGCTGTGTCGGGTCCATCAATAAATTCTGCTTCCTTGGATTTAAGGCTCCACCCTTTTGATCCATCTGTTGCAAGTTTTTCTTCCATTTTCTTTTATTTGGGGTTCTGTTTTGATAATTTTTATACATTTTTGGATCAGGTTATCTAGCTGATACCAATCCACCCCTCTACTGCCACTTTCTACATGTTTACCTAAGATTCACAAATCTGGGAACCCTGTCAGACCAATTATATCTGGTACTGACACACTCACAGAGAAAATATGTGGACTTGGCAGAGATGCCAAGTTACCCAATTCCAGGCTGGAGGTTTTAGGACAATCGCAGATTTCTGATCACCCCATCCTGGTACATTATGGGACATTCAGCACTGATTTCAATGGGAAGGATTAGGCACTACAAATCCCGCACTGCTTTGGGAGAAGTTTAAAATCTGGACTGGCCAAAAGTCTCCAGCCTGGAACTGTGCAACTTGGCATCTCTGTTTAAGGGGAAAGGAAGTGAGTGAACAAGCAGCACTACAAGCCAGGTAGGTATTTAAAAAAGGGAAAGTAGCAGGACAAATAAAACCAAGCTACGCTAAGTTCAATTTATGTTTGATTGATTACAACTTGTAGAACTGCTGTGGAGAGCGTCTGCCTCATGAATGTTTTTTGCACAAAAGCAATAAGAAAATTTAAAAATCTTGTTATTACACATCAGGTTGGATAGGGGATTTCTATGACAGATGATTAAAGCTAAGAACTGTGGTTTTAACGACTTTGATTCTGATTTTTCAACCAGCTATTGAGCCGATGACCACAGCTTTCTGAGGTCTTCCTCCCCCCCCCCCCCCCCCCCCCCCCCCCCCGTTTATCGTTTTTTAGGTGTTTCACCCTTTCTGAGTTCAGCTCGCTCTATTGTTTTGTGTTGAGGATTGTATGTTAATTGAGCAAGCTTCCCCTTACTTTGTACCTTAGGTATTAAACTTGTAACACATTCTTGAAAATGTGAACATAATACGACATAGTTGAAGACAGCAGATACACCTGTACGGACCATCCAGTCTGCCCAACAATATAAACTCATTACATAAGGTACGATGTGATACTTCATATGTATACCTGATCTTGATTTATCCTTGCCATTTTCAGGGTTTAAACCGTAGAAGTCTGCCCGGCACACTCCTTGTTCTAAAACTTCAGAAGTTGTCATTGAAGCCCCTGAAAAGCTCCTCTCCAGCCCATCTAAATCTATTCAGCCACGATCGGGGCACAGACTGTAGAAGTGTGCCCAGCACTGGCCTTGCTCTTCAATCTTAGCGAAGATAGGTGGCAACACCGGTAATTGGGAAGCAAAGCCAGTGCTGGGCAGATTTGTATGGCCTGTACCCTGATCATGCTGGACAGATTCAGCCAACTTCTGAAGCTGAATTAGCCAGGACAATCAGAGCACAGGCCATAGAAATCTGCCCAGCACTGACTTTGATTCCCAATTACCAGTGTTGTCACCTATCTCTGCTAAGATTCTTTGGATCCATTCCTTCTAAACAGGATTCCTTTGTGTTTATCCCACGCATGTTTGACTTCCATTACCATTTTCATCTCCACCACCTCCTGCAGGAGGTCATTCCAGGTATCTACCACCTTTTCAGTGAAAAAATATTTTCTAACACTATTCCTGAGTCAGCCCCCCTTCAACCTCAATTCATGTCCTCTAGTTCTACCACCTTCCTGTCTTTGGAAAAGGTTTATTTGCAAGTTAATACCTTTCAAATATTTGAATGCCTGAATCATATCACTCCTGTTTCTCCTTTCCTCCAGAGTATACATTTTCAGGTCATCAAGTCTCTCATTGTACGTCTTACTACGCAAACCCCATATTGATTCTGACAGGTTTCCAATAGTTTATCATATTAAATTTAAACCTAATTATATCATTCAAAACTCTCTATACTGCTTTCTCAATTTACGTGAATAATCTTTTGCTTCTATATACTCCAAGATGGCCTCTATGCTCTCAGGATTTAATGAATCATAACTAGTACATTATTCCTCCCCTCATGAGTACCAGGTTTGAGTTCATTCATCAGTCTGCATTTTTCCATTTGGCTCCATCATTGTGGAATTCTCTTCCCTCACACCTTAGAATGGAACTGAATTATAAAAGGTTTAAAATAGGTTTAAAAACCTACTTTTTTCAAAGGCATTCAAAGATTATTAATCAAAGTGTGGCAAGATTACTAGATAAGTTCGGGATTGGTGGAAACATACTAAGCTGGCTCAAGGGTTTCCTAACCACAAGAACATATCAAGTAAAATCAAACTCAAACATATCATCACCGTGGAAAGCAGACTGTGGAGTACCACAAGGATCACCGCTATCACCGATCCTCTTCAACCTAATGATGACCACTCTAGCCAAGTCCTTATCCAACCAAGGCCTTAACCCCTTCATCTGTGCAGACGATGTCACAATATACATTCCGTACAAATCTAAACTGACAGAAATCACCAACGAAATCAAGATCAGCTTGAACATCATGGACTCTTGGGCAAATGCATTTCAACTAAAACTCAATAAAGAAAAAACTCACTGTCTTATCCTCTCATCCCAACACAGCGCAGACAACCCCACAATTATCAACACCCCAGATTACACCCTCCCTATCTCAGACAGCCTGAAAATCCTCGGCGTTACATTGGACCGCAACCTAACACTAGAGAGCCGTGACCTCCACAACAAAGAAAATGTTCCAATCAATGTGGAAACTCAAACGCGTGAAACAATTCTTCCCGGCATAAACATTTCGCAACCTGATACAATCAATGGTACTAAGCCAGGTAGACTACTGCAATGGAATTTATGTGGGATGCAAAGAACAAACATTAAAGAAACTTCAGACTGCTCAAAACACGGCAGCTAGGCTTATCTTCGGAAAAACACGATTTGAAAGCCTAAAACCCCTCTGCAAAAAACTACACTGGCTCCCAATCAAAGAACGCTTAGCATTCAAAATCTGCACTCTGGTTCACAAAATTATCTATGGTGAAGCCCCGGGATACATGACAGACTTGATCGACCTACCAACTAGAAACACATCCAAATCAACACGAACGTACTTAAATCTACACCACCCAAGCTGCAAAGGACTCAAATACAAATCAACTTATGCATCCAGTTTCTCCTACATAAGCGCACAACTGTGGAACGCATTACCAAAAGCAGTGAAAACTACGTACGACCAACTAAACTTCCGTAAAAAAAACTAAAAACTAACCTCTTTAAACAGGCATACCCTACCAATCCAACATAAATGCCTGATCTCTGCAACACAACAAAACTAAAGTACATAATGGACATAACATACGATTCCATAATGTGGCCGTGCCACATGAACTTTATCTAACCACAATATCTCTTTGTATTTGTTTACATAGGAGTCTGCAAACGCCTTTCCGGTACTATGTAAGCCACATAAATAAATACGATTGGTTGCCACAGTGGACACAGGAAGATACTTTCTTTTTGTCCTGCCTTTCTATTTTTCTTGGTTATGTAATTACTTTTCTCTAATTTTATAGCTTGATTATAAACTGCTTTGATTGTCTGGCTAAAGAGAGGTGTAGCAAATGATAAACAGAAACAAACATAACTACCTTCTGCAAGAGGTTTCCCTATCCTCGATTCTGGCTGAGTAGAAGTGGTCTGAAGCAGTGAAACAAAGCAGGTTGGCACCTTCTTTCAACAAACTAACTAACAGAACTATTGAAAGAGGTTGAAAACTGAACTGCAAGAATTCATTCATTCTTACAAAGTACAAAACAAAAGATAATATGTGATAATAGAAAAACTGACGACTCTTGGGTTAATTTTATGTGTTACCCCAACAGTTCTCAAGCGTGTCCTTGAGTTCCCCCACCTGTAGCCAGTTGAGTTTTCAGGATATCCCTAGTGAATTATGCACTACCAGTATAAATCTCTCTGCCAGTTAATTCATTTTTAGAAAATACCTTTATTATTTATTTGCTTAGAAAACCTAATACCTTAACATATCATTCCTTCATACACACTCATGCACACTCACTTACAAATGTACTCTCATACACATTTCACAATAAAACCTTAATGGAGCAAACCCACTAATACATGTTATATCCTAACTGTTCAAAATGCCCAGTACCCTCAGCAGGATATTTGTTCAAAAAGTTCCTCTGATGCTAGTGCTGCACTGCCCCCACGGGGTGTGCCTGTTGCTTTAATCTTCCATACTGGTCACAGCACTGCACTGCAAGTTCAAAAAGTTCATCTAATTTTAGTGCAGCACTACCCCCTAGGGTGTGCTTATTGCTTTAAACTCCCATCATAGTCACAGCACTACACAAAATCCAATCCTCTTCATGTGTGCTGGGTCCTAGGAATTCCACTCATGCGATGTGCTTGAAACTCTTACAGTCATCCGATATACCCCAGACTCGATATACCCCAGTATTATAAGGTAATGAATTATGCACGGGACATATTTACATGCACTGCATCTAATATCTTCAAATATATTTCGTGCATAATTCATTGGAGATACCATAAAAAACCCAACTGGCTAGGGGTGTGGCTGGGGTGCTAAGGATTTAGCTGGATCATCATTGCATAGGTTTCACTGTCAGCTGGCTATAGAATATGTTTTTTTTTTTACAGAAGCCATTCATCTACTGCATACAAATATCTCTGATCTGCCAAATGCAATGTGTTTTGTCATATGGAAGAAATGTCTTTTATGAAACACTGCTTCTAAGAACAATTGTATTAGGTCCCAAGTGTCATTATAAAAGGTGTCCACTGTTATTATCCCTTGATTGTCACTGCTGTGCTCAATTCCCAAATAGATATATTTTGCAGGCTTGACTTTTTCCCCCATAATATGATTTCTGCAATTCAGGCTCTGCTCCTTCATGTGGAACCCTATGTGCTTTGGCATATGGCTGTGTCATTCTTGCCTCACTCAGCAACTGTTAATTAACTGCATGAAGAAAGCAGAGGAGGGTGTTAGATTACTTTAACGGCTGGAGGTCCGAGAAGAGTTCATCAGCTTTTCTAAATATATTGGGTCTGTATATCCTTCAGTCTTTAACTTTTCACCTCTCTCATAAACAGTAAACCAGAAAAAAAATGGTTTTCCGAGTGACTGATCAGGCTGGTTTGTTATCCAAGAACTCATATGATAAGTCATTGACAGACCACTCCCAAAGCCCATTGCCCTCCTCGGTTCTATTGTAAGAAATTAATTGGCTTTTTAATATCAGAGAGCACGGTTGGCAGTACATGAGGAGGTGAGCTCTGCTTTGGATACTGCAGGTGTCTGCTTTTCTGAAGACACTATACAGATATGAAAAATAAGATTTACCCTTGACACAGACAAGAATGCTATTTTTGTTTTATGTATTAAGACCATATTCAGTTCTCTGCACATCTACCTACAAAGTCTGTGCGCTGAATGCAGGGGGCATCCCCTACAGCTGCCCTGCATTTACTGCACAGGGCAGAGAATTAGTGCACAAGCACCACGTTATATGCAGTGGCAGATAGCGCATATAGGGACCCTTTTAAAAAGCTTCAGTAAAAGGGGCCCTGCAGTAGCGTCAGCTTGTGGATCTGCCACATGCCGGGGACCCCTTTTACTGCAGTGGGTAAAAGGACCTTTTTTTAATGGAAATGTCTATGCGGTAAACATAATGGAATCTATGCGGGATGCAAAGAACAACTCATAGAGAAACTACAGACTGCTCAAAACACAGCAGCCACGCTTATATTTGGAAAATCACAATTCGAAAGCACCAACCCCCCCCCCCCCCCTCCCCCCGAGAAAAACTGCACTGGCTCCCAATCAAAGAACGTATAACTTTTAAAATCTGCACCCTGGTCCACAAAATTATCTATGGTGAAGCCCCGGGATGCATGACCGACCTTATAGACCTGCCAACCAGAAACACAATTGGACCATCACGAACATACTTAAATCTTCGCTACCCTAGCTGCAAAGGACTCAAGTACAAATCAATATACAGATCCAGCTTCTCCTATATAAGCACGCAACTGTGGAATGCACTACCGAAAGCCATAAAAACAACGTACAACCACCTTAACTTCTGGAATTCACTAAAGACAAACCTGTTCGAAAAGGCATACCCCACTGACCCAATTTAAGTGCCTGAACCCAGCAACACAACGAAAACAAAGCCCGTAATGAACACTATACTCTTCTTCTCTACGATTCTCCTAATGTTGTAACACATAATCTTTTTCGATAATCACATCACTATGTATTTGTTATCATCACTGGAGGCGGCTAACGTCTCATGGTACTATGTAAGCCACATTGAGCCTGCAAATAGGTGGGAAAATGTGGGGTACAAATGTAACAAATAATACTTGCCATGTGGCCATTTCCTGGGGAGCCCTTACTGCCTCCTATTTAGGAGGCAGTAAGGGCTCTGTGCTTACCCAGTGGTATCCAGGCAGAGCGTAGGGCAGCTTGATTACTGCCCAACAGTAGTGCTGGATTGCCATGCAGCAATGTGACGGCACATGTACTGCCACTTGGGATCCTTAATGAGGTGCAGGCTCACTGTAGATAAAAGCAGCATGCAGTAAAAATGTTAGCTATTAGATTGTAAGCTCTTTGAGCAGGGACTGTCTTTCTTCTATGTTTGTGCAGCGCTGCGTATGCCTTGTAGCGCTATAGAAATGCTAAATAGTAGTAGTAGTAGTAGTAGTAGTTAGCTGCGGAATGAGGGAGCGGGTGGGGGTTGGGTGTGATACAGGTAGGCATAGATGTGGCTAGCTTGCTGTTATGAATGTCAACAGTGGCTTGCTTTAAGTTTTGTAATAGACTTTTGACGTCTTGTTTCCTTTTTGCTGTGGTTGGTCATGTGATAGTCTTGCAGGTTTTTTAAGCGGCACCATTTTTCACTATTTGCTGAAGACTGGCTTAACCATGAGAAATTGTGATAGTTATTTGTTGAATGTGATTACGTTTCAGTTTTGCTTTGAGACCATACATTTATAGATCATTAATGCTGTTTTTATTGATTTTTTTTTTTTAGATTTTGTCCTAATGCTTTGTTTTTATTGTTTTTTAATTTTATTTTTTTTTTGAGATTTTGCACTAATGGAGCTCTAGTAGTTGAACTGTTGGCCACTGTCAAAATATTTTATTTTGTAAATGGCTCATTCATCTATGTTGCATACCTGGACAAGTGTTACGTCTGTGCTCACCTCGCCCTCTGGTGGCCAGAACCGGTGGCTGCTATGGACTATCACCCATTCTAGACTTTAGCCCAGTCCAGTCCGGATCTTCCAGGCTGCCTGATTTGTCTGTCTTGTTTGACCCTGCACAGCTCCCATAGTGGCCTGGTGATTGCTGCAGCTGAGCCTCAGTTGCTGCTGGGCTTATTAGCCATTTGGAGACTCTCTGCCTTTGCCTTTGCATCGTCTAAGGCCCTGGTATGTTGGTGCTTGTTGCACTTCAGCCTGAGTTTGTTTCCTTGTTCTAGTTTCTTGCCTGAAGTTCTTGCCTGTTTCTAGTTAGTCTATGTTTAGTTTAGGGTTTGCTTGTTTCTTAGTCTTGCTCCTTGTTTGTAGTTCTTTGTGTAGTGCTTAGGTTTCTGAGTTGTCTGTCTTCAGTGGCTGCTTGCAGCTTTTAGTTCTTTCCCTTGTTTGTCAGTGTTTGTTTCCTGCTTTTGTGGCTGCTTGCAGCTTCCAGTTTCTGTCCCCTAGCTTGTCCATTCCCTGCCTTGTGTTGTGTTGTCTATTCTGTGAATCCTAGTCCAGTTTCCTGCCTTGCTGCCCCTGTTTATTCCTTTTCCCTCTGACCCTCAGTTTCTGTGCTGCCTAGCTGTTATCCAGTCCTGCCCTGTCCTATAAGTCCTGCCGTCCGCCAGCAGCCAGGGGCTCAACTCCTGGTGAAAGGTGGCCATGTGCAGGTGAAGCCTAGCTCTTTATCAGACTTCTGCCTTGCCTCTGGGGTGGGGTGGTTTTGCCTGCTGCTGCCGCTCCTCGGCAGTGGCCCAAGGGCTCACAACCTAGTTTCCAGCTTTGAGAACATGAAAACAAGATATTTGTCCTTGTTTTGGGTTTATTATTGCTGTACCTGCAAATATAGAGGTCCTTTTACTAAGTGATAGTAAGCACTAATGTGTGCTTACTATGTGGGGGAAAAAGCACTATTGTGAGGCACACTCAGGCATCTGCGCATGCTTCCCACACACTAAAAAATATTTTTTTATCTTTTAGCTCTGAGGCAAAGAATAGGTTATTGGTTAGCGCAGTTTCATTACTGTGTGCCTACCGATTAGCACATGGTTAGGGCATGAGCCCTTTCTGCCTACTAAATAGGTGTCAGTAAGGACTCATGCATTAATTGGGAAATTATTGCATGTCCATTAATTGAGGAAATGAAAAATAGTCCTTTTTACAGCTGACTTAAAAGTGGCCTCACTGTGTGGGGAAACCCAAACACTAGCCATACTGCTCGCCACCTTTTAGTCCAGCTTAGTAAAAGGGCTGCAATTTCACTTTTCAATTCTATCAGTACTCTGGGATGAATACCATCTGGTCCAGGAGATTTGCTACTCTTCAATTTGTCAAATTGCGCCATTACATCCTCCAGGTTTATAGAGATTTCATTCAGTTTCCCTGACTCATCAGTATTGAATACCATTTCTGGCACCAGTATCTCTCCCAAATCTTCCTTGGTGAATTCATTTCATCTCTCTGCTATGGCTTTGTCTTCCCTGATTGTACCTTTTGCTCCTCAGTCATCTAGCAGTCCAACCAATTCTTTTGCCAGCATCTTGCTTTTAACATACCTAAAAAAATTTTACTATGTGTTTTTGCCTCCAACGCAATCTTTTTTTCAAATTCCCTCTTTGCCTTCCTTATCAGCGCTTTGTATTTGACTTGACATTCCTTATGCTGTTTCTTATTATTTTCAGTCGGTTCCTTCTTCCATTTTCTGATTTTCTTTTAGCTCTAATAGCTTCCTTCATCTTACTTTTTAACCATGCCGGCTATCGTTTACATAGTAACATAGTAGATGACGGCAGAAAAAGACCTGCACGGTCCATCCAGTCTGCCCAACAAGACAACTCATGTGTGCTACTTTTGTGTATACCCTACTTTGATTTGTACCTGTGCTCTTCAGGGCACAGACCGTATAAGTCTGCCCAGCACTAGCCCCGCCTCCCAACCACCAGCCCCGCCTCCCAACCACCGGCTCTGGCACAGACTGTATAAGTCTGCCCAGCGCTATCCCCGCCTCCCACCACCGGCTCTGGCACAGACCATATAAGTCTGCCCAGCGCTATCCCTGCCTTCCAACCTCCAGCCCCGCCTCCCACTACCGGCTCTGCTCCCACTACCGTTTAGTCTTCCTTCCTCCTTTTTAATACACAGAATATACTTGGACTGGGCTTCCAGGATGGTATTTTGAACAGCATCCTCGCCTGATGTAAATTTTGACCTTCGCAGCTGCTCCTCTAATTTTTTTTTTCACCATTCCTTTCATTTTATCATAGTCTCCTTTTTGAAAGTTAAATGCTAAAGTATTGGATTTCCTGTGTGTACTTACTCCAAAGCCAATATCAAATCTAATCATATTATGATCACTGTTATCAAACAGCCCCAGCACCATTACCTCCTGCACCAGATCATGCGCTCCACTAAGGACTAGGTCTAGAATTTGTCCTTCTCTTGTTGACTTCTGTACCAGCTGCTCCATAAAGCAGTCCTTGATTTTGTCAAGGAATTTTATCTCCCTAGCATGCCCTGATGTTACATTTACCCAGTCAATATCAGGGTAATTGAAATCACCCATTATTATTGTGTTGCCCAGTATATTAGCCTCCCTAATTTCTGATTACATTTTTACATCCATCTGTTCATCCTGTCCAGGTGGACTGTAGTACACTCCTATCACTGTCCTTTTTCCCTTTACACATGGAATTTCAAGTCATAGGGATTCCAAGATGTGTTTTGTTTCCTGCAGAATTTTCAATCTATTTGATTCAAGGCCCTCCTTAACATACAATGCTACCCCTCCACCAATTCAATCCACTCTATCACAAATGGGGCATGCCCATGGGTGGATCAGAGTATGTCTTGTAGTTGTGCACTGAAGTTACAGATTACTATCACTTCCTCACCTGACTGCCAACATTCTTACTGTTACTCTGCCAGTTTCTGGTTTTGTTGCACATTAAGGAACCAGCTCTACTCATGGCAATTTTGGCATCTTTCAGTATCCTGAGATTTAATGATCCTCTGTTTTGTATTTTTTTTGTTTTTTTTTTGAAACTGTGAACTTTTGCAAGACCCCTGATGCAGGCGACTTTGCCAAAGTACGGACCATGTCGGGTCTGTCCAATAAAATTTGAATTGATGCCCCCAATCTTGAAGGATCTTTCTACTTTTTTTTTCTGCTCCTATGTGACTGTACTTTGGTTTCCCTCTCCTGCATTGCCAACTTCATGCACCAGCATTTACACCAGACTTTGTCATGGCATAAGTGCTTGCGCTTAACGTTAGGAGAACACGTGCCACTTCCACCCTATTCCATAATAGGTATTTCACACACAATTACCGTTACAGAATAGCCATTTTGTACTCCTTTTTCTGCCACCTAATTTTTAGTGCCTTTTGTAGAATCTGCCCCATGAAGTTTAAGAATAGAAACCCCTGGATTCTACATATCGTGCCTAGAGATTTGCCCCCAAATCTAGGCGTATTCTATAACAGCATGCATAACTTAATCGATTTTTTACTCATTCCAAAAGTACAAAGACTAGGGGACACTCAAGGAAGTTACATGGAAATACTTTTCAAACAAATAAGAGGACATATTTTTTTCACTCAATGAATAGTTAAGCTCTGGAACTCTTTGCTGGAGGATGTGGTAACAGCGGTTAGAGTATCTGGGTTTAAAAATGATTTGTACAAATTCCTGGAGGAAAAGTCCGTAGTCTGCTATTGAGACAGACATGGGAAGCAACTGTTTGCCCTTGGATTTGTAGTATGGAGTGTTGCCATGATTTGGGTTTCTGCCAGGTACTTGTGGCTTGGGTTGGCCGCTGTTTGGAAAACATGATACTGGGCTAGATGGACCATTGATTTGACCCAGTATGGCTATTCTTATGTTCTTATGGCTTAACAAGCTAATCAGCATTGACAACACTTATCAAGCACTAATTGGTAATAATTAGAATTTACACACACAACTCCCTAAGCTTATTCTGTAATGAACTGCGCAGTTCAAAATGGGTGTGTCTATGGGCAGGAAAATGGGCATTTCAAAATGTACACGTGTAGTTATAGAATCTGGCCCAGTGTGTATAAATGTGGAAACTCAAGTGCGTAAAACAATTCTTCCCGAGGGAAACGTTTCGGACCATGATTCAAACAACGGTACTAACCCACGTTGATTAGTGCAACGGAATATACGCAGGATGCAAAGAATAAATCCTCAGAAAACTCCAGACCGCTCAGAACACAGTAGCCAGGCTCATCTCTGGTAAAACACGATTTGAAAGCACAAGACCCCTTCGCAAAAAACTACACTGGCTACCTATAAAAGAACGCATATCCTTCAAGATTTGTACTATGGTGCATAAAATAATTTACGGCCTAGCTCTGGGTTACATGACCGAACTGATCGATCTACTTACTAGAAACATGAGAATCAGCAAGGACATACCTAAACCTTCATTTCCACAGATGCAAATGTCTGAAATGTAAATCAACATACGTATCCAGTTTCGCTTATATATGCACACAGCTCTGGAACGCACTACCAAAAGACTTGAAAACCATGAACAATCTCCTTAACTTCTGAAAAAACCTAAAGACACACTTATTCAGAAAGGCATACCCCACAGAACCGACATAGTCATCAAAAAATGAAAGACAGGATCGAAAATAGGAAACGAACAATATATTACTCCTCGCTGCAAGATCCTACCCCTGGCATGCTGCTTGGGACAGTCCACATCTGATCTATTTTACTGTATTTACAGTCTATATCTGTTCACTCCGGAGTCCATAACTACCTCTCCGAAATTATGTAAGCCACATTGAGCCTACAAATGGGTGGGAAAATGTGGGATACAAATGTAACAAATAAATAAATAAATCTACATGCAGGGTTTTAGACCACATTTTTGTTGGCATAAATATACATGTGTAGTTTTAGGTGCTAGGATTCCCACCTAAGCATATTTCATATACCACACCTAATCCTAGGCACCGCTTATAGGATATGCTTAGGTGGAAATTTTTACCATGCTGATTTTTTAGGCGCCATATATAGAATCTGGCCCAAAGTATCCATACTTCTTAATTTCATATGGTCGGTTGCCATGTGTAATTTTATCTATTTCCACTGAAGTTGGCCAAATCATCGTTGTTAGGTTTTGGACTTTGTATTAAGTTACATCACGGGTTCTCACTGTGAATGGACCTTGAATTTGCATCAGTTGAGTTTGCCAACATTCCACAGGCATTTCTATGTTCTTCAGCCTGGAGCGTGGGACCACACATAAGATAAGTAAAATTAAATGTTATTTGCATATTTCAAAATTAGGTATTCTAGAACAGTGATTGTGTTTTGTTGTCAAATGATGAGAGCTTGCTCTGCCAGCGATGAATACTTCATGTGGCTGTTGCATGAGCTCCATGGTGTTCTGAATGCTCAGCAGAGGATATTCAATGCCATTTTGTTTTTTAAATACATAATTTTGGAAGTTTGTGAAGGTATTTTGGAATGTTATCTATTGCCTGTGGTTGTGTAATAGTTTCTACGCTAAATATTTTTACCGTTATTGGGTGAGTGCATTTTTTGGGGTTTAGCTTTCAGTATTTGACAGGAATATCACTTTTATCCAATGACTCTGTGTTTTTTATTTTCAATTCAGACTTTGTATAAGGTATGTGTGCCTGTTTGTAAAATGGACCACATAACTAACGCCCTGTAGAAGATACACTTCCATGTATATGACAATAAGTTATCCTTTTCAATTATCCCTCTATAAAAATCCTCTGCTGAAATGTACTTCACTCAGAAATGGATTTGGGCAAATGTCTCTTCTAGGTTTTGTTAGTTGTTGTGACCCTGATTCCCAAGTACCCCCAAGCTCCTCTCACATATCACACTACCACCCCAGACCTCTGCTCCAGCAACACGTTGCTCAAATTGCAGTGAGAGCAAAGATGAACCCTGTGATCACCTTAGTATCCATCCTCAGTTTGGATTTTATATTTAATTACTCAGGGCCCAATTTCTAGCCCATGGCAGCCAGCGTTTTTTTAAACCACTAACAGTCACGGGCTGAATTAAGAACATAAGCCTTGCCATACTGGAACAGACCAAAGGCCCATCAAGCTCAGTATCTGATTTCCAACAGTGGCCAGTCCAGGTCACAAGTACCTGGCACTATACCAAAAGAGTAAAATAGATTTTATGCTGCTTATCCTTGAAAAAAGTAGTGGATTTTCCCAAGTCCATTTTAATAATGGCTTATGGACTTTTCTTCTAGGAAATTATCCAAACCTTTTTTAAACCCTGCTAAGCTAACTGCTTTTACCACATTCTCTGGCAATGAATTCCAGAGTTCAATTACATGCTGAGAGAAGAAATATTTTCTCCAATTTATTCTAAATTTACTACTTAATAGCTTCATTGTGTGCCCCCTAGTCCTTGGCATTTTTGGAAAGCGGAAATGAGCGAGTCAATACTGAGCTATGTCCAGCCTCCAGCATTGAATATCCAGGTACATGTGGTCACCCAGACGTTAACTGAGCACTGTCCATAACCGACTAGAGGACTGAATATTGCCACTGATCAGATAAGCGTTGGCTCTACCCATGCTCCACCTCCAGGTCAATCTAGCACTAAGCAGACAGTGCCTGAGCAGTCATAGGCTATATTCAGTGGCACTACTCATTTAAATGCCGCTGAATATTCCAGATGGCCAGCTCAATGGGTGTAAGCAGGCAGGAGCCTCTCCAGCCCAGTTAAATCCTTTTGAATATCAACCCATCATCTTTTCCAAGCTTAGTGAAGTAAGTTGCAGTGGAGTATAGAAGGTATTTCCTTGTCCAAGTGGATTAACAATCTAAACTCTTGTTAATGCAACAGAAGGCAAAGTAACCTACTCAAAGTCTCATGGAGCATCAGCGGAAGAAGCAGGGTTTGAACTCCAGCTTCCCTGATTCCCGTCCAACTGCTCTAACCACTGGGTTATTGTTGCGTGCCACACTGGGAAAGGAGATAATATAAATCCAGGAAGAAATAAATAAACCTGAGTATTGATAGCAATGAGATTGGGAGGGGGGATCAGTGGCAGTAGCTGGAGGGGAGATTTTGGAGTTTCAGAGCACTATTGTAGATGGTAGGGGCAGGAAATGTGCTGCCCCAAAAGTTTTGCTGCCCATGTACAAATCCAGGCCTTATATCAGTGGAATATTAAGCTATATCAATTTCTTCTCCAAATCTCTATTTATATGTTCAAATATTGCCATGCTATGATCCAGACTATTAGCTGGATTTGAATTTACTATTTTTATATCTGGCATTGACTTGGAAATTTGGGAAGGGATATCAATGATATTGGAGATATTTGGTTGTTATTTTATTCTGAAAGGTTAAATATTATGTAGGTTCTTTATTGTGTTCTGAAAAGTCTTGTATTGATTGATTATTTTAACAGCTGTATTAGTTTTTCTTTAATCATCCCTATAGCTCACCTTGGGGTTCTCAGAATGTAAAGGCAGAAGATGACATGTGATAAATAGAAAACTGTCTACCAATTTCATTTTCTCTAAACTCTAGCTTTATTTAAAGTTGCCTTGTAGTTGTAAAATGCGAGACAAGAAAATCTCCCCAGAGATCTTCCATCTTAGGTCTGCAGTTGCTAAAACATTCACACCAATTCTGTTTGTATGCAGTTTCTAGTTTTTTAAAAATGATAAATGTATAAATGCCTATGAAAAGGTTTTCAATATAAGGGAATTCTCTGTCCATTTGGAACTGTGCATATATTTGGTTTAGGAAACCTTCTCTAGGATGATGTACTGATGTGTGCCTTTCTGCACATGCTATACTTTATGGAGGTAGTTTTACAAAGGAAAACAAAAAGGAGGAGGAAAACCCTCACGTGCAACGAAGGCAATAGAACGTTGGTGACGTCATAGATGCGTTCTACCGTCACGGTGTACAGCAGTACTGGATTTTCTCAGCTAAGGAAGCCTAACAGCTACTTTTCTCTTGATTAAGCCATCAACCAAACACACGAGATTTAATAGACCCCTGATGCAGGCCTTGGAGCCGAAACACGGCCGTGTTGGGTCATTTTTTTAGCTGTTATATTAAACACTTCTTGACATCCTCCTTCAGCTGTCCTTACTTGGTAGTTTTACAAAGTCATTTTTGCACATATGTAGTCATATGTGTGTGTAAACAGTTTCCTATAAAATACCAACAAGTGTAAGGGTCATATATTTGATATATAACCTTTTAAAACCTGGCTTTTCAAACTGGCATTTGGCCAAAACTAGGTAGTCCAATGCTGATTACCTGCTAGCCCACATCATAAGTACATATAAGTGTTGCTATACTGGAACAGACTGAAGGTCCATCAAGCCCAGAATCCTATTTCCAACAGTGGCCAATCCAGGTCACAAGTACCTGGCAAGATCCCCAAACAGTACAATATATTTTATGCTGCTTATCCCAGAAATAAGCAGTAGATTTTCCCAAGTCCATTTTAATAATGGCTTATGGACTTTTCTTTTAGGAAGCTAGCCAAACCTTTTTAAAACCCTGCTAAGCTAACTGCTTTTACCACATTCTCTGGCAACGAATTCCAGAGTTTAATTACATGTTGAGTTAAGAAATATTTTCTCCGATTCGTTTTAAATTTACTACTTTGTAGCTTCATTGCGTCGTTTTCCCTATTTTTCCTTCCTCCATTATCTTTCCCTTCCTACCCACCTTCCCACCCCTATCTTTATGTTCTCTTGATTGAATGTAGCATCTTTCTTATCATGTTGTAGGTTTTTAGTCTGTAAACCACCTGGATCTGACAGTTAGGTGAGGCAAGGCAGTATAGTAAGTCTAAGTAAACAAAAGTAGCAGAACCAAATAAGGTTTCATATTATATTCAAGTACTTTTTCTATCTCTAGAGGGTTTACAATCTAAACTTCATACCTGGGATGATGGAGGATTAAGTAATTAGCCAAGGGTCACAAGGAGCTGCAATGGGAATTGAACGCAGTTCCCCAGTTTTGCAGCCCACTACAGTAACCATTAGACTGTTCCTACATTCAGGATGACGTGATGGTGTGTACTTCGCTGGTAGGCATGTATAGTATTAGTGCTATAGAAATGATAAGTAGTAGTAGTTGTAGGAGTGCAGCTTGGGCAGAGCATTGGCAGAGTTTGCAAATTTATTTATTTAGTTAGTTATTAGGATTTATTTACCGCCCTTTTGAAGGAATTCACTCAAGGCAGTGTACAGTAAGAATAAGTCAAGCATAAACAATACACAATTACAACAGTAAAAATATTCAAACAACAATACAAAATATGGCACAGTATGCTACATTATAATGCCAACACAATACACAATAAAACATTTTAATAGCATAGGGTGTAAGCAAAGATGAAACATATAGATAGATAAGACAGAGTAACAGGAGTACGAAAATAAGGGACTAGTTAAAGAAAGTTGCAAATGAGGTCATAAATATGCTTGAACATTATCTTGGCTAGGGTAGGAGTGGATAAACAGGTCCTGCTATAATATATGTAGCTGGTGACATTTGCTTCTTCCGTTAAAGGCCTGGTTGAAGAGTTAAGCTTTCACCTGCTTCCTGAAGTAGAGATAGTCTTGTGTTAAGCGAAGACTTTCAGGGAGAGGATTCCAGAGCATGAGGGCTACTCCGGAGAAGGCTCGCTTGCGGGTATCGCATCATGTGATGTTCTTTGGAGAGGGTGTGGTTAGGGAAACTCCTTCGGAGGACTTTAGTGACCTTACATAAGTACATAAGTATTGCTACACTGGGACAGACCAAAGGTCCATCAAGCCCAGCATCCTGTTCCCAACAGTGGCCAATCCAGGTCTCAAATACCTACATTGAAGAAGTGTAGAGGGCGATCCTGTTCTTCAAGTACTCTGGGCCATTTCCTTTAAGGTCCTTGAAGGTCAGAGAGTGGACATGTTGATTAAAAGTATGTTAATACATGTATTTACATAAAATAATACAGGCACAGACATTTACAACTGCTCATGAGAAAGTTTATCGTTTATCGTTTATTCATTTACTAGACCGTCATTTATTACAAAAGTAAATCAGAAAGGTTTACAATATAAAATAAAGTGTGTCATACCTGCAAAGTAGGCACAATTTCTGTCACTTACATTCATATTTTATAAAGACACATAAATACCTAATGGTCTTAATAATATACAGGAGAAATCTATATATAGCAACAAACATTAAATGCTATTTCTACATTGAAAGTGTTCTAATGGATGCAAGCCACCAAAATGGGGCCGAAATGGCAGATCTGCATGAAAACAAATTCATGTGCCCATTTACAGAATAGCACCTAAGTGTTTCCATACAGATCTGCAAAGGGGGATTGGCTATGGGAGAAACATGGGCAGATCTGGGGTGTTCCCTTAAAATGCTCACAGTGTTATAGAATAATGTGAATCTGCTCCCATTTTACATGCCAGGATTTACACCTGCTTTCAGTTGGTATAATTCTTCTTACCCAAAGTTGAGTGTGAATCTCAACACTAAACGCTATTCTATAAAAGGCACCAATCCCTAACTCCCATTATAGAATACCATTCAGTGCTATTTTTTTTTCAACGACAAATTTTGAGTGCCATTTACTTGAATCCAGCCCATAGCGTCTGTGTAGATATCTACTTACCTTCTTCAATCAGGCACCCTGTTCTAAACTTACTCTCTTTAGCTGCTATTTGTCTACCATAATTGGGAAACTTGAAAAACTCACCAAATTCATAACATTGATATTCGCACATCATCCAGTCCACTTCTTACAATCTAATCGGTTTATAAATAATAATACAACTACTTTTTATTGGAATTAAATTTTGGCCGCAGCTTTATTAACCATATTTATATAACTCAATTCTATAACTTAACCTTTACCCAATACATTACATTCTTCCATCCCAATGTTAGCATTCCCAGAGCGGTTTAACAGATTCAGAGCCATTCGGTAACGAAACTGGCTCTCTGACTTGTCCAAAATTACCCCATTTAGTCCATGTGACTCACGGTGCCATCAAGCCACAGTTCACTCGTGGCGGTTTCACCCACAAGTTACTTTTTTCCATCAAAATATCTTTTAACAAATATCAACTTAACCGCATATGGTACCTCTTTACTCCCACATATCTGGCTGGCTCAAAAGCTGCTACCAACCTCCCATTCCCAACCCAAAATCACAAACCCACAATAACCATCCCACCAAACCCCACTATACAATAATCCCACAACATGTCACCAACTATCCATTGTAATTAAAGACAAACTACACAACACAGGGTGGGTAGGGAAAGGTACAAAATTCCTAATCCCTCATCCACCCTCACCCACTCCTGCCCACCCAAATAATGATTTTAAACCGCCAAAACCTTTCTGTTTACCCACAGCCGTTTCTCTGACAACCACCAATCCAATGAAGCTACAATGTAGTAAATTTATGTACTTATGAATCGGAGAAAATGTTTCTTCACTCAATGTTTAATTAAACTCTGGAATTCGTTGCCAGAGAATGTGGTAAAGGCGGTTAGCTTTGCAGACTTTAAAAATGGTTTGGACGGCTTCCTAAAGGAAAAATCCATAGACCGTTATTAAATGGACTTGGGGAAAATCCACTATTTCTGGGATAAGCAGTATAAAATGTTTTGTACATTTTTGGGATCTTGCCGGGTATCTGTGACCTGGATTGGCCACTGTTGGAAACAGGATGCTGGGCTCGATGGACCTTTGGTCTTTCCAAGTATGGCAATACTTGTGTACTTATGTACCTCTCCTCGTCTTCCAATCACCCTTCCCCTCCTGTTACAACCCTTCTCTCATTAACCATTAGTATTCTCAACTCTTTCTTTCATACTATTCTCTCTCTCCTACCCTCACCTCTATTAACTATTCCCTTCACTTTCTTCTGACTCAGTCGATGTTATTACCCCATCAGTCTAAACTGTGGGGTCTCCTTATTTTGATTTTAGGTTGCATCTATAAGTACTCTAGTGAATAAGGTCTTGTGTGTCGACTTTTGTGTGGTATATGTTACGGATCATTTTTTTTTAATAATGTCTGATTCTTGGAAAACAGGGTTTAGTTTCATGGCTGACTCAGTAGCCAATTTGTTAGGATCCTGCTCTTTTTTTTGAGACTTCAGGATTGGTTATTTATAGTTAAGATTTGGGTTTACAAAGAGCACTTTTTGATTGGTTTTTGAACCACTGTAAAGGAGGTTTTTCTGGCCAATGATTACTTTTTAACTAGTTACAGCCATGACTGGTTAAGAAAAAAATGTTTTAAGCGATTCAAGGACTTTGCACCAGTTTTATGAGGTCTTTTCGTCCTTTTTTTTTGAACATTCATTATATGTTGATTTGGTTATTTTGAGTTCTTCAAGTTTCACCAGATTCACTATTTTGAATTTAGGTTGCATC
Organism: Microcaecilia unicolor; assembly: GCF_901765095.1. NCBI lineage: Eukaryota > Metazoa > Chordata > Amphibia > Gymnophiona > Siphonopidae > Microcaecilia > Microcaecilia unicolor. The sequence continues at coordinate 678,933,750 of NC_044031.1, read as the reverse complement.
TATAAGTACTCTAGTGAATAAGATCTCGTGTGTTGATATTTGTGGTGTAAAATAATTAAGAGTACAGTTGAAAAGTAGAACACAAAGGACTTGTTTACCAAAGTGAAATAAGTAGTTACTGTGGGGTCCTTTTACTAAGCTGTGGTAAAAAGTGGTCTGTAGTAGTGTGGGTGCATATTTTTGGCGTGCACCGGGCTGTTACCACGGCTGGGAGAAAACACTTTTTTAATTGGGGCAGTAAATGGCCATGTGCTAAAATTAAAAGTAGCACGTTGCTATTTACTGCCTGAGCCCTTACCACCACCCATTGAACTAGCAGTAAGGGCTCATGTGCTACACGTGCAGTACTCATGCGGCATGCGCCATTGTGGCCATTCTGCCGATTACTGCTGGGAACAGCCCCCATGGTAGAAAATAGAAAAATATTTTCTACCGCAGGAAACAGCACATGCCAGCTTCGAAATTACCACCAGGTGGGTGTACTAACCAGGCGATAGTGTCAATTTGGCATGCACTATACTGTATGTGCAGTAGCCCTACCATCGCTTTGTAAAAGGCAGATGATGTTTAATGTGAGCCATAGGCACCGACTCCTTGGGTGCTGTGGGTGCTCGAGCACCCCCAATATTTTCACCCGCAGAAGTTCCCTTCCCAGCTAAACCGACCTGCCCGATGCCCGCCCTCTTCTCCCCCAACAGTCCTCCGCCCTCGCCTTCCTGCGTGCCGCCCAGAATTTTAAAAGTCATCTTACCTCGGGGTCCCGGCAGCAGCAGTGAAAGGCGAGCAGGCTCGGTGCTTCAGCCTTCCCTTCTCTCTCAGTTCTGGTCCCACCCTTGCGGAAACAGGAAATGAGGGGGCAGGACCAGAGCTGAGAGAGAAGGGAAGGCTGAAGCGCTGAGTCTGCTCACCTTTCACTGCTGCCACCGGGACCCCGAGGTAAGATGACTTTTAAATTCTGGGCGAGGGCGGAGTACTTTTGGGGGAGAAGAGGTCGGGCTGGGGGTCAAACTGGCACTCGGAGAAGGGGGGGCCTGGAACTTGGAGAAGAGGGAGGGGGCCTGGAACTCAGAAGAGAGGGAGGGGGCCTGAAACTCAGAGGAGAGGGAGGGAGAGGAGGGGGGAGAGGAGAGGAGGGGGAGGGGAGGGGGAATGCACCACCTGTAAAAAAAATTATTTCAGCACCCCCAATCATTTTGAAAAGTTGGCTCCTATGATGTGAGCAAGTGCAAAGTCATGCATGTGGGAAGGAGGAACCCGAATTATAGCTTTGTAATGCAAAGTTCCACGTTAGGAGTCACCGACCAAGAAAGGGATCTTGGCACCGTGGGAGGATTATGAAAAATTACAAGAGGACCTTACAAGACTGGGCATCTAAATGGCAGATGACGTTTAATGTGAGCAAGTGCAAAGTGATACATGTGGGAAAGAGGAACCTGAATTATAGCTACGTCATGCAAGGTTCCACGTTAAGAGTCACTGACCAAGAAAGGAATCTAGGTGTCGTTGTTGATGATACGTTCAAACCCTCTGCTCAGTGTGCTGTGGCGGCTAAGAAAGCAAATAGAATGTTAGGTATTATTAGGAAAGGAATGGAAAACAAAAATGAGGACATTATAATGCCTTTGTATCGGTCCATGGTGTGACTGCATCTCAAATATTATGTTCAATTCTGGTCACTGCATCTCAAAAAAGATATAGAAGAATTAGAAAAGGTACAGAGAAGGGCAACGAAAATGATAAAGAGGATGGGATGACTTCCCTATGAGGAAAGGCTGAAGTGTCTAGGGCTCTTCAGCTTGGAGAAAAGATGTCTGAGGGGAGATATGATAGAGGTCTATAAAATAATGAGTGGAGTGGAACGGGTAGATATGAATCATTTGTTTACTCTTTCCAAAAATACTAGGACTAGGGGACATGCAATGAAGCTACAAAGTAGTAAATTTAATATGAATTGGAGAAAAGTTTTCTTCACTCAACGTGCAATTAAACTCTGGAATTCGCTGCCAAAGAATGTGCTAAAGGCAGTTAGCTTAGCGTGGTTTAAAAAAGGTCTGGACAGCTTTCTAAAGGAAAAGTCCATAGACCATTATTACATTGACTTGGGGAAACTCCACTGCTTATTTCTGGGATAAGCAGCATAAACTGTATTGAACTTTTTCTGGATCTTGCCAGGTGTTCGTGATCTAGATTGGCCACTGTTGGAAACAGGATGCTGGGCTTGATGGACCTTTGGGCTGTCCCAGTGTGGCAATACTTATGTACTTATGACCCCTATCCAGCTTACTTTTGAAAGAGAAAGACGCCCATATTTCGACCCAAATCGGGAGATGGGCGTCTTTCTCCCGTGGGCGTCCAAATCGGTATAATTGAAAGCCGATTTTGGGTGTCTTCAACTGCAATCTGTCGCGGAAACGGCCAAAGTTGACAGGGGCATGTCAGAGGCGTGGTGAAGGCGGGACTAGGGCATGTTTATCGGCCGAGGAGAGAAGAGCGTCCTCGGCCGATAATCGAAAAAAGAAAGGCATTTTAGCACGAATTTGGGTCACTTTTTTGGACCTTTTTTTCACAAACAAGTCCCAAAAAAGTGCCCTAAATTACCAGATGACCACCGGAGGGAATTGGGGATGACCACCCCTGACTCCCCCAGTGGTCACTAACCCCCTCCCACTGCAAAAAAAAACAACTTTAAAAACTTTTTTTCCCAGCCTGTATGCCAGCCTCAAATGTCATACCCAGCTCCATCACAGTAGTATGCAGGTCCCTGAAGCAGTTGTTAGTGGGTGCAGTGGACTTCAGGCAGGTGGACCCAGGCCCATCCCCCCTACCTGTTACACTTGTGGTGGTAAATGGGAGCCCTCCAAACCACCCCCAAAACCTACTGTACCCACATATAGGCGCTCCCCTTCAGCCATAAGTGCTATGGTAATGGTGTAGAGTTGTGGGGAGTGGGTTTTGGGGGGATTTGGGGGGCTCAGCACCCAAGGGAAGGGAGCTATGGACTTCAGAGGTATTGCTTTGTTTTTTTAATTGTTACAAGTGCCCCCTAGGGTGCCCGGTTGGTGTCCTGGCATGTCAGGGGGACCAGTGCACTACGAATCCTGGCCCCTCCCACAACCCAATGCCTTGGATTTGTTCAGTTTTGAGCTGGGCGCCTTTGGTTTCCATTATCGCTGAAAAACGATACCGCCCAGCTCAAATCCGCACAAATCCGATGCATTTGGCTGGCACAAACTGTATTATCGGAAAAAAGATGGACACCCATTTTTTTCGAAAATACGGTTTGTCCCGCCCCTTCACGGACCGTTCTCGGAGATAGACATAGTAAACATAGTAGATGACGGCAGAAAAAGACCTGCACGGTCCATCCAGTCTGCCCAAGAAGATAAATTCATATGTGCTACTTTTTTATTTGTACTGTCCTCTTCAGGGCACAGACCATATAAGTCTGGCCAGCCCTATCCCCGCCTCCCAACCACCAACCCCGCCTCCCACCACCAGCTCTGGCACAGACTGTATAAGTCTGCCCAGCACTATCCTCGCTTCCCAATTACTAGTCCCGCCTCCCACCACCAGCTCTGGCACAGACCGTATAAGTCTGCCCAGCACTATCCCTGCCTTCCACCACCGGCTCTGGCACAGACCGTATAAGTCTGCCCAGCACTATCCCCGCCGCCCAACCACCAGCCCTGGCACAGACCGTATAAGTCTGCCCAGCACTAGTCCCGCCTCCCAACCACCAGCCCCGGCACAGACAGTATAAGTCTGCCCAGCACTAGCCCCGCCTCTCAACCACCAGCTCTGCCACCCATTCTAGGCTAAGCTCCTGAGGATCCCTTCCTTCTGCACAGGATTCCTTTATGTTTATCCCAAGCATGTTTGAATTCCATGGAGATGGACGTTTGCGTTCGATTATGCCCCTCTATGTGAATTAACATGCAGAAATAGTTACCACATGGACAGAGCATTTACTGCACAAAAAATCCTTTGTGAAACTACCTCCCAAATGGAAGTAATCCCTTAGCACACAGAAAAAGAGTAGAGCAGTGATTCTCAACCCAGACCTTGGGGCACATCCAGCAAGTCAGGTTTTCAGGATATCCAGAATAAATATGTATGAGATAGATTTGCATGTGCTGCCTCCTTTGTATGCAGATCTATATAATGCATATTCATTGTGGATGTCCTGAAAACCTGACTGGCTGGATGTGCCCCAAGGACCTGGTTGAGAATCACTATGGTAGAGGATGGCAGGACAGACAGGTTGATCCTCCCAGTCTGGCTGGTTATTCCTATCTGTATTGTTCAGATTAAGGACATATTACATTTGACTACTGTCTCCTGTGATGCCTGAGAAATTCCCACAAGAACTGTCACCATTATTTTGTTTCACCTAAGAACATAACAAGACCTCTTCTCACACAGATGTATAACACCTTCCAACCTGCTGTATCACACACAAGAGGGATTTGGTGTTTTTAAGACAGGAAGGAACTTTTCTAGTTACAATAGACTAGTTCCTTTGATAATGAGGATGAAGCTGTTGAAGTTCTATTGAGACAAATACTATGGATGAGGGTGGCTTGAGATAACAGAGTCACCATGGTGATGAGGGTGAGTTGTGAAGGTTAAAACCTCCAATGAAATTCAAAGATGTTTATAGTTTATAGCTAGCTAGTTTCTTCATGCAAAAAAATTATCTTCATTTTCTACCCGAAGAGGACAGGAGGGAATAATAATCCCTTTCCATCTTCTAGAAAATGCATTGTATTTCTTAAAGAATCAAATCCACAAAGAGGCATATTTTCAAAGCACTTAGACTTTACAAAGATACTTTGAGGGGCATTTTCAATATGACGTCTAGATGTTTTGACTAAATGTCCCAAATCCAAAGAGAAAACACTACCATTTTCAAAATCATAAAATGTCTTTTTTTTTTTTTCAAAAATACCCTTTCTAACAAGGTTTTGTGCTCTGTGCATTTATCTTTTCAGATCATTTTTGAAACAAAAGTATAATTGAAAAACGTAGAAAATCAAGCCATTGGGATGGCCAGCATTTTTAGCAGACTGGTCCCCCAGACATCCCAGGAGCGCAATAGGGCACCCTAGGGGGCACTGGTGTGGATTTCATATAAATGCTTCCAGGTACACATCTCACCATTGCTCCCTTATCTTGTCTACTGAGCCCTCCAAAACCTACTACCCCAACTGTACACCACTATAGTAGCCCTTATGGGTGAAAGGGGCACCTATATGTGGATACAATGGGTTTCTGGTCCGTTTTAGTGGGCTCACAGTTTCCACCACAAGTGTAACAGGTAGGGAAAGGTATGGGCCTGGATCTACCTGTCTACAGTGCACTGCACCCACCACTACACTACTCCAGGGACCTGCATGGTGCTCTAATGGACCTGGCTATAATATCTGAGGCTGTCATACAGGCTGGTGAGTACTATTTTTATTCACATTTGGGGGTGGGAGGGGGTCAGTGACCACTGGGGGAGTAAGGGAATCATCCCTGATTCCCTCCATTGGTCATTTAGGGCACCTTTTTGTGCTTTATTCATTCTGAAATCTGGTCTAGACCAAAACATTGAAGTTTTCGGTCTAGACGTTTTTGTTTTGTTCCATTATGGCTGTAAAATGTCCAAGTGTTAGGCCTGCCCTAAGCCCGCCCTAATCCTACCTTTGAAATGACTCTAACACACCCCCTTGTGATTTGGATGCTCTACAGACCAAATGCATAGATAAACATCTGCAAACAGGTTCATAATAACGATTTGGATGTTTTGAGAAGAAATCTGTCCAAATGGTGCTTTATGACACATTTTGGACATTTTTTTTCTTTCGAATATGAGCCTTATAGAAACCTATGAAACTTTGTAAGTCTAAGTGCTTTGAAAATGAACCCCATTGTCTCCTCTTTCTTCCTTCTCACAAATCCAAGATAAAAAAAAAAACAGTCACTAAAGGACAGCATTAACACAATTTTATCAACAAGTGACTTTCAGATGTAATGACAGTGGCCAGATCTTCGACCACCATAAATTTAACTTTCAGTAGACAGTCATTCCAAGCTACTAATTCATGAGAAAGAACTACAGGGCAGAAATCACAACTTTGATACTGCCTTTGATTTTGTATGAGGGCTAGAGGAAAAAAGAACGAAGAAGAAGAAGAAGACCAAAGAAAGAGCTTGTAGCTAGAAAAAGAAAGTTAAGAGGCTTTACTGCCCATTACAATGATGATGTTTTTCTGGTTGTGTTTGTGCTTCAAATACATTTTCAAGATGTTTGCACCCTCTTCAAAGAATTCTCTTACCTCCTCTGCTGGAAATCTGTGCAATTGTGTGCATGTCTGACCTTTAACTGCTTCCAAGTAAAGGCTCTCAGGGAGAAAGCAGTTATGTATAGAAAACAGAAATTAATTCATGTGGCATGAAGCTGCATTTAATTCACAATTACAACCTAAAGGCAAAATGTACTTATCTTTCATCATCTCAACCTGCACTGGGAAATATTGATTCCTGCTACTTGTTCCACGATGAAATACATTTGTCCTTCATTGGAGACATTGGTAATTAGTTTTTTAATCTCATTTTTGACATGTGAGGTTTTGTACAAACATTATCATCATTTCAGAGAAACATTTTTTTCAATTTTTTTTAAACTCTTTTGCTCTGTTTCATGGTCACACACCAATGCAAGCAATGACCCAGTGCATATTGAGCAGCAGCTCTAGGGTAGTCTGTAAAGCAGAACTTGAACTCAGGACCCAGAGATCCAGACTATAGTTAGCCAAGAGGAAATCTGTCCATGTTGCACTCAAAGTTGCTGCTGAGATGAGCAAAAATATTTACACCTAAATGCGAAATGTAAAGTTTGCACTGTGTGGGTTATATACAGCATCAAAATGCTTATAAGTTGCATCCATAGAAGCTCATTTCAAGTGATCTACTGATTCTGAATTTAGGAAAATGTTGCCACGGACAATGTAGCCATTCTACCACAATCAACCACTTTTTAAGGGAAGCATTTGTCAACAGTGAACATTTTTGTAACAAGGAGTGAATTCTCATGAGATTATTTGAAAAGGAAAAAAGACAGTAATCTCCTGGAAGTTTTCAACTCTTATCGCATTTGGCCATGCACCCAATCAGTCAGTGCTAAGAGAGGAAATACTCATCTGAGTGCCTGAACATTAGAAACTGTGCTCCAGTTCTGGGTGCAAACTCCAACACGTGGCTGGCTAAATAGTTCTGGTTTCTAACGAGGGAAATTATCAAGCTGCATTAGGGTTTAAGAAAACCTTTTACTAAAGAGTTGGCACATCACACGCCAATCCAGAACTACTGCCGGGCGACCGCAGGAGCAGGTAGTGGTTCCCACCCCCAGCGCATGCCATTTCTGGCGCTACAAAAATATTCTATTTTTGTAGTACCAATGCTTACTCGGTGGTAATCAGGCAGCACACGTGTTCCCCCCAAAATGGCCAGGCGGCAAGTGGTTCACTTACCACATAGCCATTTCTTTTCCAGCTAAAAAGACAGCCTTTTACTTGCTGCGGTAAAAGGGGGCCTCAGCGTGTGTCAAAAAGATGTGCTGACGCTAGTGTAGACCCCTTTTTACTGCAGCTTAGTAAATGGACTCCTAAATTACCTTAATGCAGCAATATCTAAGACACCACAGGCTATATAATAATGAGATGCAAAACATGCAAATTACTATGTAAATACTATACCGTGGCTTGCAGTATGTACCTGGTGCCCACCCCAAAGTGGCAGTAGAGCCTATAAAATAACCCCAGCTAAAGGCTGCCAGGGAGCATCAGGCTGCCTCTTAAAGGAGCCAACAACGTGCCCAAATTGTGCACTCCTGTATGCCCCCCCCCCAACAGAAAGCCCCTGTTGTACCCCCTCCAACCAAACCCTTCTCCAATACTGCACCCCAAGCAGACACTGTCACCCAAAGGGCCCCACAAGGTAGCCCCCTGAGGTCCCCCCACTGCTCTGAAGGCACCCATACCCACACACACACACACTTGTACCTTTAAAAATCCCTGGGATCTAGTGGGCCATGCACCAGCCACTATAAAACTAACCTGCCTGCTCTTGCCACAGTTATAGCCTTAGGGAAGGCAAACTGGATGACAGTCTGGGGCCTAATACTTTAGAAGACCCAAACATTTTGCAACAGATCTTTTTGATGGTAAAGGTTTTGTAGGGAGTGACTCTACTGGCATTGTAACCACAGCCGTTTATTTATTCCTCCAAAGAATAAGGATGCAAGATTCAGCTGTGGTGGGTTAAGGTTTACCATTATGCATAGGCCTGGCTTCATGTTTTTCATCATGTCTAATAATAACTATGTTTGAATAGACATTTTTTTAAATGTATAATATTCTCATCCTGAAAATATTAATATCAATATTTGAAAATCACTTCTGTTTTAATTATATGTCAATGTTATGATGAGAAAGTGTATTATTGAAACACCTTATGCCCGATTTCCTGCTACCAATGTTTGTGTAGATTTCATGGTGGTGGACAATTTGAGCCACTCAGGTAAATATTCATTGCACAGTATTTGTTATTATTTTCTTAATACTTAGCATATGCTCATAGTTTACTACAGTGATTCCCAAACCTAGTACTGGAGGCAACTCAGACAGTCAAGTTTTCAAGATATCCACAATGAATATTCATGAGAGAGATTTTGCACTCCCTCCACTGCATGCAAACCTCTCTCATGAATATTCATTGTGGATAGTCCCAAAAAACAGCAAGGCAGATGATTCGCAAAATCCAATGTGGATACAAACAAAGCAGATCAGTCAGTAGTTCAAATTAAACTTTATGGATATTCTGAAAACCTGACTGGCTGGGATGATTCCAGGACCACATTTTTCAGGTACATCAGAAGCAGAAAGCCTGCAAGGGAATCTATGGCACCATTAGGTCATGAAGGAACAAAAGGGGCACTCAAGTCTTTATGGAAGAAGATATAAGAGATCTGCCTGTACCAGAAATGGTTTTCAAGGGTGACGATGCCGAGGAATTGAAAGAAATCTTGTTGAACATGGAAGACGTGCTGAGTCAAATCGACAAATTAAAGAGTAGTAAATCACCTGGACTGGATGGCATACATCCAAGGGTACTCAAAGAACTCAAGCATGAAATATGCCATTAAAATCATCCGTAGTACCTAAAGAATAAAATTATAAAACACATATACAAACATGGTTTAATAGGACAGAGTCAGCATGGGTTCAGCCAAAGGAAGTCTTGCCTCACCAATTTGCTTTATTTCTTTCAAGGCATGAATAAACGTGGATAAAGGTGAGCTGGTTGATGTAGTGTATCTAGATTTTCAGAAAGCTTTTGATAAAGTTCCTCATAAGAGACTCCTGAGAAAATTAAAGAGTCATGGGATAGGAGGCAAGGTTCTGGTGTGGATTATCGCTCCATGGTGCAGCCTCACCTTGAGTATTGCATTCAGTTCTGGTAACCATATCTCAAAAAAGATATAGCGGAATTAGAAAAGGTTCAAAGAAGAGTGACCAAAATTATAAAGGGGATGGAATTTCTCTGTATGAGGAAAGGCTAAAGAGGTTAGGGCTTTTCAGCTTGAAAAAGAGAGGGATAAGGGGAGATATGATTGAGGTCTACAAAATCCTGAATGGTGTAGAATGAGTAAAAGTAAATTGATTTTTTTACTTGTTCCAAAAGTACAAAGACTAGGGGACACTTGAGGAAGTTACATGGAAATACTTTAAAAACAAATAGTAAGAAATATTTTTTTTATTTAATGAATAATTAAGTTCTGGAACTCTTTGCTGGAGGATGTAGTAACAGTGGTTACCGTATCTAGGTTTAAAAAAGGTTTGGACAAGTTCCTAGAGACAGACATGGGGAAGCAACTGCTTACCCTCAGGTTGGTAGCATGGAATGTTGGCACAATCTGGGTTTCTGCCAGTTACTTCTGACCTGGCTTGGTCACTGTTGGAAACAGGATACTGGGCTAGATAGACCATTAGTCTGACCCAGTATAGCTACTCTTAAGTTCTTATGCTCTTATGTTTACTATGTAACATCATAACTGTTGCAGTGGATTGAGCAAAGTGAAATTGAAATCGAAAATGTCCAACATGCTTATAAGTCATCAAACTTAATCCTCTAAGGGGACCCCAAATTACTCTCTTGGTCAGAGCCCCAACAACCCTAAGGCTGCCACTGCTTGCTGCATCAGTTCAAAAGCTAATTGTACTGAACGTATTGATCTGAAGTCCAAACTCAGCTCCAGGTAATGCTTTTGTCTTAATGGCTTGTAAAGTTAATTGAAAGTGTGTGCGAGTCTGCATGCTTGCTTGTTATAATGTTACCTCTTGGGCCAGGGTAGCATCTCTATACAGACAACATTTGCGTGTTCAGGATATAATTTATACTGCAGTGAGACTTTAGGGAGATATATACCCTGTGTAGGTAATTTATCTATGTTTAAGGAATCATTCTAAGAGACTTCTGTCTATATATACCAATAGTGGACTTTCTGGGTTTTGTATGGCTGCAGTATTTGCATGTATTATATGAGATGTCTATTTAAAGTGCAGAACATGCAAACCTTTAACAAGCAGTCTACAAATTAATTTGAAAAATAAAAAAGAATTGGCTGTACCATGGCTTTTTGCCAAGCTGGTTGTCAGAGATCTAGATGTGAAAATGGCTCTAACATGAACATTGCCCCCCCCCCCCCCCCAAACCAAAATGTCATTTCAGAAACATCTAGAAATATAAGTAGAGGCATTCACATAAATATACAATGTAGAAGGTTGCTGTGTAGATGTGTCTACCCCCAGGATGCAGCGATTTAAAAGAGGCATGGCGGGGGAATGACATGGGGGTGGTCTGGGAAGATGTTAAGATTTTTTTTTAATCCTTATTGGCTTTTCAACTGCTTCTGAAGTACACACAAATGCTAACTTCCACTTTACTAATTATTATTTTGTGGATTTAGCTCACACCCTTTTCGGTTGTAGTTCAAGATGAGATATTCAGGTGCCACAGATATTTTCCTATCCCCAGAGGGGTTGCATTTTTGCCGCTCAATATTCAGCCCACAGCAGTCAGTGTTTTTTTAAGCAATGACTGCTTCAGGCAAAACTATTTATAGATACTCAATACTGGGCTCTGATTGGGCCACAACATTGAATATCCAGGGCTAGTTTGGCCTGTACTAGCAACCAGGTCGTATGTGGACTAAATATCATCAGGGACCTGCATAAGGGTATCTGGCCAGGTCCTGAACCCCTCCACCTCCCAAAGATTCTAATTTCCCTCCCTTCCTCTCACCCCCCCCCCCCCCTCAAACACTAGTCATGCCCTTTCGATCCCCTTTCCCCATCACTACCCCCCTCAAACACCAGTCAAGCCCCTCCGATCCCCCTCCCTCCACCCTACAACCACAACCCCTCCCCCTCCAGGATCCTTACAGGCCTACCTGTGCCTGATCCCTGGTGATCTAGTGGGGGATCTAGCAGCCAACTTGAAATATTTTTTATTATACATGTATTCATTTTTAAGGCTTGTGGGTTGGTGGTCTCTCATATATCCCTCTAGGGAAGCATGTGCTGTAAATATGTTTCCCAATTCTTTTTTAATTGTATTTTTTAATTAAAATTTTATTTTTACATGAAAAATTAGGGACAAAAAGACAAAATACTATTCTCAAAACATATTACAGTTGTTCTAGTCCACATCAAGGGAATACTTACCAACATCTACCTGAAGAGAAACAAACATAAGTAACTACATCTCAGTATAAGCAATATAAATGATAAATCTGTATGAACTAAATTTAATTGTATTTTTAAATGGCAGATTCTTATGGTCAATGGGCAGCTTCTTGATTTGGCCATGATAACTTTCCTGAGATAGGTCTGCTATGAATCTATTATTTTACGATGATCGTATATATTATTTCTGTTTTGTTATTTTGATTTATTTTTTATCATGTGGTTTATTTATATATATGATGATAGATATTATTAGATTTTTATTATTAATGTTTTCTGTGACCCCTTTTCATTTATGCTGTAATCTTCCTTAAACCATAGTTTTGGGGACTAGATATACATAAATGGCTGTTTAAATTAAAGGAGAGGGGTTACAAAACTGTAGTACAAGTTGCCTTTTTACCACAGCTTATTTTACTGTGGAAGTCACTAGCCTATGGTGATTTCCATGGTAAATAAATAATGCAGCTTGTAATCATCTCTGTAAAATGCATTATTCTGCACCCTGGGAGCATTGGGCCACCAGTGCCCTATAGTCTCCCCATCCGACCCCAAAGCACATCACAAGGCCTCCACCCTGTAGCCCCCTCCCTCAAAACATTCCCATAGCCACCACCCCACTGTAGACCCCCGAAGCTTAACTAATCTAATCTAATCCCTGGTGGTCCAGTGAACTGGAGTAGGAGCAATCCCCAGTTGCTTCTGTCCCTTGTGGCTCTGGGTTCAAAATGGTGGCTGCAACCCTAATGGTAGTCTTACAGTACTATAAATGCAAAAGGCCTACAATGGCAGCCTGACCCTAGCAGTAGAACAAAAATTAGTCACAAAGAAACAGAGAGGCAGTGATCTGCAAACAGTCTCAGTAGAAAACAGCACAGAGTAGACCAGTGGATGTAGAAAAAAGTGCAATTTATTGAAAACAAGGAACCTGATGTGGTCATGTTTCACCTCAGCAGCCTGCATCAAGGGTAGGGCTGTTAATTACAACATACAAGGTTTCTAACCGTGTATGTTGAGGTGAAATGTGGCCCCATCAAGTGCTTTGTTTTTTTATAAATTGCTTGTTTTTCTGCATCCACTGGTCTGCTTTGTGCAGTGTACAAAATTTAGTGTCAGTACTCCCATTTTTTAACCAAAGCCACAAGGGGTAAAAGCAACTGGGAATTGCTACTTGCTTCTGGACCACCAGGGATTAGATCAGGTAGGCCCAAGGGAGTCTACAGGGGATACTTTAGAGAATGTGGGTTACAAGGGGTTGACTCAGGGTGTGCTTTGGGCAGTGGAGAGACTATAGGAAGGTGCTGTTGGTGTGGGGGGACCTATTGTATGAGTTCTTTCCCCTTTAATATGGTACCTGGAAGCATCAGGTGGCACAATGCTTATGAGCAGGAAACTAATTCCAGCTTTGAGCTGGCATTATTTTTCCAGGAATAATGCAGTGTTCAATGCAAGCTGCATTACTGAATTTGCGTATTAATGAGGTGCTTTGTATGCACCCTATGGTATCTGAAACTATCAAACTCGTGAGTTCTTGTACCGAGTAGAGCGCTGCTGAGCCTGGTACTCGGATCAGGTTCTGCTTAGCAGCTGGTCAACCCTGGGTTTCACCTGCGCTGACCGCCGTTCCCCAGACGATGAGCCCCTAGGTGTGGGTGGCCTGCAGGACTTTCAAGACGGAGCTGGAAGTGGGGTGGTGAACGTATCGGCCAGGCAGGCAGCAGGCAAGAGAGTGATCCAGGTACAGGCAAAGTCAATAGGCAGGCAGCAGGCAAAAGAGTAATCCAGGAACAGGCAATGTCAGTAGGCAGACAGCAGGTCAAGAGGGTAATCCAGGTACAGGCAAAGTCAGTAGGCAGGCAGCAGGCAAGAGAGTGATCCAGGTACAGGCAAAGTCAGCAACGAGGGAAAAGTAGATAAGAAACAAACTACTGAGCAACACCTACCAAAGTAGAAGCCAAAGCATGGAGTCCAGGAAGAGCTCAGCTGATAAAGTGCTGGCATCTGACATCAGCAGGAACCAGCAGGGAGAAGGAGCACAGTCATAGGACAAGAGCAGGGGAAGGAGGAACTGGAAGACCAATAGGAGAGAAGCAAGGAAAGCCAGGCAGAGGGAGAGCAGACACAGATGGGTGGAAGCAAAGCAATCAAGGAGCCTGGAAGCCAGGCAGAGAGAGAGAGAGAGTAGACACAGGTGCATGGAAGCAAAGCAATTAAGAAACCTGCAACCACTGCTCTCTGAACAAACCCAGAGAAGAACTATACACACATGGCTCAGGGCAATGCCAGTCAAATGTGTGTGTCGACGGGACCCCGCACAGCCCGAGGATGCCGCTTGCATTGAGGTAGGGGACTTGACAGAAACTAAAGTGCTTTATGGTAAAATAGCATGATTTTGCCATTTAGCATGTGTTAAGGGGCAAGAACCATGTTCTGTTTCCTTAACACACATTAGCAGCTACCCTCTTAAATGAAATGAAATTTTAAATTTAAATCCAAAAAGAAAAATAGAATGATGCAACCATTCACCTGTAAAGAAAAGGGAAAAGTGAAAGACTGTTATCTGAAGAGTAATGACTGCTTAGTGTTGACGGCGACAGTGGCGTTCCTAGGGGGACAGACACTCGGGGCGGCGCCCCTTACCCCCGGGTGCAGCACCCCCCCTGATACAGCGCAGACCCCCCCCCCCGGGTGCACGCCGCTGGGGGGGGTGCCGCAGCGCGCGCCTGCTCAGAGTTCCCTGACTTTGCACGTTCGCTGCAGCTCCCTCTGACCCGGAACAGGAAGTAACCTGTTCCAGGGCAGAGGGAGCTGCAGTGAACGTGCGAAGTCAGGGAACTCTGAGCAGGCGCACGTCGCGGCACCCCCCAGCGGCGTGCACCCGGGGCGGACCGCCCCCCCCTTGTTACGCCACTGGACGGCGAGGCTTGTTTTCAAAGCACATAGACTTACAAAGTTACATAGGTTACTGTGTAACTTTGCAAGATTATGTGCTTTGAACATGACCACCTTAAATGTACTATGGTGTTTTTTGTTTTATGTTGTTATAACTGCTCTAGCTCCTAGGCATAGTTTGAGGTAGACATGGTGGGGGCCGACTCCTCCTCCCAAATGTTGTAGGTGGCAATGCTGAATTATTTCCCCTCCTTTCTTACCCTTCCTCCCTCACATACACAGTAATTCAATTATTGTAATGTCCTGTATATTGGTTTACCAAAACACATTTTACGTTCTTCGCAAATTGCTCAGAATGCTGTTGCATGTGTTCTATTAGGGTTAAGACATTTTGAGCACATTACCCCTACTCTGGTTTATTTGCATTGATTGCCGGTATACTTTAGAATTCAGTACAGATTTCACCAGTACTATATTTGCACCAACCTACTAGATTACTGAGATCTTCCTCTTGCAATCTTTTCGATATTCCATCTTTCAAGCTGATTTAATGAGACGAACAGAGAAATTCTATTTTCTATATTATTGGGCTGAAACTCTGGAATTCTTTACCCCCTGAAATGAGAGCTTTGAGAAGTCTGCTCAAATTTAAAAAAGCTTTAAAGACTGTCTTATTTCAGAGAACTTTTTCTTCAAGTTATGATGTGATTTGTGGCTAGCACTATTGTCTGTACTGTTATTTTTTGTTTTATTAAAATTCTTGTTTGTATTTGTAATTTATGTTTAGAATTATGTTTATATTTTGTTAGCTGCTCAGAATTATAGATAATGCAGACTTTTATAAATAAATAAACAGAAATTGTTCCTTTTGAAAGATCCCCAGGTTGTCTATGAATAAAAATGAATTAAGGCAAAGAGTAGGAATGACCAATGCAATAGTCCAGTTTAAAAGCACAAGTCTTTAATAAGTGTATATAGTCACTTGCTTGAAAATATTACATCAGAACAATGAAATAATGACATTTGCTTGAAGATGGACTCAACATGGTCCATGTTTCAGCCTATACCTTCAACTGGAGTGCTCTATGACAAATAAACGTGCAGTTCGTTGTCACAATATATACTCAGATACCACACTGGTGTGAAAATGTCATTAATATGTGTCTTTTCAGGATTACTAGGCTAGCAAATGAAATCTTTTTGCTACTAATGGTGAGATTGGTGAATGTAGTTATGATTAATGGATGTTATCCATCATTGTTGAACAGGGCTTTAGTTAGGCCGCTGTTAAAGGGGAAGATTTTGGTCGTGACTGAAGTTGTTAACTATCATCTTGTTTCCAATTTGCCTATCTTACCTAAAGTAATTGAAATTTTTATTTTACTTCTGATTTTTTGCAAAATTATGGATTGTTGTGCCCATATCAGTGTGATATTAGAAAGGGAAACAGTATAGAAACTTTGATGTCAGCAATGTTGATTTTCTTAGACATCACATGGAGAGCAGAAGGGATATTGCAAGGGTGTTATTGCTGGACACTCTGTCCACTTTTGACACTATCATAAAGTCTTCCTTGATGGCTTGAAGGGAGAAGATTTTCTGTGATTCATTTCTTCAAACTAGAACCCAGAGAGCATGAGTATCAGTGAGTCCTCAATGAAATTTGTTGGATTATTTGTAGTAAATAATTAGCAGATTTTAGTACACACAGCTTCAGCTTTAGAAATGTTAATTTCTTTCTTCATCTCTCTCTCATTCACCCCTGAATAATTCACTGCTGAGTCACTTTAAAGTTGAAGTAACAAAACATCTGTTTACTCACAGTTTGTAGTTTGATTATAATCAGACAGGCTTATATATACATATTACTATACATTTGTATTATCAGCTCCTTCCATGTGCTTAGATGGTAATGGATGCTCACACCACCATAGATCCTCTCAGGTTAGGAGAGATCATGAGCTCCATGTGCTCCATGTGCTGCATGTGCTGCATCTAACCCCCACAGGAAGTTGCATAGCTGTGTGACCTCTCTAAGTAATTCACATCAGAGGTCACAGAGTAATCACAGAGAAATAATAGGTGACAGGCAATGCATGTAAAATACAATTACATTCCAACAAACCCCTTCTCATGCATAACTGTCATGCAATTATTTATTCATACAAAGTCCAAGCTTTATACGCAGATTCACAAAATGTTCTCTGGGTAACGGTTTGGTCATGATGTCAGCTGTCATCTCACTGGTGTGACAATAGTGTAGACTGATGACCCCTTCTTTTGCCAACTCTCGCACGTTGTGGTATTTCGTTGCGATGTGCTTGGTGCGTGACTGAACCTTGTCATTCTGTGACAGTCGGATGCAGCTCTGATTATCTTCCATTATCTGGATTGGTCTTTTTTCAGCTATTCCGAAATCCAGCAAAAGTTTTTCAATCCACATCAGTTCTCTGCACGCTTCCGATACGGCCACATATTCAGCTTCTGTAGAAGACAAACTCACAATACTTTGTTTATGACTGGCCCATGAAATTTGTACATTTCCATACATAAACACATATCCACTTGTGGATTTATAATTAGAATGATCCCCTGCCCAATCTGAATCACAGTAACATATTAGTTTTGGATTACTATTGGCTGAAATCTTTAATTTACAATCAATGGTACCCTTTAAATACCTTACCATCCTTTTAACTGCAGTCCAATCTGATTTGGTAGGTGAGCTGACCCTTCTGCTCAAAATTCCTACTGCATTTGCTATATCAGCCCTGTATGTGGTAGCTAGATATATAAGCTTACCTATGGCTGATCTATATTGGATGTTATCTGGTAAAGGTTCTCTTACTGTTTCATCCTTCAGAAAATCAGTGATCATGGGAGTGCTTACAACTTGGGCATCTTGCATACCTAAACTTTCAATAAGCTCATTTATTTTCTGCTTCTGGCTTAGAAGATAAGAACCATCATTTTGTTTCTCAATTTCTATACCAAGATAGTATGACACATTACCAAGTTCTTTTATCTCAACATTGAGGTTTAAACATTTTACAATGTCCTTGTACTCTTGCTCACTTTTGCTTGCAATGAGCAGATCATCAACAAAAGCTAAAATGTATGCATATTGTCCATTTGTGCACCTAGTGTACAAGCATTTATCTGCTTCACCTTGCTTAAATCCTAAATTTGTCAATATTTCATGCAATTTATCATTCCAACATTCTGCACTTTGCTTTAATCCATAAAGACCTTTGTTTAATTTACACACTAGCTGTCTTTGTTTTGTATTTATGAAACCTGTTGGCTGTTCCATGTACAAGTCTTCAGTTATATCTCCGTGAAGAAACGCTGTTTTCACATCAATGTGTTTGACTTGCATGCCTTTTGAGACTGCAATGCTCAGAAGTGTTCTTATTGTCGTGTGTTTCACTACAGGTGCAAACACTTCATCAAAATCTTCTCCATATTTTTGAAGATATCCCTTTGCCACTAATCTGGCTTTATACCTTTCCACTTTTCCTTGTGCATTCCTTTTTAACTTGAATACCCATTTGCATCCTATAGCTTTCTTGCCAGGAGGTAATTTTGTAAGAATCCAAGTATTATTTTTATCCAATGCATCAATTTCTTCTTGTGCAGCGTTATGCCATTCAGCAGCTTCTTCTGCTGGCATTTTCTCAATCTCATCCCATGTTAAGGGCTCTTGAGCTTCTGCTGACTTTGTTAGGTAAGACAGTCTTGGGGGTGGAACACCTTTGTTTTCCCTGGATGAGCGTCTGACAACAGGTTGGTCTGACCTTTCTGCATCCTCTAAATCTGTGAGTCCTTCTCCAATTGATTCCCCTTCTCCAACTGTACTGTCTTCTTCAATGATCCTTTCTGTGTCTGCTTCCTCTGCCTGTTCCTCGTTAGATACAGATGAGTTGCTTTCAGACATCTGCCTTGGTATGGCATTTATATACACTGGCATGTCTATTATGGTTCTAGTTTCATATTCTGGATGATAAGGCTCATCTGGGATAATCCAGCCTTTATCAACCCTTTTGTTTTCATCAAAATATGTAACATGTCTTATGCCAACAATGCCAGTTTTCAGATTCAAAATTCTATATCCTTTGTGTCCTGGAGCATAGCCAACTAAAATGCCCCTTCCTGTTGTGGAATCCAGCTTATGCCTTCTTTGCTTTGGTACATGAGCATATGCTGTACTTCCAAATGTTCTTATGTGTGACAGGTTTGGCTTCCTACCATGCCATGTCTCATGTGGTGTGCGCTCAGCGCCTTTAGTTGGCATTCTGTTTTGTAGGTACACTGCTGTGAGAATGGCTTCCCCCCATAGTCTTTTAGGGAGATTGCTATCTGACAGCATACATCTGGTTATTTCCACAATTGACCTAAATTTTCTCTCTGCAACAGAATTTTGCTCTGGTGTGTAAGCTACTGTTGTGATATGTTGAATGCCTTCTTGTTCTAGAAATGTGCGCATGCTTTGTGAAGTGAACTCACCACCATTGTCGGTCTGAAGAACCTTTGGTTTTCTTTCAAATTTATTGCTCACCATGGCTACGTATTTCTTCAGCATGTCTGTGACTTGACTTTTTTCTTTCAGCAAATAGGCCACACAATATCTAGAGAAATCATCCAAGAATATTAGCACAAATCTGTTATTTCCCAATGATGGGATATTAAACGGTCCACATAAGTCACTGTGTATTAAGTCCAGCACTTTATTACTCCTATTTCCTGTGTATGCAGGAAATGAGGGTCTTACACCTTTTTGAGTAACACAGTCTATGCATTTCTCCATTTTACCAGCATCTGCACTTATCTGAATGCCGGTGGCCAGTTGCTTACTGTAAAGATCCTGGATCACCTTAGAATCACGATGTCCCAGGCGGCGGTGCCAGATTTCCAGACTACATTTACCATCATTCTTCCCCACTTGCGCCAGATGTGAGGCTTCACCTGAAATGCTCAGTTTATAAACATCATTATGCATAAAAGCTTCAGCATACACTTCATCATTTTTAGAGATTGTGCACTTACTGTTTTCAAAATGAATCGCAAATCCCTTCTTATCTAATGTAGATACACTAAGCATATTGCAAACTGCTTGGGGAATATACAAGACATCACTTACAGGAATTTCTTTAACTTCATTAGACACTTTGCATTTTAAGAATCCAATACCTTTTGCTTGGATCTTAGCAGTCCCTGCGTTTGCAGTTTTAAGAATACCTTCCTCTGGACACATTTCCTGAAAGAAATTCTTACAATTGGTTAAATGGCATGTGCTCCCTGAATCCAAAATCCAAGTACTTTCATTTGAATTATTATTTACCATAGTCAAAGATTTTTCTGTCATTAGAAAGCCCTTGTGTTTATCTTTGTCCTTCATACATTTCCTGGTTTGAAAATTCTTTAGTTCCATTGGCTTAGGTGAGCTAGAGGGAGTGTTTTGTGTTTCCTTACACCATTTAGATACATGTCCCTCCTTTCCACATGAGTAGCAAATCAGCTTGCCCTTGGGTGGAGTTTTCCCATAGCTCCGCCTTCCTCTGTTCTTTGCCAAGAAATTTGTTTCATTTCTCTCTGACTTGCTTTGAGAACACATCTCCTCAGAATCATTTATTATGCATTCCTGCCTTAGTTTTGATGTTGCCTGTTCAAAAGATTGCCCTTCAATGGCCTCATTTACAGACCTAAAAACATCAAACTTCTTTGATAGTGAGGTAAAAAGAAATGCTCTTTTCAATGCATCACACATGGGAATTCCAGAAAGTTCTAACTTTTGAAATGAAGACATAAGATGCATAATGTGATCATTACATTTACTTTTATCCCTTAATTTGGTTTCATTCAACTCTGCCAACCAAATTGGTTGCTGCTTTGCATATGTAGTTGCATACATAGTTCTCAGTTTATATAAAATGTCCTTTGGTGTATCTTTTCCCTCCACTAATATGGCTTGTTTCTCTGAGAGAGCTTCCAAAAGCATGCACTTCACATAATAGTTTGCATTGTCCCATTCAGCCATATTTTCAGCTGTTCTGTCTTGGTCTAAGCATATATGTAATCTTTTTGCTCGAAGGAGACATATGAATCTTAGTTCCCACTGCCGATAATTAAACTCAGTTAATTTAGGCACCTTGAGAGAATAGAACAATGGTGAATTTCTTCCCTCAGCCATTTTCTTAGCCTTCTGTCTGCTGTGTGGGGGGAGAGAGAGAAAGACTGAATCTTTCCTTTAAAACTTAAGAGAAAAATGTGGCCTTTTTTTCTGCCTGGTAATATTTCTCTTCTTTTTCAATTCCTGGCCCTGGGCCCATAACCCTTTTGTTGGATTATTTGTAGTAAATAATTAGCAGATTTTAGTACACACAGCTTCAGCTTTAGAAATGTTAATTTCTTTCTTCATCTCTCTCTCATTCACCCCTGAATAATTCACTGCTGAGTCACTTTAAAGTTGAAGTAACAAAACATCTGTTTACTCACAGTTTGTAGTTTGATTATAATCAGACAGGCTTATATATACATATTACTATACATTTGTATTATCAGCTCCTTCCATGTGCTTAGATGGTAATGGATGCTCACACCACCATAGATCCTCTCAGGTTAGGAGAGATCATGAGCTCCATGTGCTCCATGTGCTGCATGTGCTGCATCTAACCCCCACAGGAAGTTGCATAGCTGTGTGACCTCTCTAAGTAATTCACATCAGAGGTCACAGAGTAATCACAGAGAAATAATAGGTGACAGGCAATGCATGTAAAATACAATTACATTCCAACAAAATTCACTCTGCAATTTTATTGATTCATCAAGTATTATTATTTGATTTATTAAGCATTGTATGATTTGTCAAGATCAGCAAGGACCAAGCATCTAGTGGTTTCAGCCATTTCTTAGGCTCAGCTAGAGGTCACAAAATGCTCCATAATTTTTGTTGCAAGTCCACTTTTGTGGAATACCCTGCCGATTTATTTACATGTACAGAGTATCTGATGTTTAGAAAACAATTGAAAATTCTTGCAAAATTTGATAGGGATATAGGAATCATGTTTAAAGAGAAATGGGCAGTTGATTGTGTCTAATTTGAGCTTATGAGTATGATACAGAATTTGGGGCAGAGGTATGATTTGTTTTATTCAGTTTTTAATTTTATCTCGAATTAGTTTTTTTGTTTATCTATGTGTTTGTCTATGAATGATTTAGCACCGGGTTCCCCACAAACATGCAGTGTGCTACAGGAGAGAGGCGGCCCCTTCTGTCCGCGCTCCGGTCCCAAGGCATGTGGCTATCCCTAGCCGGCTGAGCAGCTGGCTATCCCTAGCCAACCAAGGCTCCTCGGCACTGCGATATTGTTCTGTTTATTTATTTATTTTTGTTACATTTGTACCCTGCACTTTCCCACTCATGGCAGGCTCAATGCAGCAGGCAATGGAGGGTTAAGTGACTTGCCCAGAGTCACAAGGAGCTGCCTGTGGTGGGAATTGAACTCAGTTCCTCAGGACCAAAGTCCACCACCCTAACCACTAGGCCACTCCTCCACTCCTCCACTGACTTAGAGGCATTCAGTCATAATCCCACAGATGGTAGCTTCGCCCCATTGGCTCCTCAGTCAAGCACATCCACCAAATGTATTTTTATATGTTTGTTTTAGATGTATTGTTCATGTTGATTCTATAATCCATCTTGCTGACATATAAAGAACCATCCTAGTTCCTGGTAAGAACAGGGTACATGAACAAGGTACACTTGTGAGGCCTTTGACAGTGATCCCTCTCCTCAGTGATCATTTTTCTGAGTGTGTAATGGAAGATAGTAAATCTTCATTGAAGAGGGACACCCTAGTTACTCCTTGATGGCTTTAAAGCATTTGGCGGCCCTTTTACTAAGTTGTGGTAAAAAGTGGCCTGTGCTAGTGTGGGCACGTGAAATCAGTGTGCACTGGGCAATTTTTTTACTGTGGTAGTAAATGTCTGTGTAGTAATATTAAAAGTAGTATGTGGCTATTTACTGCCTGAGCCCTTACCGCCACCTATTTACTTGGCAGTAAGGGCTCATACGCTATTCATGCAGTAATCAGACCGTGCGCAGCAATGTGGCCACACTGCCGATTACTGCTGGAAACGCCCCTTTGGTAGAACGTAGAAATTTATTTTCTTCCACAGGAAACTGCACACACCAACTTCAGAACTATCGCTGGACGCCCGCACTACCGCAGTGGTAGGGTCGATTTGGTGCATGGACCTGCACGGTAGCCCTAATGTGGCATAGTAAAAGGGCTCCTTGATTAATCAAGATGAGAAGTACTGAAACTTGTCTGCAAAGTATGAAACATGTGCATTCTCTAAGGGCTCCTTTTACAAAGCTGCAGTATTGATTTCCGGTGCGGTAAATGCGAAGAAGCCCATTCAATTATTATAGGCTTCGTTGCATTTGCCGAACGGGAATCAGTACCGTGGCTTTGTAAAAGGAGCCCTAAATGAGCTGAATTAGAGCTGTGTACCTCACTGTTTCTTTCGGAAAGGGTTTGAAGCATAAACTCAATCACTGTTTTAGAGTGGTCATCCTGCATCCAGTTTGACTTCTAGATTAGCATGCCTCTTGTGAACTGCAATGTGTAATAACCTGGAACTAAAATTATTTTTGCTGACTGGCCAACCCAAAGCATTCTCTTGAGTGGCCCTAAGGAAAAGGACATTACACACTGAGCTCACGCACATACATACACATACACACACACACACACACTCACATATATACGCACACGCATTTGTTTCTTTTTCAGTTTCATTGTTCCATTTGTTTACTTCAAACAAGGCATATGATTAGATGTCCTACTTACACAGCCTATCTGGTACAACAATTACCCTGCCTGTCTCTTTTCTCTACAAATGAACAGTTGCCCCTAATCTTTTTTTTCCTTTTGATTTTACATTGATCTGTTGGTTATTGATCTTTTCATTTCAGTGCAGTTAAAATACAGCTCTCTTAGCAGCCAGCTATCCTGCTGCTAGTCTACTCTACATTAACTGTTTAAGTCCAATAGCAGGGTTAGAGGGACGGGTCAGGAGGGTGCTGTTAGTTTACAATAAAAAAAGGAACTACTTTACCACTTACTGCTTAATTTAATAATCCCTGGACAGCAGCAGCTTCAGCCTTGGGGATGAAGGGCAGAAAGCCCCAATGCTTCATATCCCTGGGAAGTAGATTCAACAAAGGAAAACTTTGAAAGACCTCTTCCTTTGTCAGTCCCTTCCATTTTTCCAGTAACTCCCTACTGCCCAGTCATATTAGGTACACTGAAGTCTCCAAATAGCATATGTTATTTTCCACAGGTGATCTTGGTCACACATGTTATGCAAATGAGCTCAAATATCATTCATAGCAAAAGCATTCGCAGATAATCAAGCAAGGCCATGATTTTCTGCAAACATACAGTTGCAAAAAATGTCCTGAATTTCTCACAGATTTTTTTCATAAGACAAATGCTACCAGGCCACTTTATATATTATGTAAATGAGTTGTCAATCCCCTCCCCCTTCAAAAAAATCCCATGATGCTCATTTCTTCCTGTAAGGGAGCTTACATGTTATAAAACTGGAAGCTAACAGGGAAGCATGGAGCTATGAACATAAAAATATAAGTGTTGTTATACTGGAACAGACTGAACGACGATCAGGCCCAGAAAGCTGTTTCCAACAGTGACCAACCCAGGTCACAAGTACTTGGCAAAATCACTTATCCTAGAAAAAGTAGTGATGGATTATGATCTTTTCTTTTAGGAAATTATCCAAACCTTTTTTAAACCCTGCTAAGCTAACTGGGCTTCTTTTACAAAGCCACACTAGTGATTCATGCATGGCAAATGCGAAGAAACCCATTCAGATCCTATGGGCTTCCTCTTATTTGCTGTACGGGAAGCCCACTGCTTTTACCACATTTTCTGGCAATGAATTCCAGAGTTTAATTACACATTGAGTGAAGAAATATTTTCTCTGGTTTGTTTTAAATTTACTATTTAGTAGCTTCATTCCATGCCCCCTAGTCCAAGTATGTTTGGAAAGAGTAAACAAGTGATTCATGTCTACCCGTTCCACTCCACTCATTATTTTATAGACCTCTATAATATTTCCCCTTGGCTGTCTCTTCTCCAAGCTGAAGAGTTCTAGCTGCCTTAGCATTTCCTCATAGGGCAGTCATCCCATCCCTTTTATCATTTTTATCACCCTTCTCTGTACCTTTTCTAATCCTGCAATATCTTTTTTTTGAGATGCAGTGACCAGGATTGCACACAGTATTTGAGGTGCAGTCACTCCATGGAGTGATACGAAGGAATTATAACATTCTCATTTTTGTTTTCCATTCCTTTCCTAATAATTCCTAACATTCTATTTGCTTTCTTAGTTGCTGCTGCAGGTTTTCAACATATCATCAACAATGACACCTAGATCTTTTTCTGGGTGGTGACTCCTAATGTGGAACCTTGCATCACGTAGCTATAATTTGGGTTCCTCTTTCTAACATGCATCACTTTGCACTTGCTAACATTAAATATCATTTGTCATTTGAATGCCCAGTCTCCTAGTCTTGTAAGTGTTGGAATGTAATTGTATTTTGCATGCATTGCCTGTCACCTATTATTTCTCTGTGATTACTCTGTGACCTCTGATGTGAATTACTTAGAGAGGTCACACAGCTATGCAACTTCCTGTGGGGGTTAGATGCAGCAGACACAGCACATGGAGCACATGGAGCTCATGATCTCTCCTAACCTGAGAGGATCTATGGTGATGTGAGCATCCATTACCATCTAAGCACATGGAAGGAGCTGATAAGACAAATGTATAGTAATATGTATATATAAGCCTGTCTGATTATAATCTAACTACAAACTGTGAGTAAACAGATGTTTTGTTACTTCAACTTTAAAGTGACTCAGCAGTGAATTATTCAGGGGTGAATGAGAGAGAGATGAAGAAAGAAATTAACATTTCTAAAGCTGAAGCTGTGTGTACTAAAATCTGCTAATTATTTACTACAAATAATCCAACAAAAGGGTTATGGGCCCAGGGCTCAGGAATTGAAAAAGAAGAGAAATATTACCAGGCAGAAAAAAAGGCCACATTTTTCTCTTAAGTTTTAAAGGAAAGATTCAG
Organism: Microcaecilia unicolor; assembly: GCF_901765095.1. Classification (NCBI taxonomy): domain Eukaryota; kingdom Metazoa; phylum Chordata; class Amphibia; order Gymnophiona; family Siphonopidae; genus Microcaecilia; species Microcaecilia unicolor. Next base: position 678,907,901 of record NC_044031.1, on the reverse strand, counting down.
TCTGTCTCTCTCTCCCCCCACACAGCAGACAGAAGGCTAAGAAAATGGCTGAGGGAGGAAATTCACCATTGTTCTATTCTCTCAAGGTGCCTAAATTAACTGAGTTTAATTATCAGAAGTGGGAATTAAGATTCATATGTCTCCTTCGAGCAAAAAGGATTAAATATATGCTTAGACCAAGACAGAACAGCTGAAAATATGGCTGAATGGGACAATGCAAACTATTATGTGAAGTGCATGCTTTTGGAAGCTCTCTCAGAGAAACAAGCCATATTAGTGGAGGGAAAAGATACACCAAAGGACATTTTATATAAACTGAGAACTATGTATGCAACTACATATGCAAAGCAGCAACCAATTTGGCTGGCAGAGTTGAATGAAACCAAATTAAGGGATAAAAGTAAATGTAATGATCACATTATGCATCTTATGTCTTCATTTCAAAGGTTAGAACTTTCAGGAATTCCCATGTGTGATGCATTGAAAAGAGCATTTCTTTTTACCTCACTATCAAAGAAGTTTGATGTTTTTAGGTCTGTAAATGAGGCCATTGAAGGGCAATCTTTTGAACAGGCAACATCAAAACTAAGGCAGGAATGCATAATAAATGATTCTGAGGAGATGTGTTCTCAAAGCAAGTCAGAGAGAAATGAAACAAATTTCTTGGCAAAGAACAGAGGAAGGCGGAGCTATGGGAAAACTCCACCCAAGGGCAAGCTGATTTGCTACTCATGTGGAAAGGAGGGACATGTATCTAAATGGTGTAAGGAAACACAAAACACTCCCTCTAGCTCACCTAAGCCAATGGAACTAAAGAATTTTCAAACCAGGAAATGTATGAAGGACAAAGATAAACACAAGGGCTTTCTAATGGCAGAAAAATCTTTGACTATGGTAAATAATAATTCAAATGAAAGTACTTGGATTTTGGATTCGGGGAGCACATGCCATTTAACCAATTGTAAGGATTTCTTTCAGGAAATGTGTCCAGAGGAAGGTATTCTTAAAACTGCAAACGCAGGGACTGCTAAGATCCAAGCAAAAGGTATTGGATTCTTAAAATGCAAAGTGTCTAATGAAGTTAAAGAAATTCCTGTAAGTGATGTCTTGTATATTCCCCAAGCAGTTTGCAATATGCTTAGTGTATCTACATTAGATAAGAAGGGATTTGCAATTCATTTTGAAAACAGTAAGTGCACAATCTCTAAAAATGATGAAGTGTATGCTGAAGCTTTTATGCATAATGATGTTTATAAACTGAGCATTTCAGGTGAAGCCTCACATCTGGCGCAAGTAAGGAAGAATGATGGTAAATGTAGTCTGGAAATCTGGCACCGCCGCCTGGGACATCGTGATTCTAAGGTGATCCAGGATCTTTACAGTAAGCAACTGGCCACCGGCATTCAGATAAGTGCAGATGCTGGTAAAATGGAGAAATGCATAGACTGTGTTACTCAAAAAGGTGTGAGACCCTCATTTCCTGCATACACAGGAAATAGGAGTAATAAAGTGCTGGACTTAATACACAGTGACTTATGTGGACCGTTTAATATCCCATCATTGGGAAATAACAGATTTGTGCTAATATTCTTGGATGATTTCTCTAGATATTGTGTGGCCTATTTGCTGAAAGAGAAAAGTCAAGTCACAGACATGCTGAAGAAATACGTAGCCATGGTGAGCAATAAATTTGAAAGAAAACCAAAGGTTCTTCAGACCGACAATGGTGGTGAGTTCACTTCACAAAGCATGCGCACATTTCTAGAACAAGAAGGCATTCAACATATCACAACAGTAGCTTATACACCAGAGCAAAATTCTGTTGCAGAGAGAAAATTTAGGTCACTTGTGGAAATGACCAGATGTATGCTGTCAGATAGCAATCTCCCTAAAAGACTATGGGGGGAAGCAATTCTCACAGCAGTGTACCTACAAAACAGAATGCCAACTAAAGGCGCTGAGCGCACACCACATGAGACATGGCATGGTAGGAAGCCAAACCTGTCACACATAAGAACATTGGAAGTACAGCATATGCTCATGTACCAAAGCAAAGAAGGCATAAGCTGGATTCCACAACAGAAAAGGGCATTTTAGTTGGCTATACTCCAGGACACAAAGGATATAGAATTTTGAATCTGAAAACTGGCATTGTTGGCATAAGACATGTTACATATTTTGATGAAAACAAAAGGGTTGATAAAGGCTGGATTATCCCAGATGAGCCTTATCATCCAGAATATGAAACTAGAACCATAATAGACATGCCAGTGTATATAAATGCCATACCAAGGCAGATGTCTGAAAGCAACTCATCTGTATCTAACGAGGAACAGGCAGAGGAAGCAGACACAGAAAGGATCATCGAAGAAGACAGTACAGTTGGAGAAGGGGAATCAATTGGAGAAGAACTCTCAGATTTAGAGGATGCAGAAAGGTCGGACCAACCTGTTGTCAGACGCTCATCCAGGGAAAACAAAGGTGTTCCACCCCCAAGACTGTCTTACCTAACAAAGTCAGCAGAAGCTCAAGAGCCCTTAACATGGGATGAGATTGAGAAAATGCCAGCAGAAGAAGCTGCTGAATGGCATAAAGCTGCACAAGAAGAAATTGATGCATTGGATAAAAATAATACTTGGATTCTTGCAAAATTACCTCCTGGCAAGAAAGCTATAGGATGCAAATGGGTATTCAAGTTAAAAAGGAATGCACAAGGAAAAGTGGAAAGGTATAAAGCCAGATTAGTCGCAAAGGGATATCTTCAAAAATATGGAGAAGATTTTGATGAAGTGTTTGCACCTGTAGTGAAACACACGACAATAAGAACACTTCTGAGCATTGCAGTCTCAAAAGGCATGCAAGTCAAACACATTGATGTGAAAACAGCGTTTCTTCATGGAGAAATAACTGAAGACTTGTACATGGAACAGCCAACAGGTTTCATAAATACAAAACAAAGACAGCTAGTGTGTAAATTAAACAAAGGTCTTTATGGATTAAAGCAAAGTGCAAAATGTTGGAATGAAAAATTGCATGAAATATTGACAAATTTAGGATTTAAGCAAGGTGAAGCAGATAAATGTTTGTACACTAGGTGCACAAATGGACAATATGCATACATTTTAGCTTTTGTTGATGATCTGCTCATTGCAAGCAAAAGTGAGCAAGAGTACAAGGACATTGTAAAGTGTTTAAACCACAATGTTGAGATAAAAGAACTGGGTAATGTGTCATACTATCTTGGTATAGAAATTGAGAAACAAAATGATGGTTCTTATCTTCTAAGCCAGAAGCAGAAAATAAATGAGCTTATTGAAAGTTTAGGTATGCAAGATGCCCAAGTTGTAAGCACTCCCATGATCACTGATTTTCTGAAGGATGAAACAGTAAGAGAACCTTTACCAGATAACATCCAATATAGATCAGCCATAGGTAAGCTTTTATATCTAGCTACCACATACAGGGCTGATATAGCAAATGCAGTAGGAATTTTGAGCAGAAGGGTCAGCTCACCTACCAAATCAGATTGGACTGCAGTTAAAAGGATGGTAAGGTATTTAAAGGGTACCATTGATTGTAAATTAAAGATTTCAGCCAATAGTAATCCAAAACTAATATGTTACTGTGATTCAGATTGGGCAGGGGATCATTATGATTATAAATCCACAAGTGGATATGTGTTTATGTATGGAAATGTACAAATTTCATGGGCCAGTCATAAACAAAGTATTGTGAGTTTGTCTTCTACAGAAGCTGAATACGTGGCCGTATCGGAAGCGTGCAGAGAACTGATGTGGATTGAAAAACTTTTGCTGGATTTCGGAATAGCTGAAAAGAGACCAATCCAGATAATGGAAGATAATCAGAGCTGCATCCGACTGTCACAGAATGACAAGGTTCAGTCACGCACCAAGCACATCGCAACGAAATACCACAACGTGCGAGAGTTGGCGAAAGAAGGGGTCATCAGTCTACACTATTGTCACACCAGTGAGATGACAGCTGACATCATGACCAAACCGTTACCCAGAGAACATTTTGTGAATCTGCGTATAAAGCTTGGACTTTGTATGAATAAATAATTGCATGACAGTTATGCATGAGAAGGGGTTTGTTGGAATGTAATTGTATTTTGCATGCATTGCCTGTCACCTATTATTTCTCTGTGATTACTCTGTGACCTCTGATGTGAATTACTTAGAGAGGTCACACAGCTATGCAACTTCCTGTGGGGGTTAGATGCAGCAGACACAGCACATGGAGCACATGGAGCTCATGATCTCTCCTAACCTGAGAGGATCTATGGTGATGTGAGCATCCATTACCATCTAAGCACATGGAAGGAGCTGATAAGACAAATGTATAGTAATATGTATATATAAGCCTGTCTGATTATAATCTAACTACAAACTGTGAGTAAACAGATGTTTTGTTACTTCAACTTTAAAGTGACTCAGCAGTGAATTATTCAGGGGTGAATGAGAGAGAGATGAAGAAAGAAATTAACATTTCTAAAGCTGAAGCTGTGTGTACTAAAATCTGCTAATTATTTACTACAAATAATCCAACAGTAAGGTCCTCTTCCAATTTTTCACAATCCTCTTGAGATTTAACAACTTTGAATAACTTTGTGTTATCAGCAAATTACTTCACTAGTTATTCCAATCTCTAGATCATTTATAAATATATTAAAAAGCAGCTGTCCCAGCATAGACCCCTGGGAAACTCCATTATCTACCCTTCTCCATTGAGAATACTGACCATTTAACCCTACTCTCTGTTTTTTATCTTAACCAGTTTTTAACCCACCATAGGACATTACCTCCTATCTCATGACTTTCTAATTTCCTCAGGAGTCTTTCAAGAGGTACTTTGTCAAATGCCTTTTGAAAATCCAGATACACAATATTGACTGGCTCACCTTTATCCACATGTTTATTCACCCCTTCAAAGAAATGTAGTAGATTGGTGAGGCAAGATTTCCATTGACTAAATCCATGTTGACTTTGTCTCATTAATCCATGCTTATGTATATGCTCAGTAATTTTGTTCTTTATAATAGTCTCTACAATTTTGCCCAGCACCGATATCAGGCTCACTGGTCTATAATTTCCTGGATCACCTCTGAAACCCTTTTTAAAAATTGGCGTTACATTGGTCACCCACCAATCTTCCGGTACCATGCTTGATTTTAAAGATAAAGTGCATGTTACTGACAATAGCTCTGCAAGTTCATTTTTCAATTCTATCATTACTCTGCGATGTATACCATCTAGTCCAGGTGATTTGCTACTCTTCAATTTGTCAAATTCCCTTACAGAGATTTGTTTTAGTTTCTTTGACTCATCAGCATTGAATACCATTTCTGGTACTACTATCTCTCCCACATCCTCCTTGGTGAAGACCAAAGCAAAAAATTAATTTAATCTCTCCACTATGTTCTTGTCTTCTTGCCTAGTTTTTACTATGTGTTTTTGCCTCCAATGCAATCTTCTTTTTAAAGTCTCTCTTTGCCTTGTTTATCAGGGCTTTGCATTTGACTTGCCATTCCTTATGCTGTTTCCTATTATTTTCAGTTGGATCAATCTTCCATTTTCTGAAGGATTTTTTTATAGCTCTAATAGATTCCTTTATCTCACTTTTTAATTATGTTGGTTGTTTGGCCTTCCTTCCTCCTTTTTTAGTAGATGGAATATATCTGGTTTGGGCTTCCCAGATGGTGTTTTTGAAGAGCATCCACACCTAATGTAAATTTTGTACCTTTGCAGCTGCTCCTTTAAGTTTGTTTTTTTTATACCATTCTTCTCATTTTATCATAGTCTCCTTTTTGAAAGTTAAATGCTAATCTATTAGATTTCCTGTGTGTACTTACTCCAGAGATTATATCAGATCTGATCATGTTATAATCACTGTTATCAAGTGGCCCCAGGATCATTACCTCCTGCACCAGATCATGCACTCCACTAAGGACTAGGCCTAGAATTGTTCCCCCTCTTGTTGGTTCCTGAACCAGCTGCTCCATAAAGCAGTCCTTGATTTTGTCAACGAATTTTGCCTCCCTAGCATGCCCTGATGTTATATTTACCTAGTCAATATTGGAGTAATTGAAATCACCCATTATCATTGTGTTCCCCAGTTTTTTAGCCTCCCTAATTTCTGATAAATTACAGACCAGTAAGCCAGACATCAGTGTCAGGCAAAATAGTGGAAACTATTATAAAGAATAAAATTACAGAACACGTAGATAAACATGGTTTAATGGGACAGAGTCAGCATGGATTCAGCCTCACCAAAGAAAGTCTTGCCTCACCAATTTGCGTCATTTCAAGTTTTCAAGTTTTATTCAGGATTTACTATCCTGCCAATCAAAAAGTATGTCTAGGCAGCTGTTACGATTGTGCCCATGTTTCATGCTCTCATTCACCTCGCCCCGTGGTGGTTAGACCTGGTGACTGCTGTGGACTGACTGCTGGCTGTTTCCCATGTTCCAGAAGGTATTCCGGTCCGGTTTGGATCTTCCAGCCATCCAGACTGTTTTGGGAGTTTTTTGAAACTAAGCAGTACCCGTACCTGGTGAACTCCCTTGTAGGTTGCCTTTATTAACCACCTGGAAGCTTTCTAGTTTGCCTTGCAACAAAGGTCCTCTGAGGAGTGTTCTTCTGTGAGTGTTTGTTGCTGTGCTTTCCTTGCTACTTTCTGTTCCTGCTAGACTCTGCTTGTTTCCTGGTTTGCCCTTTTGACTGCTGCCTGCCCAAGACTCTGCTTGTTTCCTGGATTGTTCTACTGTCTGCTACCGGCCCAAGACTCTGCTTGTTTCCTGGATTATTCTGCTGCCTGCTGCCTGTCCGAGACTCGGCTTGTTTCCCAGTTTATTCTTCTGATTGCTGCCTGCCCAAGACCCTGCTTGATTCCTGGGTTCCTGTTGATTGCTGCCAGCCTACTGACTCTGTGTGGTTCCTGGTTTCCCTGCTGCTTTGCTGCCTGCCAGTAGACTCTGCTGGTTTCGTGGACTATTCTCCTACTTGCTGCTTTTGCTTCTGTTCCAGCCCAACCGCTCCAGTACGGGGTGTACCTGTCTGTCTGTGTTCTGCCTTGTCTCCTGTTTAGGTGATTCTCCTGCCGCTGCCACTCCTCGGTGGTGGCCCAGGGGCTCACAGACCCAGTGTTTTGTAAGAAGCGTGACAGCAGCTTACAATCTAAAAATTATAGGAAAGAAAGAGAACAATAAAACATGAAAGAAGGGTGGGGAAGAACTACAATTTTAATAGGATAGAAGAAGAGGGAATTATATAAGGGAGGGGTTTATCTAGTATGTCAGGTCTAACAAGTTCAACTTCCATGGATTACAATGGAGAGACTAGAGACATACATCAGAGAAGATAAATGTTTTCAATGTTTTCAATGTTCAATGTTTTCAAGCATCAAAAACACACACTGATGCTAGCTCATGCCTCCTTTTAGCTCAGCTTAGTAAAAGGACCCCAAAGAGAATAATTCTATAAACTAGGCATTAGCATTTAGATGTATATTATGCATATAAGTGTTTAGAATGCTAGCATATATGCATGTATGTGTACACATTCATGTGTTTATGCTAACATGCCTCCTAAACACTACTTTGCAAATACCTGTTTAACTTCTATAGTAAGGGGGCGTATACAAGGCAGAGTATGGGCGGGACTCCCACTTCCATGTATAAGTTACAGAATATTGTAATTTATGCCGTCCCTGCTAAACTTAGGTGCTTACATGTACACCAGCTCTGTGGCTGGTAGAAGTACCTGCAACTAAATGTCAGCCATGTATATACTGGGTTACACTAGTATTCTATAATGGAACCTAGTTGTCTTTATAGAATAGTTTCCTATCATGCCCCCTCAGGGAATCAAAATTGAGACCCCCCCCCCCAGTTATAGAATTGCCCTCAAAATGGTTTGGTTCAGGAACAGATTAGGAGAACTAAGCCACTTGTAAATGCAAAATAAAAAAACACAGCTCAATGACTGGGGCTTAGAAGACAAAAAAGAGAGACAGGATAGTGTGGTGCATGTCCAATTACTTTTAATTACTTTTTCCTAAGGATTTTTCCTCCCAGTGGGTAAGCTACTCATTAGAATAAGCACAATCATTACTGACCAATAGCTAGATTTTCTGAAAGTGGAGAAATTTCATGCTACCAAGGGAAATTAAAACTTTAAAATACTCAGGTCAATATTCAAATGGTATGGTCAGTGCCTTTTTTAAACACCAGCCTCAGAGTTTAAGTATTTTACATATGTTCAGCACTGCTATCCACAGAAGAGCAGTGTTGAATGTAGGCATACACCCCGGATTCTATATAGCACGCCTAGAGATCCGCGCCAAAATCCAGGCAGATTCTCTAACAACATGTGTAACTTAATTAGCATAACAAGCTAATTAGCATTGACAACAGCACTTAACAAGCAATAATGAGCACTAATTGGCAATAATTAGAATATACGCATACAACTCGCTAAGCGTATTCTGTAATGCACTGCTGCTAATTTCTAATGTGCAGACAAAAAGGGGCATGGTTATGGGCAGGGAAATGGGCATTTCATGGGCGTTCTGAAATTTACATACGTAGTTATAGAATATGGCCCTCTGCATCTAAATCTACACGCTGGGATTTATACCATGTTTTTGTTGGTGTAAATGGACGTGTGTAGTTTTAGGCACCATATATCGAATCCCCCCCCCCCCCACAGCAGTAAACACCACAACTATATAGATAGCTGGTGATATTCAGCCTATGGATAAATTTACCTCTGTTTTGCTGCCATAACTTTATCCATAGAGCTATGTGGATAGCAGCTGAATGTTTCAGGCTATCCATAGAGATAAGTAGAATGCCCCCACTTCACCCTTGCTTCACGATGGCACTGTCCAGATAGGCATTTATACCAATATCAGACTGTGTACTTTCATCCTAAGGGTTAAAAGTGATATGATTTCAACAAAGCCAAATTTCAATCTGACTCTATGGAGTACTGATATAACTTCTGTGGGCTTCAAAACTTGGGTTGATGGCAAGTTACTCTTATTTATAGAATTGGCAGATATCAAGACACTAGAGCATGAGTGTCCCCGAATGTATGAAATAAAGTCCTCCAAAAGGCTAAAATGTTTTTCATTAATGAAATATTTCAGAGAATGGATAATGGTCAAGAGGTTTGATCTGTGATTTGAATTATTACAGATATTTAATTAATCTACTACTAAAAGCTGACTTGCTTATGAGACTAATACTATAAATTATGCAAGTACCACCCCTCCTGTTACTTGTGGATATATTTGCTTAACGGAGGAAAAGACTTCAGATGCTCGGCTCTACGCCGGGTGAGCTTCCTCATCAGTCTAAAAAACCTCCGAGAGTTAAATTGAAATTTTACTGAATGTTCTTTTTTACTTTTTATCTTCTTTTGTTTTTAATATATCTAACTCAATTTAACTATATCTAATGTAACTGTTGTCTATTATCTAGAACATAACTATTCAAGGGCACTTACCTTCAAGGTTATATGATTTGGTTTGCTCAACAGAGAGCCTCTTTTTCACAATAAGCTTCCTCAGGAGTCAAACATCTTTTTATCTTGCCCTTGTATGAGTCTCTGTTCCGTCATTGTAAATGATATTTATTTAAAACATGTATAGTCTGCCTATTGTTTAAAACATTTATTGTCTGCCTATTGTATGTCTAATCCATAGTACAGCCAATACATATATAAACTCAAAACCATCTTAATAAAAAAAATGGAAAACAAAATAAAACATAAAAAAGTTAAACATAAATTTATCCCATCAAATGCTAACCATGACACCAGAACCTCATCCAGACAACTCCTTCATATAGGAGCCCTTTCACTAAGCAACAATAGGGCTAGCATGCGAGTAGTGCGCATCAAATCGACACTACCGCTGGGGTAGCATGGGTGCCCATTGGTAATTTTGAAATTTGGCATGCCTTGTTTCCTGTAGTAGAAATATTTTTTTATTTTTTACCACAGGGGACATCCCAGTGATAAACGGCAGCGTGTCCATATTGGCACATACTGTATGATTACCACATGAGTAGCGTATGAGCCCTACCTCTAGGTCAATGGGTGGCAGTAAGGGCCCAGGCAGTAAATAGCTACATGCTACTTTTAATTTTAGTGCACAGACATTTACTGCCCCATTAAAAAAGGCCTTTTTTTCCTAGCCATGGTAAACAAAATGGCCCCGGCACGGTCCAATTTCACACATTCAAACTACCATAGGCCACTTTTTACCGCAGCTTAGTAAATGAGCCCCTAAAGTAACAGGATGATGACTAATAAAAGGCCTGAGAAAACAGTATTGCATTTAGCTGCTTCTGATAAATGGCTCATCTGGGCCTGCAATGGAAAAACAGCTGCTCCTTATTTTCATAAAGTGTATCTTCCTCAAAAAAGAAATGGATAATATTTGTGTGCCTTCCAAAAAAGGGTTTACAAATTTTCAAGACAGAATTTAGATAGAATGGGATTGCTATGGGGGCTTCCCTGGCCATGGCACTTCCTACACTGTATATGGCTAACCTGGAAGAGAGAGACATCTATCCTTTGGTCAAGTTTCAAACTCTTCGTGTTTGGAAACGCTTCTTGAACAATATTTTTTTATTTGGTCATCTACCAAGGAAGCTTTGGAAGATTTTGTGCTGTGGTTGAATACCCTTGACCCTTATATCAAATTTGTTGAGACCTGTAGTCAGAAGGAGATTGATTTTGTTGGTTGTACCGTCTTTTCATGGAATCATACATGATTGCACTAGAAAAACAATTTTCTCTATGCAGGGCCCTGAACATTGGAACAAATTACCACAATCCCTTCATCACCAAACCTCCCTTCAAAAATTTAAAGCAGAGCTCAAAACTTTTCTGTTTTCAGACACATACTCCTAATTCTCCATGCATACTCAGAATTCTGTACTCATTGACCACGAAGAATGAATGTACAGTCATAATCTTAAAGCACTTCCTTCCCCTTCCCCCCCCCCCACACTTTTTCCTATCCATATTGTAGTTCTGCCCTCTTCCCCTCTTGAGTCATGTGTTGTCACCATAAATATATGTTATACTATTTTAATGTAACTTTTAGCATGTAAACCGTCTAGACATTTGCCTGATAGGCAGGTTAGCAAACCCTTAATAAACTTGATAAATTAATGGAAGATTGGCCACCACTCTTTTCAAGAAGAAGACTGATGGGAATAGTTATTTGCGGTTTCATAGTTCCTATCCTTACCGCATAAGACAAAGAGGGGCATAATCGAAAGGGACAGTTTTGTTGAGGACGTCCTCACAAAACATCCCAATGGAGGGGTGGGGAAACCCGTATTATCGAAACAAGATGGACGTCCATCTTTCGTTTCGATAATACGGTCAGGGACGCCCTCAATCTTGAAATTTTGGTCATCCTTAGAGATGTCGTCCCTAGACTTGGTCGTTTCTGATTTTCGGTGATAATGGAAACCAAGGACACCCATCTCAGAAACGACCAAATGCAAGCCCTTTGGTCATGGGAGAAGCCAGCATTCATAGTGCACTGGTCCCCCTGACATGCCAGGACACCAACCGGGCACCCTAGGGGGCACTGCAGTGGACTTCATAAAATGCTTCCAGGAACATAGATCCCTTACCTTGTGTGCTGAGCCCCCCAACCCCCCCCCCTAGAGCCCACTACCCACAACTGTACACCACTACCATAGCCCTTATGGGTGAAGGGGGCACCTAGGTACAGTAGGTTTGTGGTGGGTTTTGGAGGGCTCGCTGTTTCCTCCACAAACATAGCAGGTAGAGAGGGGGATGGGCCTAGGTCCACCTGCCTGAAGTGCATTGCACCCACTAAAACTGCTCCAGGTACCTGCATACTGCTGTGATGGAGCTTAGTTTGACATCTGAGGCTGGCATAGAGGCTGGCACGACATATTTTGAAAGATATTTTTTGAGGGTGGGAGGGGGTTAGTGACCACTGGGGGAGTAAAGGGAGGTCATCCCCGATTCTCTCCGGTGGTCATCTGGTCATTTCGGGCACCTTTTGTGCCTTGGTCGTAAGAAAAACACGACCAGGTAAAGTCGTCCAAGTGCTTGCCTTTTTTTCCATTATGGGTCGAGGACATCCATGTGTTAGGCATGCCGAAATCCCACCTTCGCTATGCCTCCGATATGCCCACTTGAACTTTGGCCGTCCCTGCGATGGAAAGCAGTTGGGGAAGTCCAAAATTGGCTTTCGATTATACCGATTGGACGACCCTGTGAGAAGGACACCCATCTTCCGATTTGTGTCGAAAGATGGGCATCCTTCTCATTCAAAAATGAGCCCGAAAGTCAATTTTTAAGAAGAATTTGCTCTTTATTGGAGGAAGTTAAATTCCAAGCTAAAGAACTTAAGAACAGATTACTCCAGCATAGTTATCTATACAAGGTTGTAAAATTTGAATATCTGAGACATGATATGCCCAGCGTGAGTTGTTGCTGCAATATGTACAAAACAATGAAGACACACCTTTGACATTTGCTCATAAATACTCACCGCTATCTACCTAGATCAATCAAATTGTTTTATGTCATTGGCATGTGGTTCAGGTTTTGGGACTGTTTCCTGATAGACTGGTATTTGCCTTTCAGCAAAGCTCTAATATTGGAGAAATGATTAAAATGATGATCCAGCCATCATCTCTACATCAGTTTCAAGGTACTCATAATATTTGTGGTCATTGTCAATGATGTAGTTGTCACGCCGTATTACCTTTGGGACTCACATCATCCTGTCTGCTGCTCCTGCTGCAAGAAACCACCCTCGCATCTCGTGCCTGCTGTGGTGACCTGCAGTGCTTTGGCTTCCACCAGTGCTGCTGCAGCGTGACCACTTCCTGCATGATGCCGCTGATGTCGAGGGTGGTGCCCCGTCAACTATCGCCCTCCTGCCTTTATTTCTGGAACTTCTACTTTGCCCTGGTGCCTCAGCAATAGTTCCTGCTTGCCCTCCTTGGCCCCATGTGCCTCAGCAGTAGTTCCTGCTTGCCCTCCTGGTCCCAGTGCACTGGAGCACTCCCCTGACTTATCTTGCCTGCTTCTTACAGAGACTCTCACCTCGCCTGTCGCTTGTCTGACCTTCTCCTGGATACCGACGACACCTTGCCTGTCTCCTGCCTGGAACCTCACCTGAATACTGATGACATCTTACCTGCCATCTGCCTAGACCTTTGCTTGGACCTTGCCTACATCCCATTCGGCTGACTAGTTCACCTTGGAGATAGACTTGCCCACCACCCAGTCTACTAGACCCTTGACTTGGCCCTCTTCCTCCTAAGTCCTACTGGCCACTCACACCTGAGGGCTCAATCCTCAGGGGAAAGGTGATTGGTACAGGTGAAGACCTGGGGTTGGCGGCTGCCGAACTGGTTTACATCGATGTCATTGGTCTTTAGTCCATTTTACTGTGAATAAAGCTTCTGATGTGAACTTTTTAGTCTGTTAGACGTTTTTATTCTGCATCATCCATCATGTCACCCCCGCTGTGTTTGTTCACATTGGTGTCAGCCACAGGACTCAGTTCTTCCTCAACCATCTCTCTGCGTAACAGATTGCCAAGGCCATAAGCTCAGCCAATAAACCCACACTGCCAGACCTGGCTCTGGCTCAGGCCTTACAGCAACAGCAAAACCAGCTGCAACAGCTTTCTGGTGTTCTCCCAGATGTGTGTGTCCAGTTGATGGTCTTGAGGGCCACTCCTGCTCCAAATCCCAATCTCACCACTCAAGCAGTGTCCCCAGCGGTTGCAGCTCCCATCCGGGTTCCCGATCCACATCGGTTTTACAGGACCCCTCAGGCCTACTGGGGATTCATAAATCAATGTTTAATGCACTTTGAGTTGCAACCAGCCTGTTTTCCCACTGATCGTGTAAAGGTGACCTACATTGTGTCATTATTGTCCAGTCAGGCCCTAACCAGGGCATCTCCTCTTTTGGAACAACAGGACCCAATTCTTACTGACCTTCCTGCCTTCCTGAGATGATTTCATATGGTTTTCAATGAACCTGGACGACTGTCCTATGCCGCCAGTGAACTTCTATACCTTCAACAGGGCTCTTTGTCTGTGGGATCTTACTCTATTCATTTTTAGACATTAACAGCAGAACTGCACTGGAATCAAGAAGCCTTGGTGGCCATATTTTGGCAAGGTCTAGCCAGGAAGATCAATGATGAACTCGCTGGCTGGGAGCTCCCCACAACCTTAGATGAACTCATTGGTCACTGTATTTGCATCAATGTACGCTTTCAAGAACAAGCCCAAGAGAGGGCTTCATCCCAGAGAGTGCCATGTCTGACCCCTTGGTTTCAACAACCACTGGAAAATACTGAAGAATGTACTGATGAACCTATGTATTTGGAATGACACTGACTCTCCGAAGATGAAATAAGGCATAGACAAACTAATAATCTTTGTCTACATTGTGGGAAATCAGGCCACTTTGTGAATAATTGTCCACACAAATTGGGAAATTCCCAGGCCTAGAGCATTCAGGGAAAGTAACTCTAGACCTGTTCCCCACTTCCCTGTCGCCTTATGTACCTTTATGATTCTCCTACGTTGGAACTCTCATCAGTTGGAAGTTCAGGCCCTGCTTGACTCAGGGGGCCACTGGAAATTTCATCTATGGAGATTTGGTGCAGGAATATCAGATCCCCACTGCTCCCCTGACTGCTCCTCTATGCATTCAGGGAGACGTCTTACCAGGACATATCACTTGGACTATGACTTCTTTGATGCTACAGTGGGAGCCTTGCACCAGGAAGAACTCCAGTTCCTTGTACTAGCAAAGACAATGCATCCCCTGGTCTTAGGCCTTCCTTGGCTGCAACACCATTATCCACGCATCTATTGGATTTCCAATGACATACTGGCTTGGGGCCCACCATGTTTCCACTCCTGCCTGACACCACTTATGCTGCCCTGACCACTCAGAGTTGTTCCCTCTCCACAGCTGCAGATACTACCTGGCCTTCCTCCCATATACCAAGATTTTGCTGATGTCTTCAATAAATAGTAGGCGGACATACTGCCACCTCATTGAGAGTCTGATTGTGCAATTGATCTTTTGCCAGGGTCTACACCCTCTCCCATCCAGAAACACAAGCCATGTCAGACTATATAGAGGAGAATCTACGGAAGGGATTTGTCCATCCATTTCTCCTGCAGGTGCCGGGTTCTTTTTTGTCTGAACAAAGATGGAGGCCTTCACCCCTACATCGACTATTGGGGGCTCAACACCATTACTATCAAAAAAATGGTTACCTTTTGTCTTTGTAATGCACCAGCAACATTTTGTAAATGATATCTTCAGGGACCTTTGCCCCAGTGCCTCGGCAACAGTTCCTGCTTGCCCTCCTGCTCCCCGTGTCCTGGAGTACTGCGCTGACATCTTGTCTGCTTCTTACAGAGACCCTCGTTTTGCCTGTCATTTGTCTGACCTTCATTTGGATTCTGACAGAGCTTTGCCTGCTGCCTGCCTAGACCTTCACCTGGATACCATCAATGCTTTGCATGCCAACTGCCTGGATCATCGCCTGGATACCAATAACACCTTGCCTGCTGCCTGCCTAGACCTTCTCCTGGATACTGACAATGCCTTGCCTGCCATCTGCCTGGGCCTTTGCTTGGACCTTGCCTACATCCCGTCCGGCTGACTAGTTCAGCTTGGAGATAGACTTACCCACCTCCCAGTATACTGTACCCTTGACTTGGCCCTCTTTCTCCTAAGTTCTGCAGGCCACTCGCACCTGAGGGCAGGGGAAAGGCAGCTGGTACAAGTGAAGACCTGGGGTTGTCAGCTGCCAAACTGGTTCACACTGGTGTCAGCCACAGGGCTCATTTCTTCCTCAATCGTCTCTCTGTTTAACAGTAGTTCTGCTATATGTGGCAGAGATTGGACACATCCAGTATCTGGAAAGATTTTCTCAAGTTGAATTAAGATATCATGTGACTCAGCCAATGTGATTTTTGTAGTATAATGTCCTATGTTGCACGTATATCAAGGCCTACGAAAGTTCGACTTACTGAGCATAAATTCAGGTTGAATCCTAATATGGAAGCAGCTCCTGCTCCTCTTCTGAACCACTGGGTTGGTGTTGGTCATTCAGTAAAAGATTTGAAATGGAGAATTTTGGATTGGACGTTCGCTACCCTCACGTCCCTATGTCATTCTCTAATTTGCAGCTGCCTCTGCAGAAATGAGAACTGAACAGGTTTTACCCTAGCCCTGTGAACTGGGAGTGTAGAACCTGAGAACTGCAGAAAGCTGCAAACTGACCAGTGGAAAGATCCAGAGGTGGGCTTTTAAAAATGTAAGCTGTTTTATTCTGGTTTGTCTTTATGTGCAAGCAGCCAGGGAGTGCTACTAGGACTGTCAGCTTCAAAACAGAAAGTTTTTTAAAGGGCTTTCTAAATGTTTTGTTTTACTGCCCTAGCAAGCCTGATGGGGGAAACTCAAGTGATTTAAAGTCAGCATGAAGCTGCCTAAGTATACTACATAACTGGGGGTGAAGAAACCCCATGAGAAGTGTCAGAGGACCAGTAAGATTTATGAGCTCTAAAAAGGAATTTTGGACAAAGAAAAAGACGTTGCAAAAAGGCTGAATATCTTTAAGTTTGAGAATTGTTTTGCAGTAAGACTTGGGCGTAAAAGGAAAAAGGCTCTGTCCTGTATTTTTGTTTGTGAGCAAAATGAAGACAATAAAAGCACCACTTTTCTTTTTTCCATAACTATTTGTTTTTACATTAAAGTCTTAAGAGTGTATAAGTATTCTTTAGAGCAGAGGCGGAGGCAAGAACACCCAAACCCATATGCTAGAAGTGCTGGCTGAACTTTGCCACAAGAGGGATTACCCAACAGTACCAGAGTTGACCTGAGGTAGGTGCTCTGCCACAGGATAAATAACTAAATTGTAAGACACTCTACATTTGTTTTATTTGTGGAATAACTTTATTAAAACATCAAAGACTGAATTGCATTACAATACCAATAGGTAATTGGTAACAACACAACTGTAAATCATAGCAAATATTAACATACTGACAGTCCAACCAGATTAGGTAATCTCCTTCTGTGTATAAAGTTTTGTCCCTTTTCTTGACCCCACCCACAATTAACCCCCTCCCCCAATCCCCTCTCCACATCAACACTAAAAAGTATAAAACTCTGGGAGAAGTAGCCTAATGGTTGGTGCAGCAGGTTTTGATCCTGGCAACGTGGGTTGAATTCCCACTGCAGCTCCTTGTGACCTTGGGCAAGTCACTCAACCCTCCATTGCCCCAGGTATAAAAACTTAGACTGTGAGCCCTCTAGAGACAGTACCTGCATATGTGTACAGCACTGCATACATCTAGTAGTGCTATAGAAATTAATAGTAAAACTGACATAGCATCAAATAAAATATGATCACAATTAACAAAGGGCTTCTTTTATCAAGCTGCTTTAGTGGTTCACTTTGAATAGGCTCCGTCAGCATTGCCATGTGGGAACTGCTAGCGTGACTTGATAAAAGATACCCAAAAAGAGCAGATCCAGGGTCAAATAGTAAATTAAAATCCCCCAAAATATATAGCTTATCAAAATCTTCTGGTAAAGCAGTAATATATTCTGAAAAAGAAGAGCAATCAGATGCCAAAAGGCAAGAGATGGGGACAAAAAAATTACTATTGCGGGGATGAGAGAGGAATGATCAAAAATGAATGGGGATGGGAAGGGATGGGGACCAGATTGTGTCCCTGTGCACATCCTGACTCGGAAACGTTACACCAAGACCTCAGCTAAAAATCGTTGTTTTTTTTTAAAGAGCAGATCACCTTGATGAAAACTGGTATATGTGTTCGGCAATTTTGGTAACAAGGGAGACCACTGATAAACTGGTGTGAATATTCATTGATTTATTCTGAGTATTTTGGCAAACTATCATCTCCACTGAGCTAGTTTCATCTATGTGACCAATAATACAGCTAATATGAAAGCAGCATTTCAAGAAAAGGTCTGAATAGATTGCACAAATCATAATTTTTTATTTTTTTATTTATTGCATTTGAATCTCACCTTATCCCACCTATTTGCAGGCTCAATCTTGTACTCTCTCATGGACTCCCACCATCAAAAACTGAAGTTGATCCACATGACCTCCCTGGTAAGCTTGCTTATCTCACTGGGGGGCCCTTTTACAAAAGTGCGGTAGGCTCTAAGCATGTGCATTATGTGCCAAAATGAGACTACCACCAGGCTAGTGCACCCCCTGGTGGTAATTTTGGATTTGGTGCACATCCATACCACTGGGCCAAATTTTGTTTCCTACAATGCACGGTGTTTCTGGCGTTAATCGGCAGCTGGCACATGCCAACCGGTCACCGCACACGTAGCACGTGAGTCCTTACCGCTAGATCAGTGGGTGGCGTTAAGGGCTCAGGCCATAAATAGGTGCAGGCCCTTCTCCCAGCCCATTGAAAAAAAGACCTTTTTCCCAGACACGGTAAAGATTTGGCCCAGTGCGTGCCAAAAACACATGCCTACATTACCACAGGCCAATTTTTGCCACAGCTTAATAAAATGACCCCTGGGTAAGTTGAAAGAGAGCTATGTGATAGCATCCTTAAAGAATCATCTTGCAGATCACCTGGATCACTATTTTACAGTTATAGAGACACACTTGGCAGCAAAGTTGATGGATCCAAGGCTGAAGGGTCATTTAGATCTGATGACAGTCTTAGAATGGAGCAGTGCCTTAAACAGACTGCAAATACTGATCAAGCTGTAGTTAAGGTGCAGTCAATTGCCAAACCGCCAACAAAGCATCCAAAATGAAAAGATTAGAAAAGAAACAAGGTACTATTGAGCCTGTGGAAGTCAGCAATTTTTGGAGACAAGAAGGGAAAATACCCTGACTCCCAAACAAATATGCTAAACACAGCAATGAGTGGTGAGCATCGGAAAGTATATCTGTGAACCAATTTACCTTATCGGGGGGCCATTTTACAAAGCAGCGGTAAGCCTACCACAGGTTTACTGATAGCCAATCTGGAGCTATCACCAGCCTAACGTGGGTGCCAGCGGTAGTTCCACCCCAGTGTTCAGCATTTCCAGTGCTAGCAGAAATATTCAAAAAATATTTTCGAAGGCGCTAACCCAACAGTAATTGGGCAGCACCACGTGCTATCCATTTTCCACTGGGTTAGCACGGGAGCCCTTACCACTACCTCAGTGAGTGGGGCGGTAAGTGCTGCCCGCCCCCCCCCCCCCCCCCCAATACACACAAGACTACACAGTAAGTGAAATCTTACCGCATGGCCATTTCTTTTTTCGGCCTTTTTACCCACTGCAGTAAAAAGGGCCTCAGTGTGTGGCGAAAACTGCCCCCACCGCTACCACAGGGCACCTTTTACCACAGCTTCGTAACATAATTGTAAGTGTTATGCTAAACTGTACCTACTGTACATTGCGTTGGGTAAATCTCTTCATAAGACAGTTAATAAATCCCATTAAATAAATAAGAATCGGAGGCAGATTCTTTTTGGAAACTTATTGAAGATCCAGGAAACAGATTTAGTGATTGATGAAGTGGATACATTAAGTTCGGACAAGGAATTCTGCTTGTCTCTTACTACCTACTGGCAACAGAGGTCCCATGTGTGGCCAAAGCTGACACATGTTGCCTGCTCCCTGCTTGGAACACCTGCCATCAGCACATCATCAGAATGTTCTTTTTTCAGTTGCATGACGAACAATTAAGGAATGTAGAATGAGAATGAGCTCTGGCTCTGTAGATGATCTATTATTTTTACATAGTTTAAAATGATTGTTTTCTTCCAGTCAATGTTAATAAATAAAGTGTTTTTCTTCACATTTAACCATGTTCTGTCTATTATTTGTGTTAAATTTTAACAAGTTATAGGATGCATCTTATATTTTGTTTGAATTTGCAAGATCTTTTAAATATGGGTTGAGTACGGAGATGGGACAGAAAACTGTGGGGATGGTGAAGGGATGCTACCAATATGATGGGGATGGTGCAGGGACGGAGAAGGGATGCTACCAATATGATGGGGATGGTGCAGGGATGGAAACAAATTGACTAGGGACGGTGAGGAAAGAGTAGCAATATGAAGGGAATGAGGCGGGGACAGAAAAGAATTGGCTAGGGAAAGGTGGGGATGAAGACCAAATTATGTCCCTGTGCACACCTCTAATACTAACAGCAATCTTGGCTCAAAACTCATAATTCAGTATGGTAATTGTCCATAACATCCTTGATTGTTAACTACATCAATCTGACTCATCATTAAAAGAAACGATAAACAAACCAAAGACACAGCAGAAGGTCTAAGAGGCATCCAAAATCCATCCAAATTCCACCCATAGGAGTGCCCCTAGTTCTGCTCCTTTGTCAGTGAAAATGCAATGATACCAGCATGTGGCACCTCTGGCATGAAACTCCTAGCTATAAATGTATGTTCCAATGATCTTTCCAAGCACCAAGTCAACAATGGTCTACAATGGAGCTAGGGACCAGAAACAACAGTAGATGCCAATGTCAGGGCATTGGAGTCAGGCAGAATAGATCCTCCAGCATGAGACTCTTGGCATTACACACATGTCGCAATGATGTCATCAAGTGTGGAGTCAGTAAGGAAGAGGTACTGGAAACAAACAGCAGATACCTATATTAGGGTGTTGGATTCAGGCAGTACAGATCCTCTGGCGTGAGTATCCTGGTTTTACATGTATGCCCCAAAGAAGTCACCAGAGGTGGAGTCAGCAATGGTCTACAGTGAGGCTCAGAATGACTAGGTGGAGGAACTGGAAACAAACAGCAGATGGCTGTCAGGGCATTCGAGTCAGGCATCACATATTCTCTGGTGCAAGTCTCCTGGCTTTACAGCAAAGGTTTGCAGTGGGAACTCGAGATGACAAGAATTGAAACTCTTTTAGTTGGTGAATATGTAACAGCTAGAACAGTAGACGATATGACATTCTATATAGCCTCAGTTCTTTCTTCATGTTTATAGGAAAATTGCTAACTTTGCTCCCTTCCTGTCAAATCTGATGTTCCACCAAAAACATGTTTCCACATAAACTTTGGTTCAGCTAAGTTGAGCTATTTCAAGGTTATAAGGGGAGGGGCACATACCCAAAGTGTCAACTTTGACCCCTACTGCAAGCCACCCCCAAATCACTCACCAGCTTTCAAAGGTGTAACAGTCTCAAGTCTCCCCAACCTACTGCACACATAAGCTTTGGTGATGCTAGACTCAGGCCTTTCAAAGTGATAAAAGAGGAGGCATACCCAGCAAAATATAGAGTGCCAGACATACACAGACATTTGCCATCTGTTCAGATAGGAGTGAACATAAGAAAGGAAACTTTTGAAGATTTGCAGGTTGTAGCCTTAACAAAATGTGAAAGGCTGAGTAGGATTCACAGAGCAGCATGTTATCCCACATTGCACTTTTTGACTCAGTATGTTTGTTCTGTCTACTTATATCTTGTGATGCATTCATTACCTTCTGCTATATAAACAAATTGTGAAGTTATTTTTGAAACAGAGAAAGTCAGGTCATAAGTCTAATCAAAGACACACCCTTGTTAGCTTCAACTGATAACACAAAGTATATGAAAATAGTAAGGCTCATTTTGACACCTTATATGCTTTGATACTTATTTCAGGACTGTCTTAGACATTTTAGAACATGTGATCACCTTTGATACCATAATTATTCAACAGCAACTTTCTTACTCTTTCCTCTCAATAATTTCTGCCAATTTGGTTTATTTTAGTTCTAAAACAAGAATTGAAATTATTAATGGGGTCTAATTTAACACCTGGGGAAAGCCTATAAAATATCTACTAGTCTGCCTGCAGAAACTTCTATGAGTCTGTCAGTCACACCATTTCCAACACCCGGCAAAGCAAAAATATATTCAAAATAAAAAATTTTAACAGTGGAAGTTTCATTCAAAGCATCAAATTTTTCACAATGCAAATATGCCCAAAATGTTTTCCTTTCAAAAGATGTACAAATTGTGCTCTCAGATGTTTACCTATTTCTTACATCTAGTTGTAAGTATGACCACAGCTAAGGTCAGGAGTCCATCACTCTCAGAAATACTACCCTAAACAGGATGCAAACAAAAACCTGAAGTTTTCACTTATAAATGGAACACAAGGAGCAGAAGGTAACTGCTGAACAAAATTTCAAATGCAGAAATGTTCATAATGATCAAAGCTGGAAAAGAAATAGACATTTTTTTCTGGTGTAAATCTGAGAGTTCTTAAATAGAAGCAAAGTACAAATGGATTTTATTATAGATTGAGGCTTTTTCATGATTTTTTTTCCCATGGATTTTGGAATACATAGAATTTTTTACTACTCTTATTCTTAACATAAAAGAATTCTGTTGCAGCCAGCCTCAGGCCAAATGGCACAAAGACCCTCGTTTTACACACCTTTTTCACATGTGATATGCATAAACTTGAATTACAAGGCCAGAATATACATGTGTAAAACCCAAGTGCATGCCAGTGGCAAGGGGGCATGGTCTGGGTGTGTGTTGGGTGGGACAAGGGTGTGGCGCCTTCATAGACATTCATTTCCCACTTCAGAAAGAGACCAAATGTATATGTCCTAAAAGATTGAGGTCAGGAGCTACACCTGCTACCAATCACATATAGAATTTGGTAAACAGCTGCTATTGAGCAGTAGTCCACTGGAGGGATTAGGGGAAGTTGTCCCCTTAATCCCTCAGTGGTTTTTGTCCCTCCCTCCACCTCCTACCCCACCCCCAATGCCAAACTGGCAACAGAAACTGCCATGAAAGTAGGGTTGGGATAATAATTGGTTATGTTTCTAAAGTGCTGCCTTTGAACCCGTTGATTATTTTCTATATTTATTTTTTTGAAATGGATGTTTATGCTGCATGCACCCAACATGAAAATGTCCATTTCTTCTGTATTTTAGAGCAGGTTGTGCATCAGCAGATTCTGTTCTAAAATACTGATGAAACTTGAGATGCACTTCTACGATGTGGCTAAAATCGAGGGGGGGGGGGAATGAAGCATACCCTGTATATGAAACAGCAGCTAAAAATGTTGCGTGGAAGACCAACAAAGTATGAACAGGGCAGGGGAAGAAGGAGGAGAATCAGTTTCTTCTGTCTTCCCTGAAAAGAGCAGCAGGATAAGTAAAGGATAGCTCCAGCTCTGCAGGTATCCGATAAAGCTCCTCTGTGAACAGAACTTGAAGCTTCACCAAATAAACAGAGTTTCTGAACTGTACTAAAATTAAAGTGTCTTGAGGCCAGAGCCTGGAAATCTTTCACTCTGATATGAAAAAGTTTATAGACAGTTTGTTGCTGTACATTACAGAGAAATGGAAACCCATCAAGCCTACCAATTAGGGGGTGGGGGTGAGCAGCAGTTTAATGTGATGACAACTTATTAGGTAATATTATAAAAGTTAATAAATCAAGTTTTTTGTGAATCAAAATGCTGGTTGAAAAATCAGGTGAACAATTTTCAGCAGCAGTTGAATTAATTTAAACATTGGATCTAGTGTTTAAATTCATAGGTATGTGTATATTCCCACGCTGTTATGGGGTAATTCTAGCATAGATCAGTGATTTCCAAACCTGTCCTGGGGGAATCCCAGCTGGTAAGATCCATGTAGAGACGAAGTGATAATATTCCAAGTGTACGTACTATTGGCATGTCCATTCACAGAGCCAAGGCTTGCTCTGAGAGAGGTTTTCAAAGCCCCACTAAAGAAGATTTGAAGAGGAAAATAGGACATATGCACAAGTGTTATAACATTATATCAGACTTTATTATATGTGGTTTGTTGGAGTGGAGAAGAATTCTAAGTTGTTAAAGGTGATCTACATAGGAAAATCAGTGGACAAAGTGTTTATATAGGCAAATCAGTGGATTATTGGAAAAGTAATGGAAGCGATGCTGAAGGAAAGGATAGTGAATTTCCTAGAAGCCAATAAGTTGCAAGATCCGAGACAACATGGTTTTACCAGAGGGAAATCATGCCAAAAGAATCTCATTGAATTCTTTGATTGGGTAACTGGAGAATTGAATCATCGACGTGCTATAGACGTAATCTACTTAGATTTTAGCAAAGCTTTTGACACGGTTCCCCACAGGAGGCTCTTAAATAAACTAGATGGGCTGAAGATAGGTCCCGAAGTGGTGAACTGGATTAGGAACTGGTTGACGGACAGATGACAGAGGGTGGTGGTAAATGGAGTTCGCTCGGAGGAGGGAAAGGTGAGTAGTGGAGTGCCTCAGGGATCGGTGCTGGGGCCGATTCTGTTCAATATATTTGTGAGTGACATTGCCGAAGGGTTAGAAGGTAAAGTTTGCCTATTTGCGGATGATACTAAGATTTGCAACAGAGTGGACACCCGGGAGGGAGTGGAAAGCATGAAAAGGGATCTGAGGAAGCTAGAAGAATGGTCTAAGGTTTGGCAATTAACATTCAATGTGAAGAAATGCAAAGTGATGCATTTAGGGAGTAGAAACCCACGAGAGCCTTATGTGTTAGGCGGGGAGAGTCTGATAGGTATTGAGGGGGAGAGGGATCTTGGGGTGATAGTATCTGAGGATCTGAAGGCGACGAAACAGTGTGACAAGGCGGTGGCCGTAGTGAGAAGGTTGCTAGGCTGTATAGAGAGAGGTGTGATCAGCAGAAGAAAGGAAGTGTTGATGCCCCTTTACAAGTCGTTGGTGAGGCCCCACCTGAAGTATTGTGTTCAGTTTTGGAGGCCGTACCTCGCGAAGGATGATAAAAAAATGGAAGCGGTGCAAAGAAAAGCTACGAGAATGGTATGGGATTTGCGTTCCAAGACGTATGAGCAGAGACTTGCTGACCTGAACATGTATACCCTGGAGGAAAGGAGGAACAGGGGTGATATGATACAGATGTTCAAATACTTGAAAGGTATTAATCCGCAAAAAAATCTTTTCCGGAGATGGGAAGGTGGTAGAACGAGAGGACATGAAATGAGATTGAAGGGGGGCTGACTCAAAAAAGATGTCAGGAAGTATTTTTTCACGGAGAGGGTGGTGGATGCTTGGAATGCCCTCCCGCGGGAGGTGGTGGAGATGAAAATGGTAACGGAATTCAAACATGCGTGGGATGTGCATAAAGGAATCCTGTGCAGTAGGAATGGATCCTCAGAAACTTAGCCAAAATTGGGTGGCAGAGCAGGTGGGGGAAGAGGGGTTGGTAGTTGGGAGGCGAGGATAGTGGAGGGCAGACTTATATGGTCTGCCAGAGCCGGAGATGGGAGGCGGGACTGGTGTTTGGGAGGCGGGAAATACTGCTGGGCAGACTTGTACGGTCTGTGCCCTGAAAAAGGCAGGTACAAATCAAGGTAAGGTATACACATATGAGTTTATCTTGTTGGGCAGACTGGATGGACCGTGCAGGTCTTTTTCTGCCGTCATCTACTATGTTACTATGTTACTATCTGACCATTCCAGCTTCACTGTTCTGAAAGGTGGTTTTTAAAATGTGGGGATATTTTTGTCACTCCTGGAAATGGAAAGAGAAGCTGATACAATTTATGTATATGTCATACAGCTAAAGTGGTATAGTAAGTGTTTTCAGATAATTCCAGAGGTGTTTTATGTATGTTGTAGTGTGAATGTGGTTTTGAGAGGACCATTTTATTGTTATATTTGTTTAATAATGTATACATGTTAGTGTATGTCTATTTATGTGAATGTGTTTAGTAATATAATTGTATCAACAATAGATATATGGGAATGCATATTCATTGTGGATATCCTGAAAACCTGACTGGCTGGAGGTTCCCCCAGGACAGATTTGGGAACCACTGACATAGATGTTCACAGTTGCATGCTAATTACATCATAAATGTTTAGAACAATAGCACATACATGTAACTGCCAAAATTCCATCCAAGCACTATTCTGTAAATATGCACTTGGGCCAGATTCTATATATGGTGCCTAGAAATCCATGCAGAAAACATTTCAGCCTAAGAGTATTCTATAAGGGGCGCCTATATTTAGGCGCGGTAGATAGAATACGCTTAATTGATATACTAGTGCCTCCATTTACACCAACAAAAATGTGGCATAAATTTAGACACATTGAGCCATATTCTAACTATGTGCATAAATTTTGGAACATCCATGAAACACTCATTTCTCCGCTCATAACTATGCCCCTTTTGCCTGTACATATTAGAATTTAGGCACTGTGCGTTATAGAATACGCTTAGCAAATCATGCATGTAAATGTTAGTTATTGCCATTTAGTGCTCATTGCTTGTTAAGAGCTGTTAATTAATGCTGATTGGTTTGTTAAGCCAAATAAATTATGTGCGTTGTTACAGAATACACTTGGATTTTGGCACCGAACGCTAGGCGCACTATATAGAATCCGGGGGTTAGGGGCTAATGTTCAAAGTGATTTAACTGCCAGAAATGGCTCCTGGCATAAGCAAGGGAGAGGAACATGCCTGGCACATGCAAACAAGAGTTTTACAGTAAGCGCAGCTCTTGTGCGCATGCACCAGCCAAACCCTGAAGTGAAGCGCACATCATCAGTGCCATTCTTCTATGCCTTTACATATAAGATTTTCACATTTCTTCCCACGTGAAGGGCTTATATTTAAGTAAAGAAAACAGGCACCAATGTGTGCTTTCACTTTGGGGTTCACTCAGACTCGCACACATTTGTTTTTCAATACCAGCACTTAGAGGCTTGCATGGGCTTCCTTCCGCTTCCAAAACAAATGAAAACCAGAAGATTTCAAAGAGAAAATCACAAGAAATGTATTATTCAAATCCCCCAATGCCAGCTCCAAGCTGGCGTTATTTTTCCAGTGGTAAGAGCAGGGTTTGTTTGTCTGCTGTTCTCTGAGCACTGGGAGGGCATTGCAAATTACCTCATTAACATCAGTTTGACTACATTTAAATACAATTTGCAGACATCTCTGGCATGCATGCTGTTTCCTGCGCTAAAGCCCTCTGAGGATTCTGTGCAGATTAACACCGGCGCTATTCCTGCATAATCAGCTCTAATGTCAGTGTTAGGTTCTGAGCATCAGCCCCTTAGTGCACAAATGCAAGGGACACAAGTGGGTACTACTACTACTACTACTACTATTTAGCATTTCTATAGCGCTACAAGGGTAGAGCATGGGTGGGACATGAAGAAGTCTCCACTTATGCACACAATACACAGACTATTGTAAGTTATGCACATAAGTGTCACACTTAGGCACATCCATTTACAGCAACCATAGATCTGGCATAAATGGGCACACTTTAATATATACATGTCCCTGCCAACTTTCACTAGTATTCTAAAGTAGAATTTGTGTGCACAGGTGACATAATAGAAAACACACTCCTCCCACTGCATCCAGGTGTCCAAACAAAAGCGCCCAGTTAAAGAATTGTACCTCATTTCTCCAGCAGAACAACAGGGCAGATAATCCACAAACTCCAAGATGGTGGTAGAAAAAAGCAGATCAAAATCAGGAGAAATTTCTTCAAACCTTTATTCTGAAATATAAACCAAACAAGCCCAACACTGGCCGTGTTTTGCTCACGCAAGGGCTAAGTCAGGGGCTAGATAATACTAACAACAGATAAAACAAAACGTTGTTAGTAAAACACGTAAGAAGTGGTAAAATATAGATAACATAAATAGCCAAAACATGTATATAAAAACAATTAAAATACAAATAACATAAATACATTAAAAAAAACAAGGCTAAATATAATAACAATGATAGCAAACAAAACTATAAATGAGCCATAATACATTTTGGGTTAAAAGGACACCTACCCAAGTGTCACCTCACCACCTTGGTTAAAGCTGAAAAATAAATATCAGCTTAAAATCAGTTCAAAAAACTCCTTAAAATGAAAATCTAGCATATGCATCCATAACACAGTATAAACTATACTCCTCTTACCAACTCACTCCAGAAGATGGCAGCCCCTCATAGCATTCTAGCAATCCTGAGGTCAAGGGTCATAGAACCTAAAATAAATAAATAGCAAAAACTTCAAAAGGCATAGGGCAGCATGACATGCTCTTAAATTCAATATTTAAAAAAATCATTAAAATTGCACTAAAAACTGCTTCTTAAAAAAACAGCCCAATAAAAAAATGGCACCAAAAAACTAGGAAAGAACATAAACTACTACAAGCAGAGAGCACAGCAAGCTTAATGCAAGTAAAAAAAAATCCAGTCTGCCCTTCCTCAATAACTACTAGCTCCTCCTTTTCCTAAGGGATCCCATGTGCCTGTCCCACACTTTCTAAAATTCTGATAAAGTCTTCATTTCCACAGCCTCCACCGGGAGGCCATTCCACCACCCTTTCCATGAAATAGTATTTTCTTAGATTCTTCCTAAGCCTATTTCCCCTCAACTTCATCCTATGCCCTCTCATTCCAGATTTGAAAAAGGCTCACCTAATGCACAGGAGGTGATGACAACTAAAAATGCTAGCATCCCTTTAGCACGGCTTGGTAAACAGTGCCCTAAGTATGATATCTGTTTTGTGCAAGATTTTTTAGGGATGGTAGCCTGGAATAGAATGGATCTGAATAAGTTACAAAACACTCTATACAGAGATTTATACCATATACAGGACTGATGTTGAGAGATGGTCAGAGTCTGGCCGGCATAAAACAATGAGCAGTTACTTTCTCTTGTCTTGCTATACTATAGGGTCCTTTTATCAAGCCGCACTAGAATGTGGCCGGCACTGCAATTAGCGCGTGGGTTTTCTGTGTGCTCTAATCACTTTCTAGCATGGCTGAAAAATGGCCGTGGTTGGGAGTTTTTTTTAATAGCCACGTGCTAATTTCCCCAATAGCATATGACCATTACTGATGGGATCCCTTACCGCCAACCTTACCGCCACCCTTCTACTTAATTAGCACAGGAATGCCTACTCTCCACCCCCAGACCAGACATACTTCCTGCGGCAAAAAAATAATAAATATTTTTTGCCGTGGGAGTAGCACGACATGCTGCCCAAATTACCGCGGGACACCTCAGCACATCCTGCTTTAGTACCCTTTTACTGCACGGTAGGCCCACATTAGGCCTACTGCGCCTTAGTAAAAGGACCCCTGTATGAAACTGTAATTCTTTTTCTTTCATTTTTTTAAGAATTTTGTTCTAAACTGCCATGAAGGCATATCCAAATGGCAGTACATCAAATTTTAAATAAATTGTAAAATGCATAGGTAGGTAGTGACTCCCCAGTTGCAGATAGCTGATCCCTCTAATTGACTGGCATCAAATATATGCATTTCCTTTGATATTTTTAACATGCCACAAACATGCTTGATCTACCCAGCAGTGTCTGGTACACGTTTTCATCATAGCTGCATATGTACTTGATATTTTACTTATATTAAACACAAAATCCAAAACTCAAAACCATTTTATTTGATGTATTGACTTATTATTCTGCTCATCACAGCAGATATGGAAATAAACAGAACCAGAAGACTAGAAATGTATTCTAATATAGTTTCAGACTGAGAGTCACTGTTCTACTGGTAAAGCCAGTACTCACTATGTTTCAATACAGATGCCCTCGGACTCTATAAATGGTTCACAAAAGTGCACGCTATCCTGAGATGTATGTGCAACTGAATTGTCTAACGAGCTAATTAGCAACAATAATTGAGTGCTAACAATCAATTATTGGTGTTAATTGACCATTTGGATTTGTGCAGACATCTTGCTAAGCACTATTCTAGAAAGATCCGTGTGCAAATCTTATAGTGCGCAACTCAAAAAAGGGCGTAGCCATAGGAGGAGCACAGGCAGGTCAGGGGCGTTCACTAAAGATGCACACAGTATTACTGAATACCAGTGATCCATGCCTAAATAACATGCCAAGATTTACACCAGATTTCAGTTGGTGTAAATCCTTGCACCCAAAGTTTAGTGTGGATATCAGCTCTAAGCACTATTCTGTAAACGGTGCCCAGCTCGGAGCACCCTTTATAGAATAACACTGTGAAGATTTTTTCAGTGCTGTTTCTTGAGCACTGTTTACTGAATCTAGTCCATGGTATGGTAGTTCCCCTGCACACAAGCTGTGAATGACTTATGGGGGCTGCCACAGAACTGTGGATAGACCAAGGCCTCTAAGAAATTCTCAGTGGTCAGCTTTTTTTTGTCTCTGATCTCCTTCCAAACTCTAGGAGGTGCCATTTGTTTCAGGTGGTCATTTAGGGAGCATTTAATTAGAAAATGGTCTGACCATGATAGGGGTGTTATTTCAATACTGATATCCCAGAATTCTGGGATATCCACCCCTTTGTAGAATACCAGGTCTAGTATGTGACCCTTTTCGTGGGTCGGAGAATTGATCACCTCTGAATATCCTAGTACTGTCATCGTGTCCAGAAAGGTAGCTGTGGTGGTATCTGGGGTTTTGATGTGTAGCTTGAAGTCTCCCATGATCACCAGCCTAGGGTAATTCAGGATCACTTGAGTAATCAGGTCTAGTAGTTCTTGCACAGATAATGTGTTGTTACGAGGTGCTCTGAAAACCATGAGCAGCCAGATTGGTTTCTCCTCAAGTTGGATTAAAAGAGATTCTGATCCATGTAGCTGGGGGATGGATATTCTGCGCAGTTTGATTGTGTCCACCCTGTCTTCCAGGTCTTGGTTGATGTTTGATGTTGAAACCTGTTGGTCATAGTTTAGCCAGTGGTAAACTCCCACTTTCATCTAGCCAGGTTTCACTTATTCCTAGGATGTCAAGATGCTGTTCATTTATGGCATCATAGATCACCGAGGATTTCTTTGCAGCTGATCTGGCATTCACCAGTCTTATAGTTCCCAAGGGTGGTCTGGGGGTGCTGTGGGTAGCTTTGGTGTGATAATGAGGTGATCTTTTAAGTACTGTTATGTAGGTGTTTGATCTCTTGCACTTTTGCCTTCTCTTTGGTTTGGTGGGGTTATGGTTTCCTCTCCCACATACCACTGAGATGCTTGCATAACACATTTTTGTGTCAGAAGCTAGTTAGGTAAAATTTCACTGGGTGGCACTGCAATCCACTCTTTGGAGTACACCCTATAGATCAGCAGTCTTCCTAGTTGGCAATGCAGGGTTTAGGCTTTAATAGCTGGAAGAACAGACCTTTTTAAAGTTGTAAATTCAGACCAGGCCTGTGAGATCAAAGTCTTCCATCAAATAGAGAAACAAATGGCTGCACTTACCACTTCTATGTGAAATTCTTGGAGACAGTGCATAGGTTTCCTTTAGTTTTAAGGAATCTAAAAGATTCAGAGTTATAGAAATAAATTATATAGTTAAAATAAATTTTTAACTCACGGATTGCAGGTATGAACTTTAGAGTTTCTGGTTCTGATATCCTTGGATGGTCCAATTGATGCAGGTTGCTGTAGGCTTTTTCTTTATTGTCCCAGAAGAAGGATAGATGTAAATAAGGATCCAGCTCCAATCTCATAGCATGAGGAGAGTTAATTAGGGGAGATAAAATTTCCTTTCTCCAGCCAAAAATAAATGGAAGAAGTTCCGAGTAAAGTTGAGGACTGGTGCCTCAACACAGAGTGAGCAGAAGTCAATAAAAGTTTGGGTTGTAAATATGCAGAAAATAAGCAGAAAATGTAGTTATTTAATTTAAGTTGCAGAGCCTGATGTGAAGCCAGCCAGCCGGCCCAGCCAGCCCCAACAATTGCTGCCTTTCAGATGAATCATAGTGAGATGTTGAGAGGGTGTGGTTCTCTCCTCCACACTGAAGCTGAATTCAATTGATCCCATTTATTTATTAGAAAATGTATTTTTTCCTGATCCAGAAAACCCAGCTCTCAGCAGAATACAGTTAGACAGTAAATAATCCAATGTGTGTATAATAGTAACTCTGCACTGAGGAGTCCAGAGAAGCTGAACTGAGGTCTCAGCTCCACCCCTGTTGTGACATCATCAGCCCAGAATTCCAGTTTAAAAGTGTGCTAGTGCTGACAATGCTACATCTGATTGTTTCCATAATTTGCTTTTACTGAGAGGCTGTGCATAAGAACTGTGCTAATTATCATCTACTCTGTACTGAGGAGTCCAGGGAAGCTAAATGGAGGTCTCTGTTCTGCCCTCAGTAGTGACATCATCAGCCCAGCATAGCACCTTGGGCACACCGCCTCAGGTGTGCTGCCGAAGGGGTATGCCTAAGGGGTATGCCTAAGGGGCGTGTAATGCCCCTTAGTGTGCCCCTTTGTGGGCAACTGAGTAGGCATTTGTATGGTTGTTGTAGATATTAAGCCACATTGAGCCTGCAAATAGGTAGGAAAATGTGGGATACAAATGCAATAAAATAAATATTAGCTTCTTGTTTTCAAGAATTAATTGTTTTTTAAATTTTATTGGTTTTTTATATGTGGTGGAGGGTAGGGAGGTCTAAAGATGTTAATCTAGGCTATTGTTGTAACTCTTTGAATAGGTATGTTGTTAAAAACTATCATCAGAAAGAAAGGTTAGATGGATTTCAGTATACTTCATTAAGAAAGGATTATCTAGCCCAGGGGTAGGCAACTCCGGTCCTCGAGAGCCGCAGGCAGGTCAGGTTTTCAGGATATCCACAATGAATATGCAGGAGATAGATTTGCATACCATGGAGGCAGTGTATGCAAATCAAATTCATGCATATTCATTGTGGATATCCTGAAAACCTGACCTGCCTGCGGCTCTCGAGGACCGGAGTTGCCTACCCCTGATCTAGCCTGTAATACTATAAGAGAGATGTTATTAGGGATACAATAAGGGATATTGATATTGGGCTGACATTCATTACAGAGACCTGGTTGGTGAATCCAGATAGCCCAATTAATTTAGATGTTTGCCCTTTGGGGTATAAGATTTTATATTGTATGTGGCAAGGAAAGAAGGGGGTGTGATTGGTATCATTTATAAAAGTCTTTTTTATTTGAAATTAGTAGATTCTAATATTATCCAAGATTGGAGATTATTTTGTGTTAGTTGTGCGATGACTTTATATCAGGTTATTTGCTTTTTTTATTGATTTACAGGCCACCAGGTAACTGGACAGTAATTGAAGCCCAGCTTATTGATTTTAT
This sequence comes from Microcaecilia unicolor, assembly GCF_901765095.1. Lineage (NCBI taxonomy): Eukaryota > Metazoa > Chordata > Amphibia > Gymnophiona > Siphonopidae > Microcaecilia > Microcaecilia unicolor. The sequence goes on along the minus strand of NC_044031.1, from coordinate 678,874,701 downwards.
TTCACAATATTCAACTAATTTTTTTATTTTTTTGCTGCTGGGTTATCTAAATTTGCATCTAGATAACAACTTGGATCTTACGGTTGATCGTTTGTTTTCTCATTTGGCTTTATTAGGATTTTCTATTAGTAAAATTAAACCAACACATGAAAAGGGTCATGCACTTTGACATCATTGCTTTGGTGTCCTGGCTGGATTGGAGATGTTTTATTTCAGACCCAGAATGAACAACTATCCCTTGGTTTGATCATTTTCAAGCTAATTTTACACTTTATATTCCCCAGTCTAAGAGAAGAGTTCAGGAAAAGGTTCAGATTAATGGTGTTCCCCATATAAATGAAGTTGAACAGATTTGGTCTCAGATTAAATTACAATTGAATATTGTTTGTACTAATGCAAGTTCAATGTTATTGTACTGGAACAACTGTGTTACAGAAGCAATACAACAATATTCAGTTAAATCTCAAGGAAAGAGAAATTTGAAGTATTCACCTTGGTATATCAAAGATGTGCAAGCATTGAAACAGTAATGTTGTAAATATGAAAGATTGTGGTTAAAAACCAAAGATCCAGCAGATAACTTAACTTGGATAAAGCAAGATGGAACTTATAAAAATGCTATAGTAATGGCAAAAAAAAATATTTTGGGAAGTTGATAAAAGGAATTGTAAAAACCATAATTTTTTTTTAATCTCTTCAACAAGCTTGCACAGGTGTCATCGGTGGTTGATATTCCAGAATGTTTACAACCATTTTCAACTGAATTGGTGAATTATTTTATAGATAAGGTAAAACTTAATAATCATTTAAAAACATCAGGCCTGAATTGGCAATTCTATAAGCGAAGTGGCGATTGCTTCCCTAGTAGATAGGGAACGGTCATCTTTTTAATTAGTAGATGTGGTTACAGTGACTTCTTTGTTGAGGAAACTTTCTCATAAGTCTTATTTAGTGGATATTTGTCCTTATTTATTGAAAGATATTCCATCAGAATTCTTACAACGCTGGTTAATATTTTATTGAAGGGTGGGATTTTTCCTTTAGAACTGGGACAAATTATTTTAACCCCTATTCCAAAATCACAAGAAGCTGATATCAGTTGTATCCAGTTTTTGACCAGTAGCTAGTATCCCATGGATGGAAAAACTTATGGAATCATTAGTTGCACTGCAAATTATATCATATTTGGAGTCTTCTCATTGCCGGTATAATGTTCAATTTGGATTTAGGACTATGCACAGTACAGGAACAACATTAGTGTTTTTGGTTTCTAAAGTTCAGGAATTTCTCAGTCAGGGAATTCACTGTGACTTGCTCCAGTTTGACATTTCAGGAGCATTTGACACAGTGGACCATGATATCTTGATGTATAAATTGAGTGAATACGGGTTATCTGGAGCCGTTTATAAATGCATAGAAGGTTTTTTGAGAAGTAGATCACACTATGTTAAGAAGAATAATACTTGTCCCTTTACTTGGAGGTCAGATTTTGATGTTCCACAGGGTTCACCATTGTCTCCAATTCTTTTTAATGTGTTTATGAGTTCTTTGGATTCGGTTTTAGATGTATCTGGTCATTGTGGTTGTTCGTATACAGATGATATATTTGTATTGATCCCAATAGTCACAGATTTTTCAATGATACAAACTTCTATTTCTGAGTATATTGCTTTGATTCACTCCTGGGCTAATTCTTTTGAAACTTAATGCAGCTAAGACTAAGTTGTTATATTTCTGTAATGATGTTTCTCTAGTTCCTAGTAGTGTAGCTATAGCTTCTGAAAAGCAGTTGAAGTTTGAAAAATCTTCCAGGGTTTTGGGAATTATTCTGAATACTCAGTTGACGATGGATATGCAGGTTAATTACCTGAGCAAGAAGTTATTTTTTAAACTACATCAATTAAGAGCAATAAGATCTGCTTTCTTTACAGAACATTTTCACTTACTGGTTCAGGCTATAATATTGCCACAGTTGGATTATTATAGTGCTTTATATGGTGGATTAAATTCATGATTAATTAATAAATTGCAATTATTGCAAAAAACCACAGCTAAATTGATTTATGGTTATTCATGTTATGAACATGTGGCACCACTGTTTAGATGATTACATTGGTTACCAATCTGGTTGTTCGCGCTATGACCATGTGACACCGCTGTTTAGACGATTACATTGGTTACCAGTTTCTGCTTGGATAGTTTTTAAGATTGCCTTTATTATGTTTAATATATTGCAGGGGAATTGTTCTTTTCTACTTCCGCAGTTGATAGTTTATCCAGCATTGCGAAAGAATTCTCATTTCTATTCTACTTTGTTATTGAGGTTTCCATCTGTTAGGAAATTTCATTATAAAAGAATCCATGGTTATTCTTTTTCTTACCAGGCTAGCAAACTGTGGACCTCAATACCTGATCAAGTTCGTGTGATTTCTAGTTATTTACAATTCTGCAAGGGATTGAAAATGTATCTTTTTGATAAATAAATGAATGATTAACTTTTGTAAGTTTTTCCAGCTTTCCAGTATATGTTTTGCATTTATGTAACCGATTTAGATTCTTTATTGATATTAGCAGGATATAAATACCTAGAATAGAATACTAACATAGTAAATGTTGGCAGATTAAGGAAATGAGAGGGACTTGATATACTGCCTTTCTGTGGTTTTTGCAACTACATTCAAAGTGATTCACGTGGAGGGGCATAATCGAACGCAAACGCCCATTTCCATGGGCGTCTATGTCCGAAAACGGGTATGTGAAGAGGTGGGACAGACCGTATTATCGAAAATACGGTTTGGACGGACCAAATGCCATGATTTGGTCCCTTCTGAGATGGGCGGGGTTTTAGAGGCCTCCTATTTACCACCACAAGTGTTACGGGTGGGGGGGGATGGGCCTGGGTTTGGCTGCCTGAAGTGCACTGTAGTATCCACTAAAAGTGCTCCAGGGACAGGACTTGTTCCTGGTGTATAACTTTGGCACAGCAGTTCACACCTGAAGAAAGACTAATCTCGCTGAAAACGTCCTTTATTTGAATAAGCACCTTTACTCACAGTTAACTGCAGATCAGAGGTTGTGCCCCACTGGCAACGAGTCTCGCTGGTACTGAGATTAGCAGTAGGTCCGAGCTGGCAGAATGGTGTACAATGCCCTCTTTCAGCAACATTCAAGGTAAGAACTAAGTGCTGTAATGTGGCTAACACATGAAAGGGATCTAAAAGTGTCTTACACAAATGGCCACTACCTCATGGACTACTGGAAACAAAAAAGGGCACACTCTGACCCAGTAAGCAGAGGGAAAAGCACCATGGGAGTAGAGCCTACCAACTACCAACATCGTGAGCATTTAACACAAGCTAGTGGAATCGCGGAGCCCAATACCCTACACCCACCACAATGCATTGCTGATGTGACTCTGCAGTGTGCATAACAGAAAAGGTGTCACACTCACCTGAGAGCCACATCAGAACCAGGGAAAGGCTGTCACAGGATAGAACACATTCTGCTGTCATGAAGGTGGGTACGGCATTTGAGGCTGGCATACAGGCTGGGAAAAAAAGTTTGTAAAGTGTTTTTTTTTTTGTGGGAGGGGGTTAGTGACCACTGGGGGAGTCAGGGGAGGTCATCCCCAATTCCCTCTGGTGGTCATCTGGTCATTTGGGGCACTTTTCTGGGACTTGGACCTGAAAAAAAGGGTCCAAATAAAGCGGACCAAATTCTCGTCAAAAATGCCCTTCTTGTTTCGATTATCAGCTAAAGACGCCCATCTCTTGTTGGCCGATAACCACGCCCCAGTCCCACCTTCGCCATGCCCCCGACACGCCCCCATGATCTTTGTTCGTCTCCGTGACGGACTGCAGTTGAGGACGCCAAAAATCGGGTTTCGAATATACCGATATGGGCGCCCACGGGAAAAGGACGCCCATCTCCCAATTTGGGTCGAAATATGGGCGTCTTTCTCTTTCGAAAATAAGCTGGCTAGTATGTGCAGGTGTTTATTTGTACCTGGGGCAATGGAGGGTTAAGTGACTTGCCCAGAGTCACAAGGAGCTGCAGTGGGAATCAAACCCAGTTCCCCAGGATCAAGGTCCACTGCACTAACCACTAGGCTACTCCTCCACTCCATTAAGACCTGCATGGTCCATCCATTCTGCCAACAAGGTGGCCAGAGTTTATCTGGCACTCTACGCAGGTTCTACTTCTTCATGATTAAACACTGGTATCTCTTACCCTACTAATTCTGGGGCACAGACTGGCATCAGTCATACTTCCCAACTACTGGAAGGGTACTGGATATTCTGCCACAGCAGGTGATGAGATGAAAATGATAATAGATTTCAAGAAGATAATCCAGTCTAGCTTTGATCCTGATCTGTCTTTGCCATTTACAGGACCCAGACCGAAGAAGCCTGCCCAGCATTGGTCTTCTTTCCCAACCACTGGAGCAGCTGTCAAAGCTCATTCTAGTTATGAGGTCACTTAAGTGTTGCTTTAATTCGACTTCTTCCTTTTCCTATATAGCGACCCTCTGTGTTTATCCAAAGCATTCTCAGATTCTGTCACTGTTTTTGTCTTCACAACCTCCCCTAGGAGGACATTCCAGGCATCCACCACCCTTTATGTGAAAAAGTATTTCCTGACATTGTTCCTAAGTCTTTCATCCTGCAATCTTAACTCAAGACCTCTAGTTCTACTGCTTCCCCATTTCTGAAAAGATTAGTTTGCATATTAATACCTTTTAAGTATTTAAAAGTATTAATATGTCTCCCCATTCCTCCTTTCCTCTAGGGTATATATATTCATATATTGACAATACAACACACAAAATAAAATAAAGATCTAGGAAGTAAAAGCCAAGCTACTAACAAATCCATTTATCTTTCAATTTATCATAATAAATGCTGATTCCCGTACCCTACGGCCCAAAGGTTTGCTTTAAAAAATAAGACTTGACCTACTTTTAGAAAGAAGGTCATCATTTTTCAACCACAACTGTATAGGAAAATCATTCCATGGGGTTAATCTTTCAACCTATCTCATTCACTATATTTTCATCCAGTGCACATGTACTCCTTGTGATTCTAATTCAAAATGCTTTCAACTTTTCCTCCCTACAGCTTGCCTTTTGACCCCAAACACTTGACTTCTGCAGAAAAGAAGAGTAGGCCCACATGTTGAAGTAAAATAAAATTTATTCAATGCAGATGAATAAAAACAACATACAACTTTCCTCTACGCACCCAAAGTGGCCATATTTTGCTCTCTCAAGGGCTGTGTCAGGGGCTTAACGTAAACCAGCAAGAGCAATTCAATGTTTTTCCTGTCTGGTTGATGCAGGACAGCATACAAAGTAGAGCTCACAAACAGCAGGCTGTTTCACTCCAAGCAGTTACAGCCTGTCACAGAGACTGCTCTCATATGCAAATAATTATAGTATCAACCAGACAGGGAAAACATTGAATTGCTCTTGTTAGTTTATGTTAAGCCCCTGGCCATATTGGACACTTAGAAGAAAGTTGTATGTTGTTTTTATTCATCTGCATTGAATATATTTTGTTTTACTTCATCACCTGGGTCTGCTCTTCTTTTCTGCTGTTCTGGATCTTGCAGACCGTCTGCCTGTGTGTGTTTTTTGGGACATTCACTGGACTTCTGCCAGCCTGCTTTGTCCTGCTTGAGTTTAGTCTCAGGCAGTGTCCAGCCCCCTTCACTAACCATTAAGGGCTGAACTATTCAGTCTCTGGAGCAGTGATTCCCAAACTGGGTTCCATGGAATCCTGGGGTTCCATGAACTCTCTTCAGGGGTTCCCTGTCAGTGCAAATTCTAGCTAGTTGGGCAGAAGTGATCCTCGGTCACTCCTGCACATGCCAGCTCCACTGACAAAATGGCTGCCGGGATCTCCCATGGCAGTCTTGCAAGATTGCCACTGGAAGTTCCGGCAGCCATTTTGAAATTGAAGCTGACATAGGTAGAAGCACTGCAGATACCTCCTGCCCATGCCAGTTCCAATCTCAAAATGGCTGCTGGGACCTCCAGCGGCAATCTTACGAGACTGCCGCAGGAGGTCCCAGCAGCCATTTCATCAGTGGAACCGGCATTGACAGGAGTGACTGAAGATTGCCCCTGCCCTCTCTAGACCACCAGCAATTCAATAGGTCAAGGGGAGCCTCTTTGTGGTTCTGGGAGGGGATTTGATTTGATTTATTGACATTTAATTAATTGCCTTTCATCTCAAAGATAACAAGGCAATGTACATAGTAATTAAAATAAATAGATTTCAGAAAGGAATGCCTTTATAGAAAAGGAAATATACATTTAACAAAGGAGGAAGGGATTTAAGGACAGAAGGTTAGTGGATACAGAGAGAGCCAGCTGGGCCTGGGGAGGTAGAAAAGGCCATATATTTTCAAAAGGGTCTTAAATTTAGGGTAGGACTGCTCAAGGCAAATAGGCACAGAAAAGAATTCCAGAGGGAAAGGGCAAACCAGAAAAAGGCTCAGGAACAGGTAGAATCCAAATGCACTTCTTTGGGGAGAGAATGGGGTTCCTCAGTGTATGAAACACATTTTAGGGGTTCCATCATAGAAAAATGTTTGGGGATCACTGCTCTGGAGAGTAGTAATATGCTATACCAATCAGGCTACTTCCACGCTTTGCATATATATGCTATCTCACTACTTTTTTGTAACCATGGATCCTTTGGGCTAATTCTATTATCATTTTCATCTCCACTACCTGCTCTGGCAGAATATCCACTACCCTTTCTGTGAAAACATATTTGCTGAGGAGGAATCTCTGGGGGAAGGGGTTTGATATACTGCTTTTCTGTGGCTATAATCAAAGCAGTTTACATATTATATACAGGTACTTTCTCTGTCCCTAGTGGGCTCATATTCTAAGTTTTTGTACCTGTGGCAATGGAGGATTATGTGACTTACCTAGGGTCACAGGGAGCTGCAGTGGAAATTGAACGTGGTTCGCTCAGTTCTCAGGCTAGTGCACTAACCATTAGGCTACTCCCCCACAAAGAAATGTTCATGGTGCCTCTGCTTCTTAACTCACTGAGACAAGGACTCTATTATCATGTATCATCTTCCTTTGGCATTGTAGTTTCTTCCTTCTCCTTCACTCTTCCAGCTCAACTGAAACAAGGGCTAGGATTTGATACCAGTTGCAATAATCCTCACCCAGGGCCTACAGACCATGGTTCATCCAAAACTTGCTATACATACACAGTGACCAATAGGTGCCACTATTAAGATCAGTAGATGTCACTGTGATGTGATGACTCAGACTGTAATAATATCTATCTATTCCATGCTTACATTTTATTGTTAACACAAGAATGGCAACCTCTGGTTTGTGGCCACACCCAACCCATTGCTCAACCTTTTTGTTAATATTTTATTTATTCAAATTCAAAAAATACTACCAACAAAACCTTGACATAGAAACAACCACTGATGATCACAAAAGTCAAAGGAAAATATTCAGATCATATTAAAATCATCAAAATGCTTCTACCAGCCCATTATATAGGAGAAAGACCCTACAGATAATGAATAGAAGAATCTTGAAAAAAAAAAAGCAGACTACCAAAAATCAAGTGTGTTCATAACAATCCTCAGTCACTAACTACCATCTCACCTGGCAATACATTAGCATTTCAAAACTTTCAACGCTTCTTAGGATCCAAAAATAAATCTCCCATTAGTGAACTCATTGCTCAATTTCAACCAGCCAGTGGCAAGACCTTCAGAAGCATCTGTTCATGGAGGGAGCTCCTGTTCTGCTCCTGTCACTGCTTTAATACACCCACATACAGCTGCTCCCAGAAGCAGCAACACTGATCTCCACTGCTTACAGTTTCATCAGAACTGCTTCTCACCACTACAGCTCCTGCTCCCAGCCTGCTCTCTCTGGCCCTTGTCACTTCCACCACTCTATCTTCTGCAGCTGTGCCTATTCCAGTACTCTAATGGGTCCCTAAAACACTTCCCTGCTCTTTCTTCTTTACCTGCAGCAAACAGCTGTTCCTACTTCTAACAGGGGAACAGCTGATCAGGAGCAAGCATGCTGCTAAAGGGCTTTTATTCTCTTTAAAACTGTCCCAGGACCTTCTTTTCTTTCATGTTCTGGCCTACAAATAATCACTAGACTATATAAGCCTTGAACAAAAAAGGACAGCAAGTAAACATTAACAATTTTGTAATGAAGATGCAAATAAGACTAGTTAAGAAAGAAAAAACATACTCTCAAAAAAGGGCAGTCTCGCTCCAAACAATGGGTGCACTGAGCAATCATCATAGCGAATGGAAGAAACCTTCAATAGTGACTAAATAAAACACATATCTTGAAAAAATTTAACAATTCATAAAGTTCTTTTTCAAAGAAGTATCAGGAACAATGTACCAACAGCCTCCAACAAACTCCAGTATCAAGAACAGTGCAACGCCGGCTCCAATGTAGTATTGAATTTCACTACTTCTGGTCTTTTTTGGAGGGGTGGGGGTAATTTATTTTGACTAGAAGATTAAATATATGAAAGATACATTTTTTCTATTTTTTGTGCTTTCCCTATATTTTGGTAAATAACTCTCGAATAAAGTTAGTTCATACGCCCTAATGCACACTTAGAATGTGAAAAACAGGCTTCTGCTAAATGCATTAAATTGTTTTGCAGTAGTTTGCCTATTAGTACACACTAATTCATGCATTAACTATTTTTAAAAATATTTTTTTAAGAGGGGTGTGTCATGGATGGGGAATGGGCATAGAAGCATTAACGAGCTATCACATTTGCATTCACACATGCTAACTGGCTAATGGTCAGTTACCCCCGGATTCTATATATCGCACTGAGATTTCTGCATGGAAATCAAAGTATTCCATAACAATGTGCATAACTTAACCCCCTTTGACAGAACCTTGCTAGCTGATGCGGTAATGCCGACACAGTCCATTCAAAGTGAATGGGCTGTGTTGGAATTGCAACGTGGCAGCCGCTAGCATGGCTTTGTAAAAGGAGGGGTTAATTAGTTAACAAGCTAATCAGCACTGATAATTGAATATTATGTGCACTAAATGGCTTTAATTAGAATTTACACATACTACCCACTAAGCCTATTCTAGTGGTGCATGTAAATTCTAATGCGTGCTGCCAAAAAGTGGACATGGCTTTGGGCAAAGAATGGGCAGGTCATGGGCATTCCAGAAAACTACATGCAGTGTTACAGAATACACTTGCTCTGTGCCTAACTTAAGCGCAGGTATTTACACCAAGTTTTATTTGGTCATGCCTAGAATTTACCACTGTCATGGCCGCTCGCCATATTCTACATGCCATGTGGAAGTTTAGGCTTATTCTATAAAGTACACCTAAATTAAGGCATACTTTACACAATGCGCTTAGGTGAATTTCATTTTGGCGCTGATATTTTTTGGTGTGATGTATGGAATCTAGTCCTTAACACAGGAGCATTTAATGCTTCCTAAATGGGAAATGGTAAGCACTCCCATGTTAATTTTGGACAAGTCACTTAACCCTCCATTGCCCCATGTACAAAATAAGTACCTGTATATATAATATGTAAATCGCTTTGATTGTAACCACAGAAAGACAGTATATCAAATTCCATCCCCTTTCCCTTTCCCTTTTTAAAGGTAATCCTGCTTATAATCGAACGAGAAAAACGCCCAAGTTCCGACCTAAATCGGGAGATGGACGTTTATCTCACAAAAACGAATAACGCGGTATAATCGAAAGCCGAACTTGGACGTTTTCAACTGCACTCCATCGCGGAAGCGTACAAAGTTGATGGGGGTGTGTCAGAGGCGTGGTGAAGGCGGGACTGGGGCATGGTTATCACCCGAACAGAGATGGGCGCCTTTCGCCGATAATGGAAAAAAAGTATGCGTTTGTAGCTAGAATTTAGGGCACTTTTCCTGGAACCTGTTTTTTCATGAATAAGGCCCCAAAAAGTGCCCTAAATGACCAGATTACCACCAGAGGGAATTAGGGATGACCTCCCCTGACTCCCCCAGTGGTCACTAACCCCTTCCCACCACAAAAAATGATGTTTCACAACTTTTTATTTTCACCCTCAAATGTCATACCCACCTCCCTGGCAGCAGTATGCAGGTCCCTGGAGCAGTTGTTAGGGGGTGCAGTGGACTTCAGGCAGGTGAACACAGGCCCATCCCCCCTACCTGTTACAATTGTGCTGCTTAATGCTTAGTCGTCCAACCCCCCCCCCCCAAACCCACTGTGCCCACATGTAGGTGCCCCCCTTCACCCCTTAGGGCTATAGTAATGGTGTAGACTTGTGGGCAGTGGGTTTTGAGGGGGATTTGGGGGGCTCAACACACAAGGGAAGGGTGCTATGCAACTGGGAGCTCTTTTACCTTTTTTTTGTTTTGTAAAAGTGCCCCCTAGGGTGTCCGGTTGGTGTCCTGGCATGTGAGGGGGACCAGTGCACTACGAATCCTGGCCCCTCCCATGAACAAATGCCTTGGATTTATTTGTTTTTGAGCTGGGCGCTTTCATTTTCCATTATCGCTGAAAAACAAAAACGCCCAGCTCACAAATTGTCGAATAAAACATGGACGTCTATTTTTTTCAAAATTACGGTTCGGTCCACCCCTTCACGGACCCGTTCTCGGAGATAAACGCCCATGGAGATAGACGTTTTCGTTCAATTTTACCCCTCAATGTGCTCTAATATGAACATTAAGTACATAAGTACATAAGTACATAAGTAGTGTCATACTGGGAAAGACCAAAGGTCCATCTAGCCCAGCATCCTGTCACCGACAGTGGCCAATCCAGGTCAAGGGCACCTGGCACGCTCCCCAAACGTAAAAACATTCCAGACAAGTTATACCTAAAAATGCGGAATTTTTCCAAGTCCATTTAATAGCGGTCTATGGACTTGTCCTTTAGGAATCTATCTAACCCCTTTTTAAACTCCGTCAAGCTAACCGCCCGTACCACGTTCTCCGGCAATGAATTCCAGAGTCTAATTACACGTTGGGTGAAGAAAAATTTTCTCCGATTCGTTTTAAATTTACCACACTGTAGCTTCAACTCATGCCCTCTAGTCCTAGTATTTTTGGATAGCGTGAACAGTCGCTTCACATCCACCCGATCCATTCCACTCATTATTTTATACACTTCTATCATATCTCCCCTCAGCCGTCTCTTCTCCAAGCTGAAAAGCCCTAGCCTTCTCAGCCTCTCTTCATAGGAAAGTCGTATACAACTTTTAAAAATATTATTCAAAAACACCTTAAATTGTTCCATGTTGAATCTGGGCTTAACGCACGAGAAAGTCACATGTTAAGAAGTGCTAAGACCAGATTCTAATGCCTATTATTAAAAGATCCCAAAGGAAGATACACAAATAAATTTAGTTTCCTTTTTTTATGGTTCAGAAAAGGAGAAGAAATAGGGTCTGGTTGGGAGAGAAAAAGACTGCTGGGAATGTGAGGAGGTGGTTTGAGGCAGGACCAGGCCACTGAATGGGTCTTGGAGAGAAGTCTGGCACATCCAGAGACTGCAGCTACAGTGGTGGAAATAAGTATTTGATCCCTTGCTGATTTTGTAAGTTTGCCCACTGACAAAGACATGAGCAGCCCATAATTGAAGGGTAGGTTATTGGTAACAGTGAGAGATAGCACATCACAAATTAAATCCGGAAAATCACATTGTGGAAAGTATATGAATTTATTTGCATTCTGCAGAGGGAAATAAGTATTTGATCCCCCACCAACCAGTAAGAGATCTGGCCCCTACAGACCAGGTAGATGCTCCAAATCAACTCGTTACCTGCATGACAGACAGCTGTCGGCAATGGTCACCTGTATGAAAGACACCTGTCCACAGACTCAGTGAATCAGTCAGACTCTAACCTCTACAAAATGGCCAAGAGCAAGGAGCTGTCTAAGGATGTCAGGGACAAGATCATACACCTGCACAAGGCTGGAATGGGCTACAAAACCATCAGTAAGACGCTGGGCGAGAAGGAGACAACTGTTGGTGCCATAGTAAGAAAATGGAAGAAGTACAAAATGACTGTCAATCGACAAAGATCTGGGGCTCCACGCAAAATCTCACCTCGTGGGGTATCCTTGATCATGAGGAAGGTTAGAAATCAGCCTACAACTACAAGGGGGGAACTTGTCAATGATCTCAAGGCAGCTGGGACCACTGTCACCACGAAAACCATTGGTAACACATTACGACATAACGGATTGCAATCCTGCAGTGCCCGCAAGGTCCCCCTGCTCCGGAAGGCACATGTGACGGCCCGTCTGAAGTTTGCCAGTGAACACCTGGATGATGCCGAGAGTGATTGGGAGAAGGTGCTGTGGTCAGATGAGACAAAAATTGAGCTCTTTGGCATGAACTCAACTCGCCGTGTTTGGAGGAAGAGAAATGCTGCCTATGACCCAAAGAACACCGTCCCCACTGTCAAGCATGGAGGTGGAAATGTTATGTTTTGGGGGTGTTTCTCTGCTAAGGGCACAGGACTACTTCACCGCATCAATGGGAGAATGGATGGGGCCATGTACCGTACAATTCTGAGTGACAACCTCCTTCCCTCCGCCAGGGCCTTAAAAATGGGTCGTGGCTGGGTCTTCCAGCACGACAATGACCCAAAACATACAGCCAAGGCAACAAAGGAGTGGCTCAGGAAGAAGCACATTAGGGTCATGGAGTGGCCTAGCCAGTCACCAGACCTTAATCCCATTGAAAACTTATGGAGGGAGCTGAAGCTGCGAGTTGCCAAGCGACAGCCCAGAACTCTTAATGATTTAGAGATGATCTGCAAAGAGGAGTGGACCAAAATTCCTCCTGACATGTGTGCAAACCTCATCATCAACTACAGAAGACGTCTGACCGCTGTGCTTGCCAACAAGGGTTTTGCCACCAAGTATTAGGTCTTGTTTGCCAGAGGGATTAAATACTTATTTCCCTCTGCAGAATGCAAATAAATTCATATACTTTCCACAATGTGATTTTCCGGATTTAATTTGTGATGTGCTATCTCTCACTGTTACCAATAACCTACCCTTCAATTATGGGCTGCTCATGTCTTTGTCAGTGGGCAAACTTACAAAATCAGCAAGGGATCAAATACTTATTTCCACCACTGTACATCTCTTCTCTTTTGATGGTCAATGTTTTCTGCTTTCATGCTCCCCTCACTTGCAGTACTCTTCCCATCCAGTAATGCAGCCCACTGAGGGGTTTATGACTGCTAATGCAGCCCTTCGTCTACAGTTTCCCTGCTGTAATACTTTCTCTCTAAATGATGTTTATTTAGGTCACTGTATAATAAAGGACTTTATTCACTGATATTTGTTTCAGACTGTGCTTGCACAAAAATTTTTAATGAACAATGCCGTAAGAGGAGTTTTTGTTTTGTTTTGTTTTTTTAATGCCAGAAGCTCAGTAGCCATAGAATCCATGCTGAGCTTTTAGCAGTGTGTTTGTTTTTTCTTATCCTTGTAGTACAGAATTGTATGCTGGTCCCCAGTAAAAAAAAAAAAAAAAAAAAAAGATTTGCAGATTATGATACCTTTAAGCAGACTAACATTAAATTTGGCTTGAAAGCTCTATAATTCTTATGTTAGTCTAATAAAGAGTGTTCACAGTCTACATAGAAAGGAGTTTTACCCCGTTTAATTCTGCTCGGATTCTGCCTTATGCTAAATCTGCATCTCCACTCAGGCTGGGCGTCCCTGGGGAGCTGTTCAAGGTGCTGAAATGGAGCATGTAGCAAATTCCTGTTAAAGACAACACTCAGGGACGACTATTTTAAATTATGGTTTCATGTGTTATGTTAGAGCAAGTCTTATTCTAAAATGCCACAGGGCTCATGTTAATATTGTAGCTAGTAGAAGTGCATGAATAGCGAAAATATGGAACTTCCTCTAGGCTGCAACCAGGGAAAATCTCTTTCTGAAACCTTCTTACTAGTGAGAAAGTGCATCAGAAATTCAGTTCAAAGAGGTTGTCATAAAATTGGCCCTAAGCCAACCTCTCTGACCACGTTTGCCATTGTTTAAAACAGAAGTGACAGATGCATGACTGATAGGATATTTCTGAACTGTGTGCCCGGAAACTAAGAAACCAAGATATATAAAATGTGGTTGGACTGCTTGTGTACAGTTTTAGCAGCAATAAAAACAAAGTTTTGGAGAAATGCAGTCAGAGGTAAGATCACTATTCCAATAAGATTTTCTAATTTAACTGTATGTAGCATAAGTTTCTACGTCTCAGGCCATGACAGAGTCAATAATAACGAGCATGGGGAAGCGCCTAAGGGGAAATAAATGTAATTAGCAGCCTATAACAGATTTTTTAAAAAGGACAGTCAGAATGTCATTAATACCCAATAACAGCTAAGTAAACTGATGCAGAAGGAGGAATAGTGACTTGATGAAGAAAGTCAATAGCAAAACCTGAATTCAAACATATGCCCATTGAATTTTTCTGAATCTTAGCTATGCGCTCAGATCCATACACTGCAGTCCCTTATGTATTCCTGATGGTGCCTGAGTCATCTTGTTTTAAACTCAACCCTAACTGCAAGTTACAATTCCAGAGTGAAATCATAAACCTGGGAAAGGGGTTACTTGATCAGTACTTCTGACAGTTGAGAATAAAGTTCAACATGCAGCATGCAAAGTTTTCAGGGACTCTGCCGATAATTAATAAATGCATTAGCAGAGAGGGACCCTTTAAAGTGATGTATGAATATAGATTTTGTGCCAAGGTTTAGAAGATATGGATTCTTTTTCCCTATGGGCCCCTTAACAGTCATAAACAAGCAGCCTTGCCCTGTTTTTATTAACAGCTCTTCAGCTCACTTAGGAAACAGCACCCAGAGGAACAATTCATAGGTTTGGTTCATTTTTGCTAGTGTTTTATACCGGGTGAATAAACCACAGGCAAATACCATTAACATTTAATAGTCAATAAGAGTGTCCATACAAGAAGCCTCCACCTTTTCCGTGTTTCAGATTCAATACTATAGGTTTCTTTTCTTTTCTTTTTTTTTTGTAGTTTCATCCTGTTCCTTTGGGTTTCCAGCTGAGTCAGAACCAACTTTCACTGGACAATGGCACCCCAAGCCTTCATGTACAACTTTCCTATTTTTATAACCTTCCCTATCCTAGACAGTGTAGTGATATTCCTTGGCCAGGAACCAAGGCCATGATTTCTTCATGAACTCAGCTTCTCTGCACTACAGTTCCAGCCTATAGCTATCACCATTGACCAATGACCAGGACTCTTTCCCATCTCCACTCCCAAATCCCATAAGCTGTCAGTACTGTCTCTCCAGCCCCTGTCAGCACAGACAATGAAAACTTGGCCATCAAGCCCAAATGTCATCCACATGGCAGTACTGAGCCACCAATCCAGCCTATACATGTTTATGTATATATCAGGGTATGACTTGAACCATAGACAGTTTTAGAGTGATACTCTCATGCACCTTGTTATGAAGAAGGTACCTCTGATCTCAGGTTAAGTAAGAACCAGTGGTTGTGAAGATGGGATAGAATAGCACAGCCATGAACTGGAGACAGAAACCATACTTGACACTCTAGAAACTATGAAGAAGACAAGGAGTCAGAACCCAGGTGTGTGAATCATTGCATCAACGGAGCCCTGTCTGTTCCTTCTGCTCTTATAGCTTTAGAGCACACATGTGCTGCTTTCCAAAGGTCTATGGCCTCTGGTCAAGCTCCATCAGTGCACAAGCTGGGCTGGGAAACTGTAAAATAAGCAAGAAAACCTATATAATTGTGAATGAAGGCTTGTGATATAGCCCAATAGGGAGCAGTCCTGATTGAACAGGAAGGCTAAAAGAGCAGAAGGAAACAGCTGCACCAAAAAAAATTGAATATTCAGTTAGTTGAGCAACCTGATTAAATGAATGCTAGCTCTCCTTTTCTGGCCCCTGTGCATATGCATCAAGCTGTGAGTGGCTTTCGGGGGCTGACACAATTGTGATATTGCCAGCACCACTCACGGCCATTCCAAGGTAATGAAGGGTGAGGTGGCTTACCTAAGGCCACAAGGAGCTGCCATGGGATTTGAACTGAGCCCTCTGGGTCCCAGGCTGCTGCTGTAATCATTAGGCTCCTTCTCTTCCCAAATACTACGTGCTTCAAAATATAGTTCACTGGGATGCCACAAGATCTTCTTATTGTTTGAAGTGTTTTTCTCACTTTATTTTGATGTAGAAATACAACACATCTGAGCAGTTTTGACATCAAAGGGAAAGAAGTAGAAACATCCTTATAGTAACACAATGAACGTAATAGATCATGGTCTCTGTTTTAAAAGCATGTCCACATGTAAATAGGGTCATCAACCCTGTGGACATTGCCAACATTGTGTTCAAACTATATCAGGCACTCAGTGGACTTTTCCAAATGCACCTCATAAAGTGGTTCAATATAGAACGAATACTACCTGTGAATCCACTTATGTGGTCTATGGTATCATATGTCCTTGCCAGAAATGGTATATGGGCCATACAAAGAGACAGATTAAACTTTGGCTCACTGAACACAAAAGTAGATTACAGACAAGTTCTTTCCACTCCATTAGTAGCACATTGTATAGATAAGAAACATCAGTTTACACAGTTACAATGGCTTGTTATTGATCAAGTTAGACCATCTAACAGAGGGGGCAATATGGATCAGCTGTTGAACAAAAAAGAACAAGATTGGATTTTTGAATTGGGGACGATGTCGCCTGATGGACTCAATGACATGATCGAGTGGAACACAGTTATTTAGTTGTTCTAACATCTTTGGATTTTGTTTCATCATTTTTTATTTTATTTGTCAGCTGAGCGGGATTTCGCTCTCTAACAGTTATTAGCCATCGGAGGCTGACGTCATTTCCTGCCTGGGAACATTTAAAACCCTCAAATGTGGAAACAGTGTTTAACTATGAAGGTAGAGGCACTCTTCTATTGAACTTTTGGAAGGCAGTAAAGTTTCTCATATTGGAGTTCCTGAAGAAGATTCTCGAAACCCTGCAGAGTCGGACCCATTATGATTGTTTTCAAAGGACATTTGAGGTAGTAGTCAAGTGGATTGGACAATAGGTGCAGTTCATTGAGCAGAGCCAGGTCCGTTGAGACCTTTTGGAATGTTTATGCTCTATGGCTTGTGGAAGACAACCAGCTTAAAAGATGTTACAATGGACATGAAGAAAATTTATAAGGGCTTTTCACAGTTATCAGAGGGATGTCATGTGAATTGTACTCACAGAGGATTGCCTTGACTACTACAAATACGTTAAGTGCCTACTTTTTTGATACTTTTTTGAGCTTGAAAATTTTGAAGTTTTTCTGAAAGTTAGAGCACATCAGTGAGATGGAGATGTGTATGAGGTTTTTATAGGAGTTAGTGTTAAGATTGATTTACTCGGTTCTGAGATTTGTGAAAGTCTATGCAATAGAGATGTGTTAAGATAACACTTGGGTGTTTTATTATTGAAAAAACTCTTTGATAAAAAAATTATAAGAGAAGTTCTATGATTGAGAAATTTGTCCACCCTTTAAGGTGCTTATTAAGTGCCTTGGTTGGGTGAGTTTTATCATCTCTGAGGTCATCTCTTTATATAACAAATTATAAAATATTGGAGTTATTAGTGTAAAGGTATCACCCAGAAACGTATTAAATCAATCTTTCTACTATAGTAGCTCTAGTAGTATGCTTTTGATATATACACATGTAAATAGCAGCATTTCACAAAGGTAATACACATATATGAGGGAAAATAGCTCCATCAGGATTTACACCAGCTCACAGCAACACACAGATTTATAAAAAGTAATCATTCTGGAAGAGCTTTACATGAGGGATTAAGAGAGTCATTCTCCTTAATCCCCCATTGTTTACTTCCAAATCTAAAATAAAAACAAATTAAAAATGTGGTCTCACTACCTAATTGGTGCCACTTACACATGTAGGTTTGTAAAATGAACAGCTACATGTGAAAGTGGCACCATTTACACCTGGTAGTGCCAACACTCCCATGTGGAAGCTTCCAGACTTGTGCCACTCATTCTACCCATGTGTATATTTCAAATACAGCTTCTCTTACTGTATGTACCAGCAAATTCTTCCACAGCAGAGCTTTTTCTGAAGTAATGATAGAATTAAGTACATCCCAATCTTGACATCTCAATTCCAACCTCTACATTCTGTGTAAAATGGGCCTTCCTGTGAATAACAGTTTTGATGTTTTTGAGATGACACTTGTTCCGTTGTTACGGCGTACCCTTGAGATAAGAGCCAGCTTATAATTGAAAAAGAAAAACGCCTATATTGCGACCCAAATCGGGAGATAGACGTTTATCTCACAAAAACGAATAAAGCGGTATAATCGAAAGCCGAATTTGGACGTTTTCAACTGCACTCCGTCGCGGATGCGGACAAAGTTGATGGGGGCGTGTCAAAGGCATGGTGAAGGCGGAACTGGGGCGTGGTTATTGGGCGATCAGAGATGGGCGCCTTTCGCCGATAATGGAAGAAAAATATGCGTTTTTAGCGAGAATTTAGGGCACTTTTCCTGGACCCTGTTTTTCCACGAATAAGGCCCCAAAAAGTGCCCTAAATGACCAGATGACCACTGGAAGGAATCGGGGATGACCTCCCCTGACTCCCCCAGTGGTCACAAACCCCCTCCCACCACAAAATATGCCGTTTCACAACTTTTTATTTTCACCCTCAAATGTCATACCCACCTCCCTGGCAGCAGTATGCAGGTCACTGGAGCAGTTATTAGGGGGTTCAGTGGACTTCAGGCAGGTGGACCCAGGCCCATCCCCCCCCCCACCTGTTACACTTGTGCTGGTAAATGGGAGCCCTCCAAACCGCCCCCCAAACCCACTGTACCCACATCTAGGTGCCCCCCCTTCACCCCTTAGGGCTATAGTAATGGTGTAGACTTGTGGGCGGTGGGTTGTGAGGGGGATTTGGGGGGCTCAACACACAAGGGAAGGGTGCTATGCACCTGGGAGCTCTTTTACCTTTTTTTGTTTTGTAAAAGTGCCCCCTAGGGTGCCCGGTTGGTGTCCTGGCATGTGAGGGGGACCAGTGCACTACGACTCCTGGCCCCTCCCACGAACAAATGCCTTGGATTTATTCGTTTTTGAGCTGGGCGCTTTCATTTTCCATTATCACTGAAAAACAAAAACGCCCAGCTCACAAATTGTCGAATAAAACATGGACGTCTATTTTTTTCGAAAATACGGTTCGGTCCGCCACTTCACGGACCCGTTCTCGGAGATAAACGCCCATGGAGATAGACGTTTTTGTTCAATTATGCCCCTCGAGGTTTGCTTACCCACAGCCTTTCTTAGTTTGCTAGCTGCATACGGTTAGAAGATTTCTACACCGTTCCAGAAACCACTCTAGCAATAATTCACAGGGACTCCTGAGGCAGGCCTGAACGGCCGAAACACGACTCGTGTCGAGTCCAGATTTTATCAATAAACCTTTGCTGTGAACTTTTCTGTAGTCCAGTAGAAGTTTTTTGGCATCATCTATTCTGTCTCCTTCGCTGTGACTTTGTTGTTTGGCTTGATCAGTGTGGAGGTTTGTTTTCTTCTGTGTTTGTCGCTAAAATGGGCCTTCACATATGGTTTAGAAATAGAAAATGCGGCACTGAGATTTTATCTCACTAGTATCTAGTGGTCAATTATATAACCATCACAGAAAATTATTTAATTTTTTATATACCACCTGCAAGCCTGAAAGCTATCAGAGTGATGTGCATTCAGATACAGTAGGTATTTTTATATCCCCAGAAGGATCACAATCTAAGCTTATACCTGTGGCAATCCAGGGTTAAGTGGCTTGCCTAAGAAGCTACAGATGGAGGTACAGATGCCCTAACCATTAGTCCAATGGTTCCCAAACTTGGTCCTGGAGGCACCCCAGCCAATCAGGTTTTCAGGATATCCACAATGAATATTCATGAGAGAGATTTGAACGCACTGCCTCCACTGCATACAAACCTATCTTTTGAAAATTTATTGTGGAGATCCTGTAAACCTGACTGGCTAAGGTACCTCCAGGATCAGGTTTGGGAACCACTGCATTAGTCTACTCCTTGTTCCCTAATTCTTTCTTACTGATCTCTGCCATTATGCTTCTATTCATTATTTACTAGAAGTTATCCACACTTACAACTCACAGCATTACTCCAAGACTATCATACTTGCACACTTGAGTCAGCCCAATCTATAGTGAGTCAAATTCACAATATTACCACAGGACTTTCACACTATCACGAGACAAATTTGTATGTGGCAGACCATTGTCAAACCACATACATCTCTCTAGCATCCTTGTGGCCTTACCATGGCACAGCATCATTGCTAGTAGATTGCCAGAATATTAACAGGTACTATGATCATTAAAAGAATAATTTTATAACAGGTCATATAGGTTATCAAGGCACATAGGAATACATGTTGTGCCTGTTTTGCAAAGGCAGCATATGAACCTGTGTGCCTTTATGAAATTATCCCATGAATAAGTGCACACTTTAACACCTGCTTCAAGGCAGGTGTCAGTATGTGATTGTATGTGCCAGAAAATATAGGTGCATATATGCATATTTTATCAAGTATGCACATAAGTGCCAATCCCATCTCAGCTTCCCCTCTTCACTCACAGGCATGCACATAAGTAGGCACTATCCCCCTCATTCCTTAACATGAGGGACTAAATGTATCCACCATTTGAACACTCATATTACAGATTACTAACACACTCATGAAGGTTAGATTCATCTATAAATGCTAGATGGGTGCTAACTCCCAAATTCTATAAAAGTCACTAAAAATTACATGCTCAAATTTGGGCTTGTGCCTAATTTGTGCACGCAATTAGTTGAATAATGAGCCAATTAGTGCCAATAATTGAGATTTTAGCATGCAATTATTGGTGCTAATTAAATTTAATTAAAATTTACACATGTAAATTTAGGTGCTGGATCCACACATACATTTTACGTGCAGGTCCAAAAAGGGGGTACAACCATGGAAGGGCCAAGGACGGATCAGGGGCATTCCTTTAATTTATGCATGTTGTTATAGAATAAGGGGGATCCACACCTAATTTGGGCACTGAGATTCACACTAAGGTTTCATTGGTGTTCCCAGCACTAAGCACAATTCTATAAACAGTTCTATAAGTTTCCAGCACTAAGCACAATTCTGTAAACAGCGCCTAACTTTAAGCGCAATTTACAGAATAGCGCTAAGCTGATTTATTTTAGGGACCATTTATAGAATTTAGTCCTAAGACTACAGAATACCTTTTAGTGCCAAAATTACATAACATGCAAATGCCAGGGGGCATTCACATGGGCAGGGCATGAGTATCTCTCAAAATGATAGTGTCATTTACATGCTAAAGTGCCACATTTAGGGACTGATGCAGAAAGCAACTGCAGGCTTAGCCACGGGGTTCCCGCAGGCTGAACATGGGTTGTGCGCACTGTGCAATGTACAGAGGAATTATGCATGGGTGTTAGCTCATGTGGGAAGACACAGCTTGTTGTATTAAAGTGTATGCTAATGAGTTAATTAAGGTATTCGTACGATGCAGAGAGTATACCACCCGCTTTTGATGCATGCATAATGTGAGTGAGGGTCCAGGGTAGCGTAGAAAGTTTTACAGAGAGGAGAGAAGATTTCTTGTCACTTTCTCATTTAAGTGCTGATTTTCCCTTGTTGTGCAAGTGGAAGGAAGCCCGTGTAAGTTGTGAATCAGATGCTAAAAAGCATGCATATGGGTGTGTCCAAACAAAACTGAAAGTGAAAGTACCCATCTGCGACTGTTCTTCAGCACCTAAATTTGAGCCTCTCAAACAGTTTGTGCCACGCTCATATTTAGCACAGAAAAACAAGCCCTGATATGTGCTGACACTTTCATTTTTGGTTTGAACATGCATACAAGAAACCTTGCATACCACAAAACCTTATGCACATGTATCCAGCATGCTCCCCCTACATTTGCTGCAGTTTTGCTATGCATAAAATTTGCATGCAGTTTGCTTCTTGTATGATGTGGTAGTACACTTGTGGTAGAAGCCATGTGCTCAGACATCCACGTGCTGCTGTACCATACGTTTTTCTGATTCAGAGCCTTAGACATGAGCACTTAAGCTTGCTATAGATATGGCATAAGCTGCTGTGCCTAAAGCACATTAATGCCAAATTACATTCGCATTCTATCATGAAATCTGGGTACCCACATGCCATTATAGAATTTGTGCTTAGCACCCAGCATTTTGCCACCTAGCTTTTGTCACACTTTATTGAATTGCATGGATTCAGTAAATGGCACTCAAAATTTGGTGCTGAAACAAAAAATTGGCACTGAGCAGGCATCAGAACAATGTTTAACGTTGGGATCTGCCCTCAAACTTGAGTGTGAGGAGTTACAACAACTGAAATAAGGAGTAAATCCTGGCAAACAAGTTGGGCTCGACACTATTCTATAACATTACGCGCATCTTAAGGGAACACCCTGACCCACCCATACATCTCCCATCATTATGCCCCCTTTGCAGAGCTGCGTGGAAACACTTAGATGCTATTCTAGAAATGGGTATATAAGTTTGTTTTCACACAGATCTGTCATTTCTGCCCTATTTTGGTGCCTACATCAGTTAGAATACTTTTCCATGCCATACACCCCCACACAAATGCATAAGAGCCCATTTGCACACATAAAACTCAGCTCTGCACTTTGAAGTCCCTTAAATAAACTCATAGCCCTTAACAATAACTGATGGTTAGTTCATCACTGATATATGCAAAATCTCTCTCCCCTAAAAATTTCCTTTCTTATATGTACCAATCCCACCACCCTGCTCCCCGACTCTCTCTTCACACCCAAAGCCTTCCTTTCTTATGCATATTATTTTCAGCACCCTGCCCTCAAATCTTTCCTTACACCCAAATGTCTCCTTTCTTCTGTATATTACTCTCAGCACCCCACCCCTATATCTCTCCTCACACACAGGGCTCCTTTTACTAAGCCGCATAAGCGTCTACATGCACCCAATGTGAGCGAAAATGAACTTACCACCCGACTACCACAAGGCTCTTGTGGTAATTTTATTTTCGGTGTGCGTCCACTACATACGTCTGAAAAATATTTTTTATTTTCTGCCATACATAGTGGATGCACGCCAAGTGGCATCTGATGCGCGTAGGTCATTACCGCGCAGATTCCTTACTGCTAGGTCTATGGCTGGCGGTAAGGTCAGACACCCAAAATGGACGTGCGGCAATTTTGATTTTGCTGCACGTCCATTTTCGGGGAAAGTTTTAAAAAGGCATTTTTGGTACGTGCTCTGAATAATATTTCAGCACGTACCCAAAACCCGCACCTACACTACTCCAAGTCACATTTTACCACAGCTTAGTAAAAGGACCCCTTAAATTTCTCCTTTCTTCTGTTCACTCTCTTCTTTCATCTTAAACCCCTTTATTCAGGATCGTGACTGAAGCTTATGCTGAGATTGCTAATTTATTTTCTCTGGACAGTTTTTGCAGGTTTTTCTTCTCCCATTAAAATCTCCAATCACATTCAGTTTTCTTTTCCAGTTGCTTTTATTTCTTCCTTTTTCTTACTTATTTTCTTTTATTTGGTCCAGAGATTTCAAATTACACACCAGTTCATTGCAATGCAATCAGCGCGCCCTGAGTGGGATTACTCCAGCGTAATTGAATCTCTGGTTCGTGAAACATTTTCCTCTGCGCTCCCTGCCAGAACAAACGAGAGCTGAGAGCTCTGGGGAAATTTACAAAGACAACTTGTTAGAGAAAGGAATTGAGGAAGGTGGCAGAGGTACTTAGCACCATGCCTCATCTTTTAAGAGCGTGTATATCTATGTGGCGCATCTTGGCACATCACTTTGGGAGGGATCTGTATATGAATGTGTGTCTGTCAATGTGTACGCCTGCTGGAAAATGCATGCATTTCATGCATGTGTGTGTGTCTTGCTCAATATATGTGTGTGTTTGTGTGCACATAGATAGGAGAAGGAATTAGTGTTCAGTGATTGGGGAGTTCTGTCTTAAGGACAGCACATGGAAAAAAATGTCTTGCATATTAATGAATTATAAATCAAGAATGGACAGAAAAAGAGAACAGATGGGGCTGAGTTTTGCGAGGGTTTATTATTATGCCTAAATCTAAGGATGATTGCTGTTGATAACAGCCACATGCCTAGCCAGTCCTTATTTAAAAGGACAGGCAATTTTTCAGAAAACAAAATCCCAACATACTATCTGACTCCTACTGAAAAATTCTTATACCCCCAATGCATTTCAAATTATCTTTCCCATAGATGATATCATCATTAGATACATTATTTGTACTCTCAAAGCTGGCAAATGGGTGCATGAAGATGTTTAAACTTCCACCACACAGCTCCCTTGATACACCTCAGTCCTGACCAGCAGTACCCTCGGCTGCTTCACACTTGACTCCTGTACGCAGCCCTCTCAATGCACCTCAGTCCTGACCAGCAATATGCTCAGCTGATTCATTCCTACCTCCTGCACGCGGCCCTCTCAATGCACCTCAGTCCTGACCAGAAGTTCCCCCCTGGCTGCTTCACTCCTGGCTGTTCCCCCCTGGCTGCTTCACCCCTGGCAGTTGGTTTGGACTGAGGTGCCCGATTGATGCACCTCAGTCCTAACCAACTGTGCCCTAGCTGCTTCACTCCTACAGTATCTCCTGTACACACACCCCTCTCAATGCACCTCAGTCCTGCCCAGCAGTACCCTCAGCTGCTTCACTCCTGTCTCCTGTGCACAGCCTTCTAAATGCAACTCAGTCCTGGCCCCTTTTGCTGCTTCAGTCCTGGCTCTTACAGACAACCCTCTCAATACACCTTAGTCCTGCCAGCAGTATCTTTGGCTTCTTCAGTCTTGGCTCCTCCGCATAGGTTCACCTGTGATCCTCAGCACTAACACTGGTCACTAGGACCTGAGGTGAATGTGAGGAGAAGCAGGAACTGCATGCCCCGAAACCATGATGCAAAGCGAGGCCAACTATGCTTCTCACTGAGCACACTAAGCAAAATAAGAAAGGAGAACATTAACGTCCATTTTTTTTAATGGTACTTTTTACAAGGAGAACAGTAATGAAAATATTTAAATTAGATTATTTATATATATGGAGGTGAGTATGAAATTGACGTACATTACCCTTCATTTCACAGAGAATTCGCTGCATCTTCTGGCCTCTGCACAGGCTGCAGCAGTACCAAGTCAAGCACTTTTTTCCTCTTAGAAAGCCAGGCATGCAGCTCACGTACCTCCTCCTTTTCAAGCTTGCTTCATTAGGGTTCACAGATGGCTCCACATCATAAAGGGATGGGCCAAGTCTGTCTTGATTTTGTCTGACAGCATTAACAGACTTGTAGTGCCACTTTTCTTAGAGACTCTGGAACTGCACATCCGCACAGGCTATGGAACAAAGGTGGAATGGGTCCGGCCTGACCTAAATCTTGATGCCAACACCCTAGTTTATGTATTTAGTTATTAAAAATGTATATTCCGCACTATCATCAAAGTATTTCATTAACTGGAAATCTCTTGGATGATAGTGGATCCTGAATACTCCGTTTCGGGTCTCCAGCATGAGGAAGATGCTTGAAATCAAAGGTTTAGGGAAGCAGGGCGGGCTCACCTTTTAGTGGGACTATATGGTTGATCTGACTTACCCTTATATCAAACCAGCTGCTGTTATCACTTCTGCCACAAAACTTGCAGCCTATTCTTGGACATGTACTAAGCCAGGGAACATATACACAGGCAAATGGGGAAAGACAGAAAATGTCACAGCTGGACAACACCCCTATAGGGAACAGTTGTATGTGTTCACCTATAGGACCTCCTTTCCCTTTGGGTTGAACCCTCTGGTACTCCGAAATTGCAGGAGAAGGCAATTCACACAAAGTATTATTAGTCACCAGTTGCCAACAGTACAAGGATGATCGTTAGAAATGTGATTTCTCATCAAGGTAATAGCCAGGCCTGAGCCTGCTTAGTATCCAAGATCAGATAGGCTCAGGGTAGTATTGCTATAGATGAAGATCCATCAGTAAGAGCAGATAAACAGAAGTGGTATTATATTCAGGAACTCTCACAAGAGCCCTATCAAAGGACAAGGCACAGTGGAGTTCTCAGGTTTAAACAGTTTCAAGGAACCAATCAGAAAAGTTGCATCATCAGGAAGCAGCTTGCAATGGCTTAAAAATACAGATGGAAGCCATGACCCTCTTCTGATAAGAGCAGAGCATCCTTGTGGGAGAAAGCAAGTATATGGAAGGAGGCTCCTCATTAACTAATTGTTCATTATGGTGGCAAATCTGTAAAACTCTTCAGCTGTAGAAATGGTTGAATATCTGCAGGTCTGTCATAGTGTTTCTTAATCTGCAGAATATGTAGTCAGACTGCCATTAGGGCTATTAGATCTCAGAAACATAAAAGCTGGTGCCAAGCTTTTTGCCTACCTTAATACTGTGCTTGTAAGTCTCACAATCTAGAACAATCAAGAATGAAACATATTGCTGAAAATAAATGTAGAAGAGACCTTAAAACTGAGCACTTTATGTCCACAAAAGAGGAACATTATGGAGTCCAGTTTCTAGTTACAAAGAGGAGTCTCCTCACTAAATTGGAGGGAAATATAAAAAGGCCTTGTATGCAAGAACCCAAAGTCTTCCTTTCACAAGGAATCTGGGGAGAAGCTGTCTAAGCCCACAGATGAGGCACAACATAAGAACATAAGAGTAGCCATACTGGGTCAGACCAATGGTTCATCTAGCCCAGTATCCTGTTTTCCAAACAGTGGCCAAGCCAGGTCACAAGTACCTGGCAGAAACCCAAATAGTGGCAACACTCCATACTACAAATCCGAGGGTAAGCAGTCAATTGCAGACTGTGGACTTTTCCTCCAGGAATTTGTCCAAACCTTTTTTAAACCCAGATACACTAACCACTGTTACCCCATCCTCCAGCAAAGAGTTTCAGAGCTTAACTATTCCATTGAGTGAAAAAATATTTCCTCCTATTTGTTTTAAAAGTATTTCCATGTAACTTCCTCGAGTGTCCCCTAGCCTTTGTACTTTTGGAACAAGTAAAAAATCAATTTACTTCTACTCGTTCTACACCACTCAGGATTTTGTAGACCTCAACACAACCTGAGTGCTTCATCTGATGTGATCAAATCAACCACTACATATAAGACAACAATTCACCCAAAAGCTGGCTAGGCTTGAACCAGCAGCACACTGCAACAGGAGAGAAAGGAGGAACACAGAGAGCAAGAAGTCTGAGGGAAGAAGAAGTTGGTGTACTAGGGAACTGGTAACCATCTGCTAATCTGTTGAGAAAGAGGAGCTAACACTGAAGGCTGTAGAATAAACCTGACACCCAAGTGCATCTCTGTTTGGCAGTTCAAGGAGTCAGAAGTGTGGTGGAACTCTCACAAAGAGCTTTACCAATTGTATTTTTCCACTGTTGAGATGGAGAGCAAGTGGAGTCCCTAAAGCATATCTCCATACAGGCATATGCTTTTTTAGAGGGCCTGAAGGAGTAATTTAATGTTTTGGTGTCCAAAGCAAGGTATACACTGCTGGCAACTTATTCAAGCATTGTAAATATTCAAAGCGGAAGCAGCTGTCTCTCCCAGGAGAGTATCAGCATTAAAAAATAAAAGTAATAAAGAGAGATGAGGTGGGTGTCCACCCAAAAACCACCAGGAGAGAAGATTAAGGAAGAAGAGGGTAAAGGAGAGGTTTAAGTTCAAGGAATTTGACTAGCCACTTATATTTTGTCTTACCTATTGCTTTTGCCAGAAGAAAGGACTGTAGGTATTTGTGACCATCTCTGGAAAAAGGTGACTGAAGTAGCAGATCCAAAATGTTGAGAATGGCTGATTTTTCATGTCATGGGTCCATAAGCAGTCTGAGAAAGTTACATGTTTGAACTTTTGTAACTTTTTTATTTTTTCACATAAAATACTAAACAAATACCAATAAATTAATCAGGAGGATTTTAAGACCGGTGAAGAGGTTCCATCGTCAATTCTGTGTATAAAGGTTCATATGAAAGAGCAGAACATCTGAGGTCTTTTCCTCCTTAGAAAATGGCTTAAAATAAGAATAAAAAGTGACAAGAGACTATTTTGTATATATTTACCTAACACAGTTTATATAGCAAGATATCTGCCACAGAATACTTCAATTATTTTTACACATAAAAGGATGAAGTTTGGACTGTTGTATTATAAATAGTTTGCTCTAACAGAATTCAGTAAAATCTCATGTTTTGTTTAGTCACCTTTTCCCAGAGATGGTCACATTTTATTTTGCGGATCATTGAATAAAGTTGTATAAATATGAATATTTTTTAAGGGCAGGTCTATAACAAGGCACCTGAGTTAGGTGCCCCTTTGAGTGCATATATGTGTGAAAAAGTAGCACGTATGCATGTAAGTGGCCTACACTCTATTCTATAAAGCAGAGATTCCCAAACCTGTCCTGGGGGAACCCCAGCCAATCAGGTTTTCAGGATATCTATAATGAATTTGCATGAGATAAATTTGCATACCAAGGAGGCAGTGGTTGTCATTTTCAAAGCAGATGGGTATGTCAAAATGGCCAAAAAAAAAAAAGTCTATCTGCCATAAACGTACAAATCACGATTTTTGAAAGGCAGAATTTGAGCATTTTACACAGCAGTTCATCCAAATAGCAAGGGGGCATGTTGGAGGCCTGTTTTGGGCGGGACTAGGGCGGACCCAAAACTAGGACGTCTTTCAGTGATAACAGAATGGGAAGAAATGTCCAAGGGTGTTTTTACCTAGACCTATTTCAATCACATCCAGGGTACAAAAAGGTGCACTGATTAAGCAGATGACCACTGAAGGGATGAAAGCACAGCCCCTCCTTAACCTCCCCCCCCCCTAAGAAATGAAAGTGACAGTGGATACCAGGCTGTATGACAGCTTCAGGTATTATGGCCATTCCTAATAGAGCAACAAGCAAGTGTTAAGAATAGCCTAGTGGTCAGTGCAGTGGATTTTGAACAATGGGACCCAGATGTAACTCCCACATTAACTCTTTTATTTATGTACAAATGAGCCTTCCTAGAACATAGAAATAACTACTGAACCTGAATTTATAAGACATTTGCAAGTGTGATGGCTATTGTACCTTTAGGTGTACAGTAGGTTTTTATGTTTCTGGAAGGCTCACAATAACATATAAAGCAATTAAGGTGGGATTTGTACTTGGGTTCTATTGTTTAAAGTCCACTGCACTGGCCACTAGGCTGTCCCTCTGCTCTGCAGGGAGGTCTGTGTGGCCATTTTTGTAGAAATGATGCCTGCTTTTGTGGTGTTCATATTTTGCATGTTTCATTTTGGAAAATGGCTGTACATTTTGGATGTTTTCAGCACAAAAACATTCTTCTCAGGTATTTTCAAGCAGGAAATCCTGACCTTTCTCCTGTTTTCAAATGGCCGTGTGATGGACAGCCTTTTTTGGACTTTATGAGCAGGACATCCCAATTCGGATATTCTTTCAAAAATGTTCCTCAGTGTATGCAAACCTATCTCATGCATATTCATTGTGAATATCCTGAAAACATGACTAGCTGGGGTTCCCCCAGGATTTGTGTGGAAACCCATGCTATAAGGGGGTTCACAAGTGCTATAGCTCACAAATGCAAGGGAGCATGCACATGGGTGGTGCATGAATGGGACATGGGTGTGTCTTCCAATGGCACATGCAACTTAGAAACATAGAAACATGTTGACAGATAAAGGCCATCTGACCCATCCAGTCTGCCCATCCTCTGTAACCCCCAATTCTACCTGTTCCTAAGCGATCCCACATGCTTATCCCATGCCTTTTTAAATTCTGGAACAGTTCTTGACTCCACCAATCAACGCCTCCACCACCCTTTCTGTGAAATAATACTTCCTTAGGTTACTTCTAAGCCTATTCCCTCTTAACTTTGTCATATGCCCCCTCATTCCAGAGCTCTCCTTCATTTGAAAAAGGCTCTCTTCCTGTACATAAATGCCCTTGAAATATTTAAATGTTTCTATCATGTCTCGTCTCTCCCTCCTCTCTTCCAACATATACATGTTGAGGTTCATAAGCCTGTCCCTATAATTTTTGCATTCAAGACCGCTTACTAATTTCGTAGCTGCCTTCTGGACCGACTCCATCCTGTTTATATCTTTCTGTAAGTGCGATCTCCAAATGAGGCCTCACCAGAGACTTATACAACGGCACTATCACCTCCTTTTTCCTACTGGTCATGACTCTCTTTATGCACCCAAGCATCCTTCTGGCTTTGGCCGTCACTTTTTCTACCTGTTTGAAAGCTTTAAGGTCAATATTATGAGTTATGTGCACCCTTGTCGCCAGCGTAGCTAGGGTAGTTGACACCCAGGGCCGGTCATTGACACCCAGGGCCGGTCATTTTTTAACACCCCCCCCCCCCCCCCCCCACACACACACACACACACACACACACACACACAAATCCAGTACTAGGCATACCGAGAATACAAAACACTCAGGACCTATAGAGCAATTCTACCATACCATAAGCAGTAATTTGTACGAGTCACACAAGGAAAAGGAAAGCATCTTAAACACTACAGTGAGCACTAAAACATCAATTCACCTATTGTAAAACGAAAACAGACAGATTAGTACAGGTCGTCGATCCTGCACGGTCAATGCCAACCGAAAGCCACATCTTTTTCACAAACACAGATACACCCTAATCCACTATAGAATAACTAATCATAAACTTTCTATTTAGACAACAATTAAACTGAACCCCTGATGCCAGACTCTGCATACAATGCAACACCACAGAAACAGAAAATGTCCCCTAGTACTGTGCAAAATATAAAGACAGCAGATGTAAATTTGAAAAAACTAACAAATACCAATCACCACTTTACAAATTAACAAATAGAAATAAAACAAATACAGAAAATAAAATAATACCATTTTATTGGACTAATACATTTAGCTTCCAGAGGCCAAAATCTCCTTCCTCAGGTCAATACAGTATAGTGCTGTTACAGTATCCTATCCTGACCTGAGGAAGGGGGTTTTGTTCTCCGAAAGTTAGTCAAAATGTATTAAAATTAGTCCAATAAAAAGATTACCTTATTTACATGTTCTATTTATAAACATTTATTAACACAGCTACAATACTATATCCTAAAGCAAAAAAATAAAAATATATATTTTATTTACAGTTTGTTGTCTCTGGTTTCTGCTTTCCTCGTCTTCTTTGCACTGTCTTCCTTCCATCCAGCATCTGTCTTCGCTCGCTCTCTCTCTCTGCCATCCAGTGTCTGCCCTCTCTAATGTCCCTTCCATCCACTGTCTGCCCTCTCTCTCTGCCCCTTCCATCCACTGTCTGCCCTTTCTCTCCCTTCCATCCACATCTGCCCTCTATTTCTGCCCCTTCCATCCACCATCTGCCCCAGTCTGCCATCTCTCTCTCCTCCTTCCATCCGCATGTACACTTATCAACACCTATTTTGTAGAAGATAAGGGCTCACATGCTAATCCTGCATTCATGCATGGTAATGTAGATGCACTAACTGATTAACACAGGAACACCCATTCTCCACCCCCTGACCCATCCCTTAAAACAAAAAATATTAAAAATTCAGAGTGCAGATATTAGCACATGCTGATTAGGTTTTTACTGTAGGATACCTGAGTGCATCCCACGGTAGGACATTTTAAGCCACGGTAAGCAAGCAGTAGCGCTTACCACAGCTTAGTAAAAGGGCCTCTTAGTTATTTATTTGAACCTGATATACCACCTTTGGCACCCATTGCACACCAAAGCGTTGTACAATAAAGCAATAAGAAGAAAAAATGAACAAGCAGGTAGCAGGAGCTGGAGGTGCAGGACAGAAATGCATGACTGTAGGTGAAGAAGAGAGTGGCAAGGGAATAAGGGAGGCGGTGGTATGCTGGAGCAGGCTCTCATGGGCTCGTGGGAGCTGTTTGTTAAGTTTTAAGAATTTTGGGAGCCGGTTTTTAAAGTAGCCCCCCCCCCCCCATGGCTACATTAACAACTGACTTCTAAAATATGGGTTCGAGCCCCCTCCTGGATTTTCTTTTACTTTGCTGGTGGGGTTGTTGAGCCCCGCCAGCCAAGTACATAGATTGCCACCACCCCACCCCCCACCCCCCCCCCCCCCCCCCCCCCCGCTCCTTGCTTCCTGCTCCTAGCAGCAGGCTGGGACTTCTCGTGCATGTGCGAGGAGTCCCAGCATACTGCTCAGAACCAGAAACGAGCTGCGGGGAGTGGCGGCAGTCCATTTATTGGCTGGTAGGGCTCGGCATCCCTGCAAGCAAAGGTATGCCTAGCGTGCCCGCACAAGGAGGAAGAGAGAGAGGCATGCACCCCCCCCCCCCCAAATTGCAGGGCTGGCAATGCCCATAGAAAGAGCCCATTGTTAAAAATGTACTAGCACAACCCTGGAGGGAGGTAAAACATGAAGAACAGAAGGGAGGGAGGGTGTACAGCTGCCAGTCATCTACAAGTCTGATGGATAGTTATTGCCAAGAGATAGTTTGAACTAGTGTGGCAAGGAACCCCCACAGTCTAATGTTCAAGATGCTGGTTATTTATTGATGAAATTCACATCCAAACCCCTTATTTGTGACCTTGCCTTTTGAAAACCTTTCTCCCATTAGCTGACTGGCAGCAGGGATTGCCCTCATGCTGGCCCTGTCCGATTCATCACTGATCCATCTTTCACCAGAACAAAATGTACTTTCAGAAAGGTGACGAAAACACAAGCAAAAGAAAAGCATTAAGTTT
This sequence comes from Microcaecilia unicolor, assembly GCF_901765095.1. Lineage (NCBI taxonomy): Eukaryota > Metazoa > Chordata > Amphibia > Gymnophiona > Siphonopidae > Microcaecilia > Microcaecilia unicolor. The sequence continues at coordinate 678,841,740 of NC_044031.1, read as the reverse complement.
TGTTACAGGAAACAATGGCTCAAGTCTAATTAACTGAATTAAAGTCCTTCAGATGTTGTTTCCCCATCATATAGCAAGACATATTTACCAAAGGATTAACTTGTTAACATTTGAGAACACTTTTGTTTTGATGAAATATTAAACATCACAGACAAATCCTTTAGGAAAAAGCTCATCCTAAAGATACACCACACAGGAAGACCAAATAATGTACAATATCAGTATTCACTGAACGATGCCAGAAAATGCTCAATTGCCCACACAAGTGTTAGGAACAGCATCAATATGCATGTTCCCTACTCTTCATAAGTACATAAGTACATAAGTAGTGCCATACTGGGAAAGACCAAAGGTCCATCTAGCCCAGCATCCTGTCACCGACAGTGGCCAATCCAGGTCAAGGGCACCTGGCACGCTCCTCAAACGTAAAAACATTCCAGACAAGTTATACCTAAAAATGAGGAATTTTTCCAGTCCATTTAATAGCGGTCTATGGACTTGTCCTTTAGGAATCTATCTAACCCCTTTTTAAACTCCGTCAAGCTAACCGCCCGTACCACGTTCTCCGGCAACGAATTCCAGAGTCTAATTACACGTTGGGTGAAGAAAAATTTTCTCCGATTCGTTTTAAATTTACCACACTGTAGCTTCAACTCATGCCCTCTAGTCCTAGTATTTTGGATAGCGTGAACAGTCGCTTCACATCCACCCGATCCATTCCACTCATTATTTTATACACTTCTATCATATCTCCCCTCAGCCGTCTCTTCTCCAAGCTGAAAAGCCCTAGCCTTCTCAGCCTCTCTTCATAGGAAAGTCGTCCCATCCCCACTATCATTTTCGTCGCCCTTCGCTGTACCTTTTCCAATTCTACTATATCTTTTTTGAGATACGGAGACCAGTACTGAACACAATACTCCAGGTGCGGTCGCACCATGGAGCGATACAACGGCATTATAACATCCGCACACCTGGACTCCATACCCTTCTTAATAACACCCAACATTCTATTCGCTTTCCTAGCCGCAGCAGCACACTGAGCAGAAGGTTTCAGCGTATCATCGACGACGACACCCAGATCCCTTTCTTGATCCGTAACTCCTAACGCGGAACCTTGCAAGACGTAGCTATAATTCGGGTTCCTCTTACCCACATGCATCACTTTGCACTTGTCAACATTGAACTTCCACTGTGGACTGGTATTCATTATTTTCTTTGGTCTTCTGATGAAGAATACCAGGTTGTGTCTTTTCTACTGGAATTCTCTTGCGTCTCGGGAGCATCTTCTAACACTCCAATCTTAAAGCATTTGTCAGTGGTAGACATCACATAACTATGTTTTATTAAAACATTTGCTCTACCACTCTTCCATGAATCAAACTGGTATACAATAAAAAGAAAGCACTAGCAGAAGAATCCAAAATTTACAATGTAACTAAGTAAGGAAAGCTACAGTGATAGAGAAAGATCCCATTGACTCTTTTCCACAGCCAGTGCCCAGTGTCCACCTGTCGGACCTGACTGGCAATAGGACTAAAGTAATGCCGAATGCAAGGAAGAAGTAGTGAGTCTTCATCCATTCTTGAAATTCATTTTTGCCCTAAGATACCCAATAAGGAGTTTCCCTGAGTTGGAGTTAGATAGAAAGATGCCTGCCTCTCAGGTGCTATCTAACCTGCCTATAGTCAATGGTAGAATCAACACACAGTTTTGGAATTATTATGTTTATGTTTATTACAAAATTGGAGAGATAATAAGGAAGCCCATTGCAAAAAGCTTCATGGGCCAGCAGCATGATCTTAAATTTAACACTAGGTAAAATGGGTAACCAATGAAATTCCTTTAGTAATGGAGAAATGTGATCATATTTCTGAGACAAGAATACAAATTTGACTCCTGTATTTTGTACTAGTTGTAAATGGTGCAGCAAAGTAAGTCAGATTTCATCACGTAAAGCATTACAATATTCTAGAATGACTGGTTACTACGGTAGTGTAAAAGTCAATGTGACAAGAGATACAATATCTATTTTCAAAACTACCCAGAAGGGGCCAAGACTAGGGTCTATAACCAGATCATAAGGAATGCATTCTTAAGTAATTGAGAATTACTTAGAAGTAATTCTTAGGAACATTTCACATACAGGAAGAGTGGATGATGTTAAGGCTATGTCTGTCTGTCTATCTGCTAATGTTTCTTTGTGCATGCATGGCTATATACAAACAAAAACAATGAGTCAGAGCAGCAGGACTCATCTGGGAACCACAGAGGTTGAGGGAACCTGGGCTCCAGCACCCGTAGAAATGCTGGACTGGCGGTGAAGACAGTTGAAGGTGTAGGAATTAGCAGAGATCCAAGGTCCCATCACCCAAAGAACAGGAAGATCAGCTGCAAACCACAAGAATCTCCTTTCCCCTGCCCCATGGCCATATTCTTACCAATGTAGGAACCAGTCCACAGCCCATGGCAGTGGTGATAACAGCAAGCATAAGGCTATAAAGCTGCAGCAGGCTATCAGTACACCTTCCTTTCGCAAGCCACACCTCCCATATGCAAGTCAGAAAGGAGCAAAGCCTGATGGCGAAGCATATGCTGATGGCTCCACATGCCTGTACAGTCACATGCTACTGCTGCTGCTATTGCCATCATCGGGCTTTGGACTGGCCCCTACTGTGGTAAGAGAAGGCCTACAGGTCTACCTCTTCTTTGGGAAGCTTCAACCCTTGCTGCTAGTCCACCTTACAGGGAAAGGATGATTCTTTGTCAGTTTGGAGGCTGGCATCCAGCAAAACAACACCAATTGTACTAGCGAATGTTTGGATTCTGTCTACATTCTTGAAGAAAACTAGAGAAGAGGAGGAGTAGCTACAAACAGAGAAAATGATGGCAGACAAAGACCACAGAACCAAACCTGTCTATTTTTTATTCATATGCTGACCCACGCACACACACACGCTTAAAATGTTAACTTTTGGTTCAATTAAGAGATCCATGCCCTCTAATGAGATACATAAACTCAGTTTTCTGAACCCTATGATTATCATTATAAACATGCTCTGGATAAGCTTAGAAATTATAAAGCTCCATGTGTATAGAATACTGTCAGGAATTAGGAAGCAGTTTAGAAGCAACAAGAAGACTTGGGGTCCTGTTTACTAAGCTGCGCTAGAGGCGTGCTATCATTTTTAGTGCTCGCTAAACTCTAAAGACACCCATAGGAATACATGGGTGTCTCTAAAATTAGCACGTGCTAATTGTAGTGTGTGCTAAAACCACTAGTGCACCTTAGGAAACAGGGTCCTTGGTTATTTAACGGTGAAATGGAACAAATAATCAGACTTACATGGGAATTGATATCTGTAGGGAAGGACAGCTGCAAATAAAAGAGGGGCTTTTGCGTGGAAATGGGAGTTTTGAAATTGCCTGCCATATCTTGGGTCAATAGTGCCACCAACACATCTAATTGTACCTACAGAGAGAACAGATATTCCTGTGGAAGGGGATAGGGCAGGAATTGCACCAAAGTATGTGCATAATTTATACACGGAAAAAAAGTATCCCCACTAATAACACACACTTTTCCCCTAGGCAATTTTCAAAGAGAATTTTTCCTTTTGAAAAGCTGTGTGTAAAAAGGAGCTACAGACTTTGCACATGTCTGAAAGCTGCCCCTAGAGAAAAATTGCAGTCGATTATGGATGTTTGGCAACCATTTATTGACTATGTTGGATTAGCTAGGGAATAAAATTAATATTTATTTTATGATGACTTACGGGCCCTGTTGCCAAACTGCAGTAAAAAGTGGCCTTAGCGTGTGCTTACGCAGGTCATTCCTGCATGCAAAGGCCATTTTTTCCATGTGGGTAAAATGGCTGATTGTTCTGTTTTTAAGGGGCCCTTTTACTAAGGCACTTAGGCGCCTACGCATGTACATGCATCAAATTAGAACTACCTCCTGGCTACCGCGTGCCCTGAGCGGTAATTCTAATTTTTACGTGCATCTGTTATGCACATTGGAAAATATTTTTTTATTTCCTGCCATGTGGCACTAACTGGGCAGTAACTGGCAGTGTACACGCACTGACGATTACCGCCCGGTTAACACGTCAGACCTTACCGCAAAGTCAATGGGTGGCGGTAAGGTCTCAGACCCAAACTGGACTCGCCTCAATTTTTATTTTGCCACACATCCATTTTTGGCCAATGGGAAAAAAAGTCTTTTTGCAGGCACGCTGAAAAATGGACCTGTGCTCATCCAAAACACGCGCCTACACTAGCGCAGGCCATTTTTCGGCTCGCCTTAGCAAAAGGACCCCTAAATTAATAGCCACACACTAATTTTCCCATTAACCCTTGTGCTTCTTCCACCACCTATTTTGTACGTGGTAAAGGCTCATGTGCTAACCCTGTGTTAATTAGTTAGCTCACAGTGATGTAGCTGTGCTAACTGATAAGCGCAGAACACACGTACTCTGCCCCTTAACCCACCCCAGCGCTAAAAAATAAAATCAGTTTTTAGAGCATGGGAAGCACACGCCAATGCCAACATTACTGCAGGATGCCTGAGCATGTCCCACATTTTAAACTGCGGTAAGCATGCATTAGTGCTTACCACAGCTTAGTAAAAGGACCCCTTAGTTTGATCTTACATTTATCTGTTTGATGTTTTATTTTTAAATAATTGAATAAGACCCAAGGGAACATTATTCTAAAGGTTTGCAAAAAATTGCGATTAATTGCAGTATATAATATTTTGAATATTGCACTCTCACAAGACAAAAAGCCAAATTTTAAAGGACGAGAGAAGGAAAACCAGAGAAGAGGCATCAGAGCCCAGTAAGAGGACATGAGACACATGTATACCCTAATCAGCATTGTGAATGATTTGTTAGATGTTGCTGACTATAGGGAGGGAAATGGTTTCCAAAAATAGAAGCAACATAGAAGAAGCTTGATATCGCATCTGATCACTTACATTTATAGGAGAATTTAGTAAAGAGGAAAAAAAGACATGTGGAGGGGTATTTTCAATATGACGTCTAAATCCGATTGTGGACAACTTGATGAAAACATACAAAAATCAAGTGACAAACATAGCAATTTTCAAACTAGAAAAACATCTATTTTTTTTGTTTTGAAAACAGTCATTTCCTAGAAGTTTTGTAGACGTTGTGTGCTCTGTGTGTTTTTCTTTTGTGACATAAAAAAAAAGTCCAAGGGAAAAACGCACAAAAACAAGCCATTGGGACATATGGGGGGGCCAGCATTCTTAGTAGGCTGGCCACACAGACATCCCAGCAGAGCAGTGGGGCACTGCAGTGGAATTCACATAAAATGTCCCAGGTATACATCTTACTGTTACCCCCTTATATTGTTTGGGGAGCCCTCCTAAAACTCACCAAAAACCTACCGTATCCACTATGATAGCCCTTATGGTGCAGGTATCACCTATATGTGAGTTCAATAGGTTTTTAGTGTGTTTGGGGGGCCTCAAACTTTCCACCACATGTGTACCAGTTAGAGTGGGATATGTGCCTGGGTCCCCTTCTCTATAGTGCACTGCACCGACCACTAGGCTATTCCAGGGACCTGCTTGCTGCTCTAATAGGACTGGCTATAACATCTTTTAGAGCTAGCCATTACATCTAGCTCCATCCCTGGCTGCCTTCAAATCCGGGCTAAAGGCCTACCTGTTTGATGCTGCTTTCGACTCCTGACTTGTAAATTTTATCTTATCCTTATGTGTCCTTCTGTCTGTCCTTCCCTTATCCTTTTTGGTCCTGTCTGTTTGTCCTGATTTAGATTGTAAGCTCTTTTGAGCAGAGACTGTCTTCTTCATGTTCAATTGGACTGGTAGCGCTATAGAAGTGATTTATAGTAGTAGTAGTAGTAGGCTATAACATCTGAAGCTGTCATAGAGTCTGGTATGTACTGTTTCTTTCACATCTTTGGGTGGTGGGAGGGGGTCAATGACCAATGAGAGAGTAAGGGGGTTCATGCCTTAATTCCTCCAGTGGTCATTTAGGGCACCTTTTTTTTTTTTTTTACTTAATCATGATTGAGACAGGTCTAGACAAAAATGTCTAACTTTTAGCCCTGGACGTTTTTTGCTTTGTTCCATTCAGGCAGAAAAACATCCAAGTTCTGGGAACGCCACCTCCAATCAGAGGCGTAGCCAGGTTTTGATCTCAGGGGGAGCAGACTTTTACAAAATAGGCGCCAGATGTTGTCAGCTAGACAGCAGTGTCTGTGTTGCTGCTCAGGGGCTGTGGCGGGCAATGATCAATACAGGCTGTCTCTGTTGCGTCCTGCCTACAAGGAAACAGTAAATTACATCAGTAGGCAGGATGCAGAAGAGGTTCCTGGACTGGCCAGAGCAGGCAACCTGTCTTCTTAACTTCAAATAAAAATATTCAAATCGTGACCATCACCTCAGGAATAGCACACTCAGTCCTTCCACTGCTAGATACCTTGTTTAAATCAGATGGGCTTTTGTTTGTGTGGTGGCTCTACAGGATATGAAGAACACTAGTCTTGAGCATTTTTATCTTGGGTGACCTTTGGTGGCCCTTGCCCCAGAGCCTACTTTCAAATAGGGCAAGACACTTTGTGAACTAACACAAACCCCTGCAAAAAGACACCCACAACCTATACTGAAAACTTACCACACCAAAACAGCCCTAACCCACCTATGAAAAGACAATGCTATAAATATTACAGTGGGACCTAGAGAAGTGTTTTCCTAGGTGGTCCTGAAGTACCCCCTTGCCATTCAGGTTTTCAGGCTATCCACAATGAATCTGCATGAAAAAGATTTGCATGTAATGGAGGCAGTATATGCAAATCAATGTCATGCATATTTATTGTGGATATCCTGAAAACCTGACTGGCAAGGGAGTACTCCAGGACTGCCCTAGAACACAAAACTTACCACACCATAACAGCCCTAAACCACCTATCAGAACACAGTGCTATATATATTACAATGGGCTCTGGAGCACCAATATACCTACTATTGGAAAACTGGAACAAGCTGCACTGTTACTCATTCCTACACAGATACTACATGCTGGCAGAATCCTTCACCTCAGTCACATATGCAGAATATGGACAGACCCTCATCTATATAACATAATAGTAGCCATATTGGGTCAGACCAATGGTCCATCTAGCCCAGTATCCTGTTTCCAATGTGGCCAACCCAGGTCACAAGCACCTGGCAGAAACCCAAATTGTGACACATTCCATGCTACCAATCTAATGCAGAATAGGGAGCCACAAAAAAAAAACCCAAAAAACAACAACAAAAATTGAAATAGAGAACCCCTGCCCAAGGAAGCCAGACTCTAAACAGTGCTATACTGGTAAAAAGAAAAAAAAAAAGAGAGAGACAGAAATGCATTTTCTCCTGTACTTTGCAAAATAAAAATATAAAAAGTGTACATTTTACAAAGCAGGTACATCTCAGTGCTTACAAAGTATTAAATAAAAATAATTTTGTTCTACCTTTGTTGTCTGGGAATAGTCTTTTTTTCCATGTTCCATGAGTCAGCCTTACAAATTCTTTTCCAGATTTACCTTTCCATTTCTTCTCTCGCCTCTTTCTTCTTCCTTTCTTTCTCTACATCTGTCTCCAAGTACACCATCATTTTTTCTTCTGCACCACTATTTGTCCTGTCCAGCATCTCCCTTCTGTGTCCCTTGTCCCTATCCTGCCCCCAAGTTCAGCATCTACCCCTTCTGTGTCCCCATCCCCCCCCCCCCCTTTTCAGCACAAGCCTACCTGGTCTCCTTATCTCCCCCTTTCTAGCATCTGCTGTCCTGGTGCCCCCACCTCTCACTTTTTCTAACATTGTCCTGTTTCCCCGTCTTCCCAGCATTACTCCTGTTACCATCTTCCCTCTTTTCCAGCATTACCTCTTTGTCCCCATCTCACCCCTTTTTCACCATTGACCCCATATCCCCCTTCCAGTAGTGCCTTCTGTGTCCCTATCTACTCCCCCCTTTCCAGTAGTGCCTCTCTGTGTCCCTATCTACTCCCCCCTTTCCAGTAGTGCCCCTGTGTCCCTATCTCCTCTTCCCCTTTCCAGTAGTGCCTTCTCTGTGTCCCCCCCCTTTCCAGTAGTGCCCCTGTGTCCCTACCTCCTCTTCCCCTTTCCAGTAGTGCCTTCTCTTTGTCCCTATCTACTTCCCCCTTTCCAGTAGTGCCCCTGTGTCCCTATCTCCTTCCCCTTTCCAGTAGTGCCCCTCTGTGTCCCTATCTCCTCTTCCCCTTTCCAGTAGTGCCCCTCTGTGTCCCTATCTCCTCTTCCCCTTTCCAGAAGTGCCCCTGTGTCCCTATCTCCTCTTCCCCTTTCCAGTAGTGCCCCTGTGTCCCTATCTCCTCTTCCCCTTTCCAGTAGTGCCCGTGTCCCTATCTCCTTCCCCTTTCCAGTAGTGCCCGTGTCCCTATCTCCTCCTCCTCCCCTTTCCTCCTTGCTTGCTTTGAACGAACGGTGCGCGGGGGGGGGGGGGGAGGTAAGTAAATTGGCTTCACCCTCTCTTCTGCCTGTCTCTCTCGTCTGCATGCTCACTTTTTATTTCCCAAAGCGTTCTCCCTCCAGCACCGGCGATTCACGGTCAGCCTGCCAGCGTCAGGGCTTCTCCTCAGGCGCATCCCGCCTACGGCAACTTCCTGTTTTCTGCAGAGTTGGGACGCGCCTGAGGAGGAGAAGCCCCGACGCTGGCAGGCTGACCGTGAATCACCGGTGCTGGAGGGAGAACTCTTCGGGAAATAAAAGTGAAGTGACCTCGCGGACGGGAGAGCAAGGTCAGAAGAAATACGAAAAGAAAAATAAAATATTTATATTTATTGGGTTGAGGCCACCCATAGGCGCCATTTTTTCTCATCAGCTGTTTAGGGGAGCGACCGCTCCCCCTGCGCCCCACCTGGCTACGCTTCTGCCTCCAATATATCCCCAACACACCCCCTTGTGATTTGGACACACTGCAGACGAACTCCATAGAAACAAAATCTTTAAAATGTGTTTTCAAAATAGTGATTTGAACATTTTGGACAAGAAAAACATCCATCTACCGTTTTGTGCCGCTTTTTGAATGTTTTTCTGTTTCAAAAATGAGTCCTAAAATCAACTTCATTCTGAAGCGCCTGGGCCAATCTGTAATGAAAATTGTCTGATTGGCTGAGATGCCTCCTACCTGTAATCCTTATCCAATATCACTGAATGCAATAAAACAGGACTTGTATTTCTCCATTTTGGTTCATGGAAGAAGCTTTACCCTTTGGCCTTTTATAAAAGTAATGACTAATGCGTTATATGGAAAATTTCTCCCACAGCTAGTAAAGAATACAGTGCAATAGATAAGCAGAAGAAATGTAAGCTGCATCCTTCACCCCTTGTCTGCTTGCAAAACTATTGGGGTTGATATTCAAAACAGTTTATGCAGTTAACTTTGAAGTTAGTTTCATAAATCATTTATGCTGAAAATTTGGGCTGAGGGACTGCAAATCAATGTCCAGGTAAAAGCTGCCCATGTAAAAGAAGAGGCTCAGGAAACATTCTGAGAGATGAGGCCTAAGGTATTCAGATAACACCAATAATTTAGTGCTGTCACTTGCATCACTATTAGCCGGCAACACGATTATTGTTTTTCAGCGCTTTCGCAAAATAGAGGATAACCAGATTTTGCAGCCAGGACCTTGCTTTAGACTTTCCTATTGTTAAGCACTTTGTTATAACATCAGAGATTCATCAAGACCCCTGAGGCAGGCCTTCGGACCGAAACACAGCCACGTCGGGTCGTATTTTAGCTATTCCTAATTAAGACTTTTTTGGTATCCTTGGATAGTAGTAACATAGTAGATGACGGCAGAAAAAGACCTGCAAGGCCCATCTAGTCTGCCCACTGTTTTTTTCCACATCTTTATAACATTTTAGCTTTATGCAGTATGTTTCTTTCTAGCAAAAAAGAGAAAGGGATTTGATACAGGGGTATAGCCAACCCTCAAATACGGGGGGGTACCCAGGAGTGGACTGTGGAGAGCAACACATTCCCCCCCCCCCCCCCACACATCCCCCTATGTACTAATCATACCTTTGCTGGCAGGGATACCGTGGCTCCACCAGTCAAATAAAAACAGTGCCACCACTCCCCTCCTCCTCACACTGCTTCTTCCCTGTAGATGTCGGTGGTGGCGTACGTTCAGCCACTGATTTGATATACTGCCTTTCTGTGGTTACAATCAAAGAAGTTTACATATTTTATGCAGGTGCTTATTTTGTACCTGGGGCAATGGAGGGTTAAGTGACTTGGTCAGAGTCACAAGGAGCTGCAGTGGGAATCAAACCCAGTTCTCAAGCAACTGCACTAAGCAGTAGACTACTCCTTCACTCCAAAGATGCAGGTACTCCAATGCCAGGCAACCCTTCAGGGGTGGGGTGATCACTGAGGGACCCCGTTCCACAATAGCCAGGTCCCCTGCAATCAGCCTGATAATTTATGAAAAAAAAAACAGTACTGGTGTGCAGAGTCCAGGATCTTTCATTGATTCTATGGGACAATTGATCAATTTGAACAAAGAATGGAAAAGGTGCCCCCTGAAAAAAGCCCTCGTTTTATAACCGCATTTTCAGTAATTGTCCTTAAACGGGAAGCCTGATCTTTACATAGGTTGACTAGGTAAGAAAAGGGGCAGCCACTTCTGAATGTTCATAATTTGCAGAGGTTGGGGGGGTTCTTTTTTTGTTTGTTTTACAAAAGGCTTCCTCATCATAGAGTCTTTGGTTAAAAAAAAGCTGTGAGAGCACAGGAAATAAGACATCAATTTGATATACACACTGTGGGAGCAGTTATTTTACAAAGAAACACATTCAAAAAAGGGGCAGCAGTACTTGGAGCTCTGCACATGTAAATGCCAGTAACAGGTTTTACAAAATTGCACATCCAAGAGGAGCTAGTTAAGGGGGTCTTTTTCGACACGGCGGTAAACCCAATGCGGGCTTACCGCTCGCTAATCCAGAACAATCATCAGACTACTGCAGCAGCCCAGCGGTAGTTCCCATCCCCAGTGCGCGCCACTTCCGGCGTTACAAAATAATACATTTTTGCACCCACATTTGCATCCACATTTACAACATTTTTCTTTGGGACTTTTAATTATTGAAGCCCATTTCATAGTGCATCTTAGTAAAAGGCGGTAAGGGCTCTCCTCCCCCCACCCCCTGAAATGGCCATGCAGCAAGTTCCTTGCCGCATGGCCTTTCCTGCAGGAAGACGAGACTTCCTTTTTACCAGCTGTGGTAAAAGAGGGCCTCAGCATGCGTGTAAAACACCCACTGATGCCAGCGCCGGCCCCCTTTTGCCGCAGCTTGTCAAAAGGGGCCCTTAAAGACTTAATACACACATTAGCAAAGCCTTAGAAGCAACTGTTTTCACACAGGGTGCACAGCCCTGTGCCTTATCTAAATCATCATCGGCTTCAGTTGCTAATGCGAAGAATAAATACTTATCTAGAAATCTGATTTTTAATTAAATTTTAATCATAGAAAAACTCATAAAAAAATTTTTTCACTTATCTTATAAAATTGTTATGTAGGATTGTAACCAACACAGCCCATGTTTCGATAACCCTGCATCAGGGTGATACCCTACAAAGATAAAATTTCACATTAAAAAATGTCTTTTACCATCAAATATATAGCATATACCAAACTGTAGATCACCAACCTAACAATACTTTCAAAATGACATGCGCACTTTAAACATCACTCCTCAGTAAACTATTTAAGACCCAGATAATCAATAGAAAAAGAATCCTCACGAAACTCAGCCAACCCACCCCTCACAGTAATGAATGTCACATCACCCCCCTCCACTCCCAAATGAATCTGTTCCAAAACCCTCCAATGAATATCTGTTACATATGTCCTTTCTCTGTCCAATGGGAGACGAGAGGAGCTTGTGTAACTTGCTATGATATGAGCTTAGCACATCCTAATGCGGGATTTTCCTGCCTGCTACACCTATTACTAGTGTGTCCATAAAATAGGGCAGTTTGGATTATTTATTTGCAAGTCATATGCTAATGTTGTCATTAGCACATGACAACTGTGGCAACTGCTAATGATTAACACGGGAGCATTTAATGCCTCCTATTTAGGAGGCACTAGAGGCTCCCACGTTAACCTTGTGTTATGATTCACGGTATATCAAAAATAAATTGAAACTTATTCAGTTGGTTCATGCTAATGTGACCCAAAGGGGAAATGATTGCAAAACGCTTTAACGCATTTTGCAGTAAGCCTTTTTTTCCTGCATTAAGGGCCAGATTCTGTAAATGGCGTCTAAAATTAGACAGATCCAAAAATAGTACTTAGTGTTATTCTATAAACCATGCCTAAAGTTAGATGCAGTTTATAGAATAGTGCATAGGGCCAGGGAATGTGCCGACATCTTGGTGTGATCATTTATGGCACTCAAAACCTGGTGTAAATATCCACACCTAAATGTAGGTGCGTTACCATGAATTCTATAACCGCACGTGTAAATTTGTGGAACACCCCTGACATACCCACAATCCTCCCATGGCCATACCCCCTTTTAAGCTACACGTTTTAGGATTTACATGTGCCTCTTTTTAGAACACGCCTAAAAGATATGCATGTAAATTCCAATTATTGGCAATTAGTACTGATAATTAGTCTTTATTGGCTAATTATCATTATTGATTGGCTCATTAGTCAATTGTGTGCACGTAAATTGGATGCATGCCCAATTTAACGTGTGCAACACGCCACCCCTTAAATAGAATTGGGGGGTTGGCTTGCATTAGCACTTTATGCAATTTAGTGAAAAGGCCACCAAGCTGTCAATTTATTGGTATGCACCAGGGAATGCAATATCCTCTCGCACCTAGGATATGTCTCCAAGAGCTACTGCCCAGGAGGTAAGGGTTAGGACAGCTGTTCTAGTTGGTGATTTGATTATTACGCATGTAGATAGCTGGGTGGCTGGTGGACATGAGGCTCACCTGGTCACTTGCCTGCTTGGTGCAAAGTGGCGGACCTCACATGTCACCTACATATGATTTTAGATAGTGCTAGGGAGGAGCCAGCTGTTTTGTTACATGTGGACACCAATGACATAGGGAAATGTGGGAGAGAGGTTCTGGAAGCCAAAATTAGGCTCTTAGATAGAATGCTCAAATTCAGAACCTCTAGGGTAGCATTTTCCGTCAAATAAAAATCAGACAAAAGATTGCAAATTAACACTGTCAACTTCTGAGCAAGATGTAAACAGGAACAACAAAGGTAGTTTGAAATGTCTATATAAGAATGCCAGAAGCCTAAGAAATAAGATGGAAGAGTTAGAATATATTGCACTACATGAAAAATTAGATATAATAGGCATCTCTGAGACCTGGTGAAAGGAGGATAACCAGTGGGACACTGTCATACCAGGGTACAAATTATATTGTAGTGATAGGGTAGATCAAATTGGTGGAGGGGTATCATTGTACGTTAAAGAGGGCCTTTCGAATCCCTATAAATTGAAATTCCATGTGTAAAGGGGAAAAGGATAGTGATAGAAGTGTATTATTGTCCACCTGGCCAGGATGAACAGACAGATGTTGAAATGTTATCAGAAATTAGGGAGGCTAACAACTGGGCAACACAATAATAATGGGTAATAATAATAATAACTGAGCTTCTCATCTTTCAACCAAAATCCACCTCTCCTCTTCCCCCTTTCTCTATTTCTGTAGATGGCACACTCATTCTCCCTGTCTTATCGGCTTGTAACCTTGGGGTCATCTTTGACTCCTCTCTCTCCTTCTCTGCTCACATTCAGCAGATTGCCAAAACTTGTCGTTTCTTCCTCTATAACATCAGCAAAATCCGTCCCTTCCCTCTGAGCACGCCACCAGAACCCTTATCCACACTCTTATCACCTCTCGCCTAGATTACTGCCACCTGCTTCTCACCGGCCTCCCACTTAGCCACCGCTCTCCTCTTCAATCAGTCCAAAACTGCGCAACTCATTTTTCGCCAGAATCGCTTTGCTCACATTGGCCCTCTCCTCAAGTCGCTTCACTGGCTCCCTATCTGCTTCCGCATTCAATTCAAACTTCTCTTACTGATCTATAAATGCATTCACTCTTCCACTCCCCAGTACCTCTCCACTCTTGTCTCTCCCTATGCCCCCCCCCCCTGGACACTCCGTTCTGTAGATAAATCTCTCTTGTCTGTCCATTCTCCACTACTGCTAATTCCAGACTCCGTTCCTTTTACCTCGCTGCACCTCATGCCTGGAATAGACTTCCCGAACATGTACGTCTAGCCCTGTCTTTGCCCATTTTCAAATCCAGGCTAAAAGCCCACCTCTTTAACACTGCTTTTGACTCCTAATCACTGCTCACTTGCCTGTACCTTTTATACCCACCTATTTAATTTCCTTACCTCTTAATTGTTCTGTCTGTTTGTCTGTCCAATTTAGATTGTGAGCTCTTTGAGCAGGGGCTGTATTTACGTGTATGGTGTATAACACTGCATATGCCTTGTAGCGCTATAGAAGTGTTAAGTAGTAGTAGTGGGTGATTTCAATTACCCCAATATTGACTGGGTAAATTTTAACATCAGAGCATGCTAGGGAGGAAAATTCCTTCATGAAATCAAAGACTGCTTTATGGAGCAGCTGGTACAGGAGTCAACAAGAAAATGAAAAATTCTAGACCTAGTCATTAGTGGAGTGCATGATCTAGTGCAGGAGGTAATGGTGCTGGGGCCACTTGATAGTGATCATAATATGATCAGATTTGATATCGGCTTTGGATTAAGTACACACAGGAAATCCAATAGGTTAACATTTAACTTTCAAAAAGGAGACTATGATAAAACGAGAAGAACGGTGCAGCTGTGAAGGTGACAAATTTACATCAAATGAGGATAATGTTCAAAAACA